>NC_072023.1:10546705-10847830 GCF_027791375.1 Indicator indicator | reverse complement strand
GGCTTCTCCTTCTCTCTGACACTGTCCTTCCTTCATAGAGCCACTCTGCTGTTCCTGATAGTCATGGAAACTTGGGGAGGGAACCAAACTCGTGTGAAAAATCTTTTCCAGAAGGAATGTATTTGTTGCTAAATTTTCTAGCACTGTTTACAGTTTTCCTCCATGTTATTTATAAATTTTATATTCAGTGAATGTATATTGTCTTTTAAGGTAATGTTGCATAATGTTCACTTTTTATAGTGTCCTTTTATTCTAAACAGTAAAGTGGTTTTATTTCTATCACAGACATTCTGTCTCTGCTTCACTTATATTAGTTTTTGTCCACTTCAGATGCACACAAATTCATTTGCAAGTGGATGTATTAATTTCTTTCCTTTTCTTGATAATGTTTTATTTGGCCCAAAGCAGATATTCCACCTTTGGCAATTCCTGTGCTTTGGCAAAGATCCCTTGGGCAGCTCTTCCTTCTTTTTAAGAGGTTGATCTCTAAGAATTGTTGTTGGGGTCACAAGCCCAGGAGAGGTGAAAATTGCTTCTGAAGTGAATGAATCCTGCTTTTTAACCGTCCGTAGGGGGTCACTACAGAGCAAGGCAGTCATCATGGCTTAGAACAGGGCCATTAGCAGGGCCTTAGAACAGTTGCCAGACTCATCACTGGGTGGAGGGTTGAGAGGCACATGCCTGTGACAAAGGCAAGAGAGATGAATCTTTCTGATCTTTTCTGCTGTGAAATGTCATAGTCCTCTCTTTAGGCTTATTGTTTCAGGCTGGTTAAAAATGCCATGTCATGAGAAGGAAGCTTTCAGGCAAAATATTTTCAGCTAAATTAAAATGCTCATGAAGATGAGCCTACTGCTACAAGTTTCCTCTCTCTCTCACTTTTATTTCAGGAAAATCTCTTCCCTGCATAGACGAAAGATTTTTGTATCCATTCTCTGTTTAAGTCAAAGGTTTAGAAAGTAAGTGTTGGAAAGCTGTGGACATAGAAGAATGAGGATCTCTTATGTGAGAATTTCATTGCAGCCATCAAAGGATCACAGCGTTTTTTATGAGTGCTATCTGGTATTGCTTGAAAATGCCTCCAAGAAGGGGAAGAAAAGGGGAAAGGAGAATCATTATATTCCCACCTGAGATATGGATAAGCACAGTGGGCAAGCAACTTTCACAGGTACTTGGTGAAGTGATGACTGCACTGGAGCTTGCCTGGTGTCAGCACTTGCCCTCTCAGTCCCCCACAGCCCAGGGTATGGTGAAGATGCACCCAAAAAGATCTCAAGAAGTTAAATAGATTCATTCTGTGAGGCAGACCCCCCACCTGGAAAGAGCTGGCCTGAATTTGCCCAAGTAGATTGTTGCTTGTGTAAATATTTGGAAAGCAACTGATTTAAACCAGATTATGCAAGCTTGCACATCAACAATGGTGTTTGTGTTCAGATGAAATGATCTACAGTTTAAAAAGGTTCTTGTATTCTTTTGGAAGTAAGCAATAGCATCTCTAAGTAGGTGATCAGTTATAAAGATGACAAATATGTGAAACCAAAGTACAGTGCTGGTAACAAATGCATTTCCATGCTGAGGGATCAAGAGTCACATTTCCAGATGAGAAAAATATGCTAAGACTGCCAGCTAACATATTTGCAATGAAAACCTCAATCAAATCTTCCAGTCTTGAAGTGATGGTCAGACAAAGTCACAACTGTTCTGAAGGAACATGTCACAAAATCCTCTTTATAAGATCAGCAGGGATTAAACACAACAGATTTTATCAACTCATTTGTCTTAGAAGTCACCAACCAACTGTCACACAGTATTTAAGGATCACCCATTGCTCTGTCTTGAATGGTAATGCAGCTCTTACCACTGTGTTACTTCACAGCATTGCACGTACCTTCATAACATGCCTGTGAAGTAGCACAGGTAGGTGAGGTAGGTGCTATTATCCACACATCACAGGCAGAGAAGAGAGTATTGGAGTGGAGAGAAGGACCAGCATTCCAAGCTATTCAGGTGCCTAGTGAGCACTGGTAGGATTTCTCACAAGAATCCAAATGAGATTTCCTTTTTGAATTTTGATACCCCTCTAGGTACCTGTATCCACCATCAGGTACTACACTCTAGTATGCATTGTGGTTGGCCCAAGCTGCTGCAACCAGTGTGTGAGAAAAGAGGGGTTTGACTGATTTTGAGCCCTAATCTTCAGGCTACCAATGTTGCTTAAGTTCACTATCAAGCATGGGAAATAATCTCAGCCAGCCAGTGGCTCACATGTGGGTCATGGGTAACACAGAGTCTCAACAAACCTCAGTCAGGTAAGATGGGCCAGTAATTTATGGATGCAAGATGGGAGCAAAAAGATCATGAACTCCTGTCATCCTTTTAAGCCAGGGAAAAAACAAGAGACATGAGCAGTTCCAAACAAAGCCAATGGCTTTCCCGTGTTCTCCAGGACTAAAGGCACCTATGCAGATCTCTTTGGAAGGTGCCCTGTGAGTTTGGTATAGTGCCCAGTAGCAGCACAGGGCACTGAGTGTTTAGTTGATGGGAAGACTAGATGCTAGAACCACTGTGCAAATGAAGCATTACAAGCTGAAACAAACTCTGTCAAGAACTCCAATTTAGATTGAATACCTGCTCAGGCTGATGTTTCCTGGATGGCAACCATGTGACAGACCAAGCAAACTGACCAAGCAAACTGACATTGTGAAACAAACATCTCTTATGGCCCATGTCCCAGATTGTCAACATATTTCAGACAGTTACAGAAGGGGTACAGGAGGGGAAAAAATCCACTCAATCTGATTAGAGTGATTCCTTGCTCTAAGGGATGAGCTTTTGTAACTAGATTTTACACTGGATTTTTGCATTGATTTTGAGTCTCTACTCATGGTTCACTTTTTTAGGGGCCATACATGATTTGGGGGAGGGCTGGGCAAGAAAAGGAAGAGGTTCACATGTAGTGGTTTCTGCATGTTGCTTTTTAGTTAGTAATTATCTGTAAGTAAAATGGAGTCTCTTCCTAGCATGTCACGCACCCAGTCTGCAGTTGCTGCTTCTTCCCCATCCACACTTGCATCAGAAGAAAGCAAAGGTACTCACCATCTGCTTATGGCTTGGGAAGAATGTTTGCTCCACGAGAGGGAACTTCTCTGGACCCAGCGAGTTGAAGATTTTAATGAGCTGAGAGAACTTGGGGGTAAGGGAGGGGGAACAGAAAAAAACAGACACAGTGAATGTCAGTAGTTGATTGTGTAACAGGTAAGTGCTGGCAAAATGTTCTGATACTGGTGAAGGGACAAGAGAAACATGTTATTATGCCTTTCCCTGCTTGCTTGCTTGACCTGAGAGCAGCAAGAAAGTATGAAGTTGCTGTATTTACCCCAGGGTTACTCCAGCCTGTGTACACAAACCTTGCACTAAGAGAGCAGAGAGGGGGTTCAACAGCCAGAAGGGGATCAGTTTGGGTTTAGTTACAGATCTGCTATCAGCAGGCTTTGCTTTCCAGATGTGACTGGGGAGAGGGTGGAGGTCCCTTCTTGGCACAGTAAAGGGATCAGAGGAGTGAACAGGCAGGAAATCAGTGGCATCATTCCTGAGCAGAGATGAATCAAAGCTGTCCCTTGCATCTCTGCTCCACAGCCAAATCAATGCAAGGCACGTTTATGTATTGTGCTGAAGAGAAGGAGAATTGATAAGGGACAGAGAGGACTAGATGGAATGTCCAGTGCTACCTGGTTTCAGTGTCAGACCAGGGAAGCATGAGCCCACTGTTTATCATAACAGGACTGGGTGTCAAGAGGGAGGGGACAGGCTCTGCTCAGTTGCACCCTGTGATAGGACAAGGGCTAATGGATATAAACTGCAGCACAGCAGGTTCCACCTCAAAATGAGGAGGAACTTCTTCACTGTGAGGGCCACAGAGCACTGGAACAGGCTCCCCAGAGAGGTTGTGGAGTCTCCTTCTCTGGAGGCTTTCAAGACCCATCCAGATGTGTTCCTGTATGACCTGTGCTAGATTCTATGGTCCTGCTCTGGCAGGGGGGGGGGTTGGACTCGATGATCTTCAGAGGTCCCTTCCAATCCCTAGCATCCTGTGATCCTGTGAACATTTATTAGAAACCAAGGGTCTCCCAATATGCCTCATGCATAGCAGGAGTAGGGTGAGATATGCTACTTCCTGTCCCATCTACCAGTGAGGTCTGAGGGAGTCTGTGAGGGCAGTGTTTAGAGAAAGCAGAATGTAACATCAATGGGGAAAGCCACAGTACTGGCATTTTATGTATAAGGGTGAACATTTGTCATTGTCCTCACCAGTCAGCATGAACTTCACATCATCACTGTTATAAAATGGTTATTGTTCAGGGTTGTGCCCAGCCAGACATAGTGCTCCCCATGGTAGGATTGACTTTTGATTTCTCTTCGGGTTCCAAAACCCCAACAGAAAAGTAGCACAGAAAATTCCTGCTTTGCTTTGGCCATCTGTGGAGTGAGCAAACTATTCTGTATGTGGCCTGAAGCCACAATGTTCAATCATTGGTCAGCTGGAGAAACCCTTAAAAAGGTAAGAGAGGAACTTAATAACCGTGACAGAAAGTGTTGCTGAAGCAGGCTTGATACACCAAAGAAAATGAGGGGATATATATCTCAGAAACCTTCTGGCTCTCAGGATCAACTTAAATGGTTCACAATCACACATCTAGCCATCCTGCTTGCCCTCTGGAAAGGTACAGCCCTGTTACCATGGTCAATACTGAACTGACAGTGGTGTTGGTGAAGTGGTTAGGTTGATAGCCTTGCAGAAGGGGGAGTAAAGCTGAAAGAATAGCTTTGTTATTTTCGTGGATGTTAAGAGAGTAAAATGATTTGAGATTGCTCCACAGGTAAGAAATTTGGTCCCTGCTGAGCTGGTAGATGTGTCTGAATTCCCCATTGATGTCCTAATTGCAAAGTAACTTAGAAACTGAATTTAGATTCCAAGACCCCTAGAATTTGGTGAAATAAAAATAGATTAATAAAGGCCTCCACTCTGGACCAAGTCTCACTTTACATAAGCTCCTTCCAAGTTTCCTATCAAAGCTGAGGATACATTCACCTCGAAGGAGAACATTGTGTCACCTGAGAGAAGTAACACATGGATTAAGGGAAGGGAATGAAAGCTCTCTTTCTTCCTGATCCCATCAGCTGCTTAGTCTTACATGTTCTGAGCATTTCTGAGCAATGACTGATGCTGGTAAATGTACCAAATAGCAACCCTAAAGTTAAATTGCAGATAAAGATAGAGCTACTGAGAATGTTTGCTGCTGAGTAGCTGCATTATAGCTTCTATCCTGGTTACCAGGCTAGTCTAAGTAAAAGCATTGCTCTATAAGAAGTTGAAACTTCACTTGGTGGTGAAGAAGAAATAGCCCTTTAGGAGTTAAGGGGTGGTATATGTGTAAAAAGGATGCAGCCAGTGTGCAGAAGTTTAGACTGGAAGATGTGTACCAGACCCAAGCCACATGGTGAAGGGACAACTCCCAGTGGATTTGCAGATAAAGAATCATTTTCCTAATCTTGTAGGTCAAAATGTGGTGTTTAAGAAACCCAGAAAACATCAAGAGGCAGCACATCCCATCACTAACACCTCGCCCCTACACACACACACACACATGCATCAGCAGATAAGAGAAAAACTCCCTGCATAGAATAATTGTTGTTGGCAAAGAGGATATTGATGTTGTGGAAGGAGGATAGCTTGCTTCTCTTAACTACTTGCACTAGACCTGCACATGCTAGAGAAGAAAAATAAAGCCCTGTTTCAACTAGCAAACTGAGCAAACAGGGCTTAAAAGTTAAACGGAATGAGACAGAGACAGAAACAGGAAGAAAAACACCCTGGCTGATGGCAGCATATGCCCCTCACTGCACCAGCATGCAGCCCTGGTGACCTATGGACACTCTGCCATTGAGGTGACACATGCTTATCCTAGGAAAACAACTCAAATGAAATAACTGGAATAACTCTGCATCTGACAAACAGCATCCTGATTTATTGCTTGAGCTTCCTTTGAAGCATACAGCTCTTTGCTGCTGAAACAGCAAGTGTTTCAGATGGATAGATGAGAGACTTGGCCATCTGGGAGCCTCCTCAATGTCCCAAGCTGCAAAAATGTCTGACATTGGTATTGACTCTCATGGGGCAATTCCCTCATTTTCCCTTTTTTTTTTTTCTTGGCAGTTGTTAGGGATGGGATATTACTAAAGCAACAATAATATTACATGGTACAGCAGCCCCCTAGGTATCTGATCTAAGAGCTCATGTAATACCTCCCAGTTTATCTCAGATGGACAGTAACGTTACTGTCAGCAGCTCAGCTAGATTTAATGGCTCCTTCCACATTTTGGTCTCAGTTCTAACTTTCTGTGGTTCCACTGTGGTTTCAGTGAGATTGTGTTCAAACCAGAGAGCAAGACACAGGGTAAGGCAACGTGGCACAGCCTGGCCTTAAGTACCTGGAACAGGTACATAAGGGAGATGCCCTACCTGGCTGCTTGGGCATCAGAGTTACTTTCAGAGAGTCTTCACAGAGAAATAAAAAGATCTGCTCAGAGGACCTCAAGGCCTTTTGCATATTTTGAAAGTGCTTAGGTTATCAGGGAGCCTATATCCCTTGACAGTAAATAACAACTTGGTTGAGAGTCTCCTGGATGCTGTAGGTGAGGAGACTGCCTTCAAGACTTCATATTTCCTGCAGTCTTACAGATGCAAAAGTTGCCTCTAAATTGTGGCCATTATTGCATGCAATGCAAGTACTACTCTGAGCTCTGGCCCCACTGCATTTTGCATTGGAACTTTTATAACACAAAAAATATTATTAGTGGTTGAAGCATTGTGTTTAGGGTGCTTGTAGCAGCATTTCTCAATAATTCTGGGATTGCCTTAAAACTTTGGTTTCTTAGATGTTTCTCGTCATGTGAGATCCTCCTGAATGTGTCTGTTCCTTTTTCAGAAATGTCTGTTTCAAACTGTGCCTGTATTTAATGCAGATTTTAACCTTTGAAGAAATCTGTGTGTTGCAGTACTGGAAAATGTAATCATAAAATGGGGCTGCATGTTTGAGTAAACTCAAGCCCAAACTCAGCTGACTGTAATTAGAGCTGCTGAGAAAACACATTGTTGCAAATTGCCAAAGAAAAACAGTCTCGCTCCCACCCCCCTCCACAAAATCGTAAACATTTCTATGAAATGGAACCGTTTTTGGAAAAAAAAAAAAAAGGGAGAGTGAAAAGCACATTTCCCCAGGGTGTTTAGTTTCATTTCTTCATGTATCTCAACTGTTTTGCTTCCAGTAATCTGTGTTATGCAGATCCCTTATTTCAAGATGCCTATTTTGCAATCAGAGTGGAACATACACCAAAGAGGTCTGTCCCTATCTCTCATTTCCCAGCTATCACAAAATCAAGATTTTCTGATTCTGCTGCCAGTGAAGCTTTCTGCACTCAAAATGCCCCACTGCACCCAGCTTCAGTGGCACCCAATACCAGCTCAGGTCCCATCTGAGCTCTTAGATTACTTACTAGCATGACAGACATTGGTTTTGGGGCTGATATGTGTGTGTGTGGGCAGTACAGAAAAGAGGCACTTTGCAAACCTGTTTCAAGTGTTTACAAGTGGTTTCCTTGAATCCTCTGGGAAGGCTGTCTGAGCCAGCTGTATTCCCTGTGAGGAAAGCATGGCACAACCAGACCCAGAATAGCTAGAGCCAAGTTACTGGCAGAGCCAATTTCTCCCACACTGCCTTGCCAGCCCTGCTCTTTCTTTTCTGTTTTCTTTTTCAGTGTGCTGAGTTTGTTTTCTTTTATTTTAGATACCTAAAAATAGGTCTGTCACATCTTGAGGCCCCTGCATACCATCAGAAATGCAAATACAAAGCATGAGTTGAAAAATATCAGCCCCAAAATCAGATGTGATAGGCCACATATCTGTTTTCCTCAGCAAAAGCCAGTGTAGGTGAGGAGACTTTTTTTCTGGTCACTGAGGTGACATGCTTGTATGTGTAGGACCAGCTGTGAAAACCAATGCAAAGGTGTGTTGTACGGAGCCTGCTACTGATTCTTCTCTTCCTCCCCTTTTAGTTTCCAACAACCCCTATCATTCCAACAGGGACTGAGGGCAAATATGCATCATCCACCTTTACAGTGATGGAAAAGTGAGATTTTTCTCACTGCTCTCATTACTGCACCACAACACTTTTGGAACAGATGGGCCCTTGCTTTTAGTCTCAATGTAGTTCCCAAATGTCCTAAAAGGGGTGAAAACTGAGAAGACCATGGCTATTACACTGTACCCTGGTACACTGGTAAGAAATGAGTCAAATCTGACACTGCAGAGTCATGGAAGTAGAAGCCTGAGTCGTTACAGCAGGAGTCAAAGTACCAATCAACACTAAAGACTAATAGGGTATTTATTCCAAGAGAAAAAGAACAACAAAAAAGGCCTTAATTATGTAATGAAGAAGATACTTACCACTTGCTATAAACATTTTGTCTCACTCTAAGTTAAATCTGTGCCATGAATAAGGGGAATTTCTAAAAGCATTAAAATGTTTGCCATGGGGGGGAATTTTTGAAAGTTCTGTCGCCTTGCCTCTGCTTTGGATCTAGGACAATGTATGTAGATTTCCATTCTGGGAGCATCAGTGAGCAGAGACAGCACTTGAGGATGAAACTGCTTGGAAGCCTCAAATGTGGACTCCAAGATGATATCAATATCTGACTTCTTCCTGCAAGTGCTATGATGGCCAAGCTCTACTCCTCTGTCTCTCCTGCTCCTGCAGTTCCTGATGACTTAGTCATAAACCAGATCTGAGCATCTATTACAAACTTTGATTTAGGACTGAGACAAGCCAATGATAATATTTTTTAAAGATTTTTCTGAGATGTCCAGGTGAACAGCACAAAATTTGAACAGATGAAGGATGGTCCCACTGCAAAATATCTAAACACTGTCCTGTTCTCCCCAGGAGCTCACTTAACACAAGGTATTTCCAAGGTGCAGTCTCAATGAACCAGCACTGTATGATAATCCTGTATTTCCTTCTGAAACTGATGAAAAACATCACAATTTCCCTTTTTCTTCTGCCTCTTTCCAAAGTCTTTGCAATTCTTTGTTCCCTTTTTTCCCCCCTAGACCTAGGTGTTAAATCATCTCTCTACCTTTTTTCCCTTTCATCTTTTCAGCTAATCTCCTCACAACAAAGCACCCCCAAGAAAAAGTAGAAAGAGAAAATGAAAGCAAACAAGAGCAGGTTGCACTTCTCAAGAAATGGATAATCTTAGTCTTAGCCTGGGGTACCTGGCTATCACAAGTACACATCTAATAAAAGATGCTAGAAATAGCGTAGTTAAAGATGCTAGAAATAGTGTAGTTCAGATACCCTCTGAACTTCTTCTTTTAAGATAGTGTTGTTGTGTTTTGTTCAAAAAAAGATGTCCTACTATTGATCTGCTGTTATTAGTTTATTGCTATTCATCTACTCTGCCTTCCAAGAACTCTGTGTGTTACTGTACTGTTGGCTCTTCAGACACATTAGAGTGTGGAACAGGTGAAACATCTTGCCCACGGTGAGGAAATACCACCTTCATATTACTAGAGGCTGACAAACAAGCAATTCTGATGGCTCCCCCCAGCCAGAGTTCCCAGCTGGATTCCTAAGGTTGTTTAGATGGTGACTTTTAACCAAAAGAGACAAATTCCTATGAAACAGACTGGAAGCTGAGTTTGGTGCTTTACTGGTACCACACATCTGCTTTGCAGTGCTGGTATGCAGTACAGCTGTATCATCACTTACCACCCAGGGCTTGCTGCAGAAGTTATAGATGGAATAAAGGGAATTGACCGTGTGGACGCCACCGTACTGCAGGCCAATGATGAGGCTGCGGAAGTCCTCTCCCAGTGCCATGCTGTAAGCATGCTGGCGGACCAGAACAAAGTCTGGCTTGAAGGATCTGGAAGAGATGGAGGGAGTGATGTGTTACTTTCAAATGCTCAGCAACACTTCTAGCCTCTCTCTGTTTCTTCTCCATCCTCCCCCTTTTCATTAACACATATTGCTCTTCTTTGCTCCTCTCATCAGCAAAGGCAATGAACCAAACAAAAAACTCCAGTTGTTAAAAAAAGGAAAAATCCAACATAGCTGCAAGTGTGAGAGTGTAGAAACAGGCCAAAGAGATTTGCTGCAGTTTCCATGTCACTCAAGCATGCACAGGAACAAGCCACAGGCAGAGCCAAGGGTGATAAATTCACTGGTGGGGGGATTCTCTTTTCCTTGTGAAAGTTTGGCCATGTTTGGCAAGCTTGTTGCAATGTGCAAGGCAGATGAGGGAGCAAGTTTGTTTCCTGATGATTGAATTCGGTATTGAAGCAATGCCCAGTGGGTGGGAAGATCATGAGGGATTTCAAAAAGCTCTTGTACACATCCGTACATCGACATACATCCCCCCCTTTAATCAGTTTACTACATATGCAGCACATCCCGGGCTCTTAGGGCTATGAGTCAACAAGTAAAGGGCAGGCATGGTAATGTAATTAATCAAATGAGCAGAGCCCCTCATCCAGTGTTGTGACTCATGACATGGACTTGCAGAATATTATTTAGCAAGACTGGAGCTGGGACTCCTAGGGTTCAACAGCAGCAGCTCTCAGCAAATGCAGAGAAGTGAGGCCCTTTCTAGGTAAGCCAACAGGCAAGGGATTATCTTTCAAACAGACAGATTTTGTTCCTTGCTAAAGCTATGTCTTCAGAGCCATTCAGGAATCTCTGGAAACAGCAGCTGGAAAGAAACTATTCCCAAAATGGAGCTCAGCAGTTCATTCTTGAAGGCATGGAAGGGGCTTTTCCACTGAAACAGGGCATTATTCTATACTCTAGCAGAGGTTGGATCAAGGACATTGGAAAAATTTCCATGCTGTATTAAAGATTTTCAGAGAAATGAGCTCTGTAAGCAGGTCCCATTACCTCACTACCCTCGAACATTTTCCTTGCTAAGAGACTATAATTTTTACCTTTGGATATATGAGCTGGAAATACTTTGGGTTTACAGCCCCTATTTATATTTCCATCATTCTGGCAAGGAAATTTGAGATGGTGACTCTGGGCCAGATTGTGGCAAAAAGCACTGTATACAAACCCCAGTGCAGCCTTGTTGCTTTAATGCTGTTCGTTTTGCTTGTTGGCCTTGGACTTTTGTTGTCGCCTGAGACATGGCGAGGAGCATGCTCTGCTTTTGTGATGCAAGAGACCGAGCTTTGGAAAGGTTGTGATTCCCTCCCATGGAGTGTTTTTAAACCCAGGCATGTTCCCTAATGTACTTGGCACCAAAGGTGGTGCTTCCCTCCAGCAGTGAGATGAATAATGAGCGTTGGGAGGGCTGCGCTATCACTGTGCAGCTGATTTATGGACCTCGTGGGTGTCAATGGGGGGTGAGGCAAGCAGTGACCCCCTGCTGAGAAACAGCAAGTGAATACAAATCTTGGAACGCTTGAACCACTGCATTTTGCTGGATTTGCTGTGTTGAAAGTACCCCAGAGACACACAAAGGTCCTCAAGAAGGATTACTCAGCTTCCTAGGACCAGGACATGGTATCTGTGCTAAGTTACTAAACAGTTGTGGTGTCTGGAAGGACAAGAACTTCAGGCGTGTCCTTCAACTTTCTGGGTGTATGAAGAAAAAAAAAGAGTCCCTGTTACATCTTAAGTCTTTTCCAAGGCTTGACTTAAAAAACAGCACTTACTGGAGCTGCACAGCAATGGTTCAGACCATTGTTTCAGTCTCTCCAGGGTTAATGGCAGTATTTGCCCTTCCACATCTCTCTCCAGCACCCTGGGCAGGGAGCTGGTGCTGTGGTGGGGAGGAAGCATGCAAATGAGCATGGCCAGCTCTGGAGGAGGGGGAAGGACACACAGTGGCTGGGAAACTGCCTTCAGTGGCTTTACTTCTGCCAGCCAAAAGTTGAGGGAAAAAAAAGCTCATGTCTTTTCAGGTCCTGGCAAAGGAAGAGTTTCTGAACTTAGAAGATGGACACAAGAATACAGATTTAATGTAAAAAAGCCTGTTTTGAAACTCTGTGTGGTACGGGAAGGCAGGGCGCTCTCTCATGCTGCAGATGAGGAGTGGATCTCTAAAGTGAAGGTGGACACTGAATCCCTGTTTTGAGCTGCAGGACAAAGAGGATGTTCCCATGGATACTGAGAACAAGGCAGAGGAGTGCAGGGCCTGGGACTAGCTGCGAATAAACATCAGCTGGAGTGCCTTGGAGAAACAGACAAGTGGCAAGATGTGAGGCGAGGCGGGCAGTAAAAGGGAAATGAATAGTCATGGTGGGAGTGGTGACATGAAAACTGCCTAACTGGAGGTTAGGGGGAGACAAAAGTTAAATTGTTTCACATGAGGATTCTTGCAGTTTTGGTAGAAGATTACTTTTTCAAGCTCATTCTCAGACTGTAAAGCTTAAGCTAACATAGTGAGCCTTGGATTTGGAACAGCTAGTTTGATACCACTCAGTAACATTGCCCACTACAGAAACTTGAAATCTTTGGTAGACAGAAAAATTAGGCAGAAATCCTACATTTAAAACACTGTTGCCAAAATCTTTGGGGTAACCCAGACACTGTAGCACCTACTATGCTGAGCACCCAAGTCTGTCAGGACGAGGGGAGCTATGGTGGGAGCATGTACCTCACCTCTCTACTAGACCTGGACTGTGAGTGGTCTTAAATAAAATTGTGTCTAGAACCCTTGCTAGACAGGTCATGGGAATAGGTTTGGTCACAGAAAGAATATAGAAAACCCCACTCAAACATCTGATGAACAGGGAGATGGGATAGGCAAATGGAACTAAAAGCACACCACAGATTTTAAAAGTTGCTCATAAACTGTGATCTATGCAAGTGCAGTCTCCTTCCTGGGCTGCATGGCAGACATCTAGCTGAAGCTGTGAACCTTCTTTAGCGTGATAGCCAGATGGATTAAGCTTCCTGGAGAAAGCTGGAGCCTGTCTTTGACCACAACTTTTTTACAGAAGCCCTTTCTCAAACCCCAGGAACTCAGTTCTCATTTAGAGTCTGGCTTCCAGCACTGCCTGGCAAAACAAAGGCTGCTAAAATGTGTGCAACGTGCTCCCAGAGTGGCACCCAGATACAGGAATCCTTTGTTTAAAAAAAAAAAATCCAGGAAACTGGAAAAATTTCATTTTCAGATTAAAATAGCTGGTCAGATTTCCTTTCCCTCTGCCACACACTGCATGAGCCTCTCAGTGCTCCAAGTAGTGCTCAAGTGAACTGGCCACCCCCAGATTAAAGCAGCTCCCTGCAGCTTTTCTCCCTTTGCAGCAGTTGTCTCCTTGCCCCAGGTGCTAGCCAAGGCTCATGGCAGCTGCTCAGCCTACCTCTCCTCCTGGCAGTTGTGACTGGCCAGTGGTTACCAAAGTCAACCACCCCTGAGTGATGACAAGTGTCTGGCTAGGAAGCAGCCACTTCTGAGCCTGGGCTATAGCACAGTGGTGCAGGAGGCTTATTTGTATTTAACCAGCTCTTTTTTCAACTTATTTCAATGCATTTTAGCAGCCTCTTTCTTTGTTAGTGGCATTGAGAGACAAACCTAAGTATAAAGGATCCAAAATGCCTACTAATAGGAAGAGATCCGACTGCAGGATGTAGTTTCTTAGGTTAGACACACACACCCTTACATCTGTGGCATTAGCTGCCTTGGGAATAGTTTTGTCTGAAATGAGGGAACATAAAACAATTTAAAATATTTCTGATGTTAAATATAGAAGTTAAATATCTCAGGAGGAGCAGAAGCTATTCTGGTGACCAGATGTCTAATTTCTCTAATTATGAGAAGAGGATCAGCTCTGAAAAGATCATCAATAAAATTTCCCTGTAAAAAGCAGGTCCCTGGCCTGCTCTGAGGATGAGAAAATGATGGCAGCAAATCCTGATGGGAGGTCTCATGCCTTAAAGTGATTCCTATTTCTTATTTCTGCGTGTAGCCTTAACTGTGGCTTGCTTCCTGCTCCTTCATCTTTTCTCACTGAGGCACAAAAAGCTTCAAGAGCATGAAGAAAGAACACACAAGAATAGATTATGTTGTCAAAACATCTTTGAATGATCTCTTCCACTGTGAACCTGCAGCCAAAGGCTAGGCCTATTTTATACTTTAGCACCATGATGGTTTTAAAGAAGGATGGGCTCTCCTGCTCTCTTTCTTGAAGACTGCCAATCTTACAAGACACTTCAGCCTTCACGTCAATAGAAATAGATCTTCCCTGACACTGAAGATGCAAATCCTTACTTCAGGTTCTGTCTACTCTCCATTATGCAGGGCAGCTTTATACAGCTTTCTGACAATTCCCAGTGGCCAACATGTTTTGACTGTGTTATCTCCAAAGCCTTTCCAACCTGCTTGGTATGACATGGAGGGGAACAAAAGTGCATAATTAAGCAATATGATACAACAAGTGGTGCATTACTGATAATTAATGGAGCCATCAGGCAAGCTTCTGATGCACAAATCCAAGGCATAAGTGGCTGCAGCTAACTGCAGGTGCAGCAGGACTTGGCCCTCTCTGCCATTCTCTGTAAGAAGGCTTAGTAAAAACCCATGTAGAAAGGAGATGAATTAAGGCAGACTGGAAAAACAAAACCTGAAAAAGCCAATCAAGACTGAAACAGTCTACAACAGCCTTTAATCATTCTTGTGTTCAGTCCAGGATTAACTAATTAATGAGTGCTCTAGGGCCTGGCTTCACATTTTTTACTGGAAAGAGTTACTGTAAATATGAAAAGAGCCAGGGAATAGTTTAGTCTCTGAGATGCTCCCCACCCTGGTCTGCTCAGAGTGACTTTTGCTTTTTGGCAGCTGCCTGCAAGCCAAATGTTTTCCCAATAACTGTCAGCATCCTGCCTGCATGTCGGCTGGGCACCAGCTGCTGAGGAGGTGAAGGGGGACATTATTCATCTGGGAGATCAGTAAACCCTGAAGGGAGAAGCAGGCCTCCAAGCAGCTGTTTAGCAGCAGGAGCTGAGGTGGAAGCAACTAAGAATAAATACACAAATAAGCACACCCCAAGCTCTTTTCCTTTTTTTTTTTTATCTCCTGCTGAGGAAAAAAAAAAGGGGGCGGGGGGGGGGGCGGAGAATGGAAACAGGCAGGTGAGAAGCAGGGACACATTAATGAAAGATGATGGTAAATCATTCCCCATGTGAAAAAAAAACTCTTGGTTTATAAATATTTACTGGAGATGTTAAATTGCCTCATTGTGTAACTGCACCTTGCCAAGGTCTACCCTGTTTGACACCTTGTCCCAGGCCTTTGTCTCTGCAGGGTATTTTGGTAAGGGAAGTGGTCATTTAGCACCTTGGTGTTTTGCTTATAAGGTTTCATGCTGTTACACCACTTCTCCTCTACATTTATAGATTACCATGCCTTCAATGCAAAACTATTGCCCAAAATACATAGCACATATTGTGCTATATCAAGTGGCACATCCTGTGGAAGTTGGGAGAACCATGTGCTCAACATATTTTTCTATCTGACTTCTAGAAATCTAAACTCTCCCAATTAGTTTTGGCCTTTTTTGTTTGTTTGTTTGTTTATTTTTTCTCCCAGCTGCGTCTTCATAGAAATTTGCAGAATTTTGGTTTGGAAACAACAACAACAAAAAATAGAAAAAGGCATTCTAAAGACAGACTCCAATTACATCAAGAGTTGAACTGAAGACAGGAACTAGACAGAGCCTGAAGTTCCTCTGTGACAAAAGCTTCCTGGAAGATGAGAAGCTGGAAAGAGACCTACTGCCTACCAACATGTCCTACATCAATATCCAGGAACAGTAACTACTCTCATGACCTCCCTGGATATTATCCCTGTAGAACTGCAAGAAACCACCAACTCTTGTGAATGAATAGTCCTCAAGAGACAAGAAGATATCCATCTCCTGCAAAATGCAGCTACTGTGTGATAAGAAAACATGCCTCTTTCAGAAAGCAGATTGCCAATGGCACTGTGAGGCGAGTGAACCCACTGGGATGGAAGAAATGGCAGAGATGGGCACAGAATAGTGTCCTTACTGGACTTTGAAGAGTCTTGCAGCACCCTGGAGTAGGTAGATCTTTTTTAGCCACAGTAGATATCTCCTGAGTTCTGCAAACTCAGAACAGTTGGAAAAACATTGCTGGTCTGGCCAGTTTCTTCCCTGTTCATCCCATGTAAAAGATTTGCTTCCCTCCAATCCATCCAGGCTGTGATTGCACTGCAGCTTGCAGTGCAAAATTTATTCTTTGGGATAAAAGCACTTTCAGGTCTTGGTGTATTTGGGATGGTGATTCAACAAGCTGTCCTACTGTTATCAGAGTGCAGAGCATAGCAGAAGCACTGAGTCAGCTGAAGCCAGCAAGAAAGTCAATGTTAATTAAAGGAATGAATGGACTTGTATGGAGCAGTCAGAACATTCACTGACCCCACCACAGCTGTGAGTGACAAGGACATATTATCCATGGCAAGAAGGGTAAGGCACATACCTTCTTGTACAGACTGGCAAAATTCAGACAAAGCCTGTAGGACTAAACACCACTCCATGGCAAAGCTCCCTCCCCACAGCGAGGCTCTGCTCACAGCACTCAGCTCCTCTTTCTCTGCTGTCAGTTTTGTCACTCCTCCCCACTTGCCAGGGCCATTGGTCCATGAAGTGTCTACCCCATTTTAGGTCTTGGGCATCTCCTGGTCTATGAGCTGTTGCCTGTACTGTGGTATTACAATGAATCTGCACATCAGTGGTATGGCTGCCACTGTGGTAGGTCCCATGCAGACACAAAAAATGTGCTTTCTCCCCTGGATGATCAGCCCCAATGATAAAAGCCAGCTCCACAGGGAGACAGGAGATGAGAGGAGTCTGGTGCATGATTAATTTATATCCTTAAAAGTCTGAAATGCTCCTAAAGACATTAGTATTCCCCACGTAAGAAAGTTGTCCAGATTTTCAACATATCCCTGCCTTATTCCCACATCTAATAGAATTAATAGCTGAAGGCTTGTAAAGCCCAAAAGTCAAACACAGAACTACATTTAATCTAATGCAGAGACTGAGATCATAGTTTGGGAGTCTAAGTGTTGTCAGAAGCAGACAGCCTAAATTCTCATTTATACTAAGACATTTTTATAATGTTCTTAAAGCATAAATGCACCTCCGAGTGGGTACAGTGCCAGCACTGACAGCCCCTTTGCACTGTGGAAATATTGTTATAAAGGGCCCTTTGGAGAAATGAAGACAGGTGAAAATGAAAATCCCATCCCTTATATCTCACCACAGTAGGGATGACACAGCCCACGAGGTCTCTAAGGCAAATTAGTCTCCAGACAGTTGACTCTCTTTGTATGTGTGTGTAGACCTGAGCAAAAGCAAGTTGTGCACTGAAAGGATGAAGAATCCCCCCAAGTCTTTTAAAAGCAGGCATCAGTCTGTGCTTGTTTTTACACACTGCTTAGTAGCCCAGGCATCACACTCAGAAAGGACTCTATTTCTCCATTGAAGGAGTTGCTATGTTTAAGTTGGTGAGGAATCCTTTGGGATGAATAAGTGCCACCTCATGCTTCTCATATTTAACTTTCCACTGAGTAAGCTCTGGTGTCAATTTAACCCAAAGAAGTGCTGGGGTAACAAGGATCAGTGTGTGGGAGGTTCCCCCACTGCCAATCCTGTCTGAGCCCAGCACTGCTTGGAGTTCCCAGCTCATCGCCCTGTGCTGTTTTCAGTCAGGGCACATGTTACAGGGCACATAAATGGGAAAGTGGTTGCTAGAAATTGCACAAGATACTCCATGGCTAGCTCTTTTTCTTCTAATTATGAAGTAAATGTGCTGAACAGGCTGATGGAGTTGTTGCATACCACGGTGGAACTGGGGCATAACCCCCAGTTTTTTAGATTTTTAGATTATTGTCTCTTTAACCAGTAGCACATTTCACTGAGACGATCAAATCCTTCCCCTCACACCTACAGATGTAGCTAAAAAAGAGGAGATAGAGACCTAGAATTTTGTTACTGTAAAATTAGATTCTGAGAGCCACACTTGGTTTAAAAATCAGGAAAGCAAAGTAATGCCTGGCTACGGTTTTGACATTTGCTAGCTTCCTTTCAAGATAAACAGGCTGACACTCATGGAGGACGGTATACTTGCAGTTCCTTGCTCCTTTTAATGGACAATTATGCTTCTAAACATCTTTTTTGGAAAAAAGCCACTTGCCTGAGACAAGTGAGAAATGTAGGGCTTCAGCGAGCGTTACACCTTCTTATTAAGGGATTTATTTTCCAGGTGAAAACCCACAGTTCTTTCTTGGTGCAGTTTATATCAGTTGGCACATGGTCTAAAAGAATGCCTGAACTCCAAGGTGTCAGAAAGGATCAAGGAATAAGCAAAGATGTAAAAAAGATGCAAAAAAAAAGGTAAACATGCAATGGAATGTCCTCTGTGTAAAGAACTGGGAGACCTACTGTAAAATGACAGAATTTTAATAGGCTAATAGATTGTTTAATAGCTTATCAGTGAACATAATTTCAAACTGCAGTTAATAGCCCAGTGGTTGCTTTTTTAAAATTGTTATTATTATTATTATTAACATTATTATTAACATCATTATAATTATCACTATTATTAACATTGTTATTATCTTATTAGTAGTGGTACTACTACTACTATTACTACTATTTTTGTTGTTATTAAATGTTGTTGTCATTGTTATTATACTTGTGACTGTATAACTCGATTCATAATTAACAAAATGCTAATATGTGATGGAAAAGAGGTGCCATCAGCAGCAAGGTTGGTTCACACATGTGAGTTAGAGATGTTCTCTGTGGCATCTCTGTTTGGCTGGGCAGCCCAACAGTGTCTGCTGCCAGGCAGGACACAGATACTGGCAGGACTGGGGGGGACTTGGAGTTTGCACCCATCTGAATAGGCTGAGGAGCCTCCACAGAGCTCAGTAGCAATATGCTCTTCTAAACTGAAGAAGAGTGTTTGTTTCTGTAACTTCTAAAGTATTGGTAGGAGTGGAAGTTGGCTGGCCTGAGCTCTTAAACTCATTGAGCTGGGCAGGACAGAAGCATTTCAGCACAGGCTGTAAACAAATGGCTAGTGCTTGGAAGGACTATAACTAACCATGGATAACACATGCTGTATAATTTGGATATTCAGATAAGTATGTATCTGCCAAATCCACTTCCCACCACACAAATGCACGTGTCCTTAAACATGCACAGAGAAAAAAAAGAGAAAACAGAACTAATGCCATTCATAAAACTGTGCACTTTCATATATAAATACCCGTGCAAAAGGGCTAGCTGTGATATCTACGTATTTACTGCAAGCAGAAACATGAACACCGTGCCCCAGACACTCTTGTGAAATAAATTTTGTCTTCAGTTTCAGTTTAATAGCTCAAGATCTTTCTGCCAGATGTACGAATGGCTTTGAGAGGAAAGGCACGGGAAGGAAAATGAAGATGTGATCAACCTAGGAAATAGTTCTTGGGAAACCTTCCAGCATCGTCAGCAAGCAAACCCTAGAGCACATTAGCAAGGCACACTGTCTGATGGATGCTCCAGTGGCTGGTTCATGGGACATATGCTTTGTTTCACTGAGAAAGAGACATTTATGGGATGAGAGAAAGTGAATGGACGTAGCAGACTCAATCCTAGAAGTTTTTAGCAGAGGCTCATGAAATTGTACCAAAGAATGAATGGAGACTTGTGGAAGGACTAAGAGCTGTCAAGACCTGAAATGAATTGATGGGCAACAGTCTTAGCTAACTGACAGTGACAAGTGTTGCTTTGCACTGTTTAGACTGGAAATGACATTGTTAGAAATTAAACCAAGGCCAGCATACTCAGGATTGCTATTTGCCAGCTGTTCTGATTTTTTTCCCCTTTTTTAACATCGCTGAATGCTTTATTATCTGTCTCTATTTCTGAACTAGAAGCAAACAGACAAAAGCATTGATTAAGTGTTTGAATAATATTAAACTTAGAAACACTGTATAATCCAAAAAGCACAGAAGAATTGTACAAAAGAAGTAGGAAGGCTAGAAAAATGGATTAGGAGTAGCAATGAGATTTCAACAAGGAAACAAGTTTGCTTGCAATGATTGAAGTTATCGAGTAATACTAGTAGGGACAGAAATCTCCTTCAAACAGAGATGTGGTATTACCTCTGAGAGAAACCACAAGGCAAGGCTGGAGCATTGAGAATCTCTGATAAAAAAAAAAAAAAAAGGTGCTATTTCAGGTGCAAATCAGGCTGTGAAGATTAGGATCACGGAAAGACGTTGTTGCGATTGCAAGAACAGGCCACCTGGAACTGGAATTATTTCATCTGGAGAAGGGGAGGGTGAGGGGAGACCTAAACCAGGTAAGCTAATGATTGCAAGCCACTGTTTACAATGGAGGCTGGTTGACACAGAAGGAGTGAAAAATCAAACTGGCAGGCATAGAGGGTCTAGACTGGAAACAACGACTGTATGTCATAATGTGCAGCTGAGACCTCATACAAAACCACCGAAGTCAGGTCGGTCTTTCCACCACTTCTAGGAAACCCTGAAGCCATCAGAACTGCACTGCTCTAGGTCAGATACCAGTCAGACCCTGAGGTCATCCTGCTTGTCCTGACATTGCTCCAGAAAGCCTGATTTTCAAGACAAGCTGGTGCTCCTCACCTTACCACCTTAGTGCCGTTCCTCATGACTTGCATGTCCACCATGCAGCCTCCTGTGACATAAGCAGCTAGGTTCAGCTCAGAGAACTCGGCCTGGAGTGGAGCAAAAGAAAAGAGTATTACTTGAGGGCAGCAGAGACAAACACATGGACACAGATGCAGAATTGTCTTTGCCTGGAATGTGCCTTTCCTTTTTTTTTTTTTTTTCCCCCAAGTGAGGCAATGGAAGATCCAATTGCAGCTGATTTGCCCTGGAGAGACTGCAGAAATATTTACAGCTCCCACACTTGGGGTCTATGATATACAGGATTAGGCTTATTGCAGTAATAACTACTGAAGGAACTAAGAACAAGCAAGCCAAAAAATGCATAGAGGAGACAACAACAATAAGAAAAAAGAGGTAAGGTCATTTGAATTCAAATTCCAAGTTTCCAGTTGGAAACATCCCTTTAGATTTATGTCTGAGCTGGCTGTCATCCCACTGGCCAGCTATAAACCTAATACAGAAGATTCAAACCTAAATAGCTAAATAGCTAAAAAGGCTCATTATGTTCCAGGAAGGTGATAAGCAGAGAAACCCACCTGATGAGGTTTACTTATTAAGATTTTAACTGCTAAAGGGTTAGCAAGGCTGGGTAGGCTATTACCAGTACTGCTCAATTACTAAAACACTTCATATTTTAAAAGAGGTGCAATTTACATGATCCCAAAGTTTAGCAAGGAATATTTAAGCTATGGATAGCAAAAGGCAAAGTGCATGGGGTTGATGATGACTGCAGCAGGTGCCTGTGAAAGTCAAGACACAAATTACAGTGATTAACTGGGCAAGGAGTGTAACAGTCCTCCCATATTGCCCCTGGCTCTCCTGCCTCTCAGACAGAAGTGCCAGTGAGACTTGAAGGTCTCAGGCCACTCTCAGTAGGAAGAGGATGGCAGGATCAGCTGATCAGTACTCATCTTGGGCTCCAAATCCTAAGTGTTCTTTATCAGCAAGAGACCTTAAACCAGA
The DNA here is from genome assembly GCF_027791375.1 of Indicator indicator. Lineage (NCBI taxonomy): Eukaryota > Metazoa > Chordata > Aves > Piciformes > Indicatoridae > Indicator > Indicator indicator. Next base: position 10,826,077 of record NC_072023.1, on the reverse strand, counting down.
GCAGCCTGTTACTCTGCCATGTAAGTCCTCCCTTCCCAGCACAACGCAAACATACCTGTATGGATTCAGGATCCCGGATTTAAACTACTGCCTGTGTATACACAGACACATATACTAAAGTTTCAATTTTTGAGACATAAAATTTAGCCTTCTCCCTTTGAACAGCTTTCCTCCCGTTTTGGATATTAGGGAAAAGTTCTTTGCAGAAATAATGGTCAGGCATTGGAATAGATTGTCCAGGGAGATGGCGAAGTCACCATCCCTGGAGGTGTTCAAGGAATATGTGGACATAGCACTTCAGCTTGTGCTTTGAAGGGCTATGGTGGTGTTAGGTCAACTTGATAATCTTGATAATCCTAGATGTATTTCCCAACCAAAACAATTCAATGATTTTGTTGAGATCCTTGTTCTATTTAGTGTTCTTCAGCTACTTCTACTATCTGGGAACCAAAGATAGTGCTGGGAACAACTTCTATACAGTGGGGGAAAAAGAAAAAAGCCAAAATAAAAGAGCATGTGTTTTGTCCTCAGGAATACATAGGAAAATGTTGCCAATGGAGAAGTAGTGCACCTGTAAATGCTAAGAGACCAGATGACAAAAGAAAAAGTCAACCCCAACTTTCTTTTTAAAAAATCCACATCATTTTTAAAGCCATGACCTGATGATGTAATGAGATTTTATGTCTGTGGCCCTGTGTATCTTCTTAAAGCAACACCTTACATGATCTTACATCATTGTAACTCCCAATTACAATGAAAGAAAGGAAATTCCTCTTGTTGTTGAGAAATAAATCCTGCTTCAAACACATACACACACACACAGAGGGAATGGCAGTGGTTCAGGTGACTGGATGGGTTTTTATTATGAGATTGCACAGCGTTGCCTTGATCACAATCATGCTTCTTCAGTGATCATCCTAGATCAGAGATCATAGAATATGTATATCTAACAGGCACCTGTATTTCATACATTTACAAATTCTCAATAGATACAGTGAGGGGGGAGACCACCTTGGGCTCATCAAGAGCAAATACCCTGGGTACCATTTGTGAGCTCCCCAGTGGGACAAAGCAAGCTTGCTAGCTTACATGTGTGCTTGAGAGACTCTTATTACCTTGGGAAATGAAAGGATGGGTTTCCCACCTTTGTGTCTGTGTATGCCTCAGAGATGTCCCACTCTGAAAGCAGAGTGTTACTGAGCTGGACCTTCACCTTTTGCAGTTGAAGGGATGTATTATCTGATGTAAACACCAGAGCAAGACAGAGGAGTTTTAGGTCTGTGTTCTCATGGCTTCATTCTCTTCTTCTGTAAATTTTTCCATAATGGTTTTTGTACTAAAGACTTCACATTTTACTTGCTGGGGGTAAAAATGAGCAATCTTCCTTTGATGGCTGGCACTTACAGTCCAACTAAGTTGGTCTGACAGGCATTGCCCCAAGGCAGTCAGACCAAACAAAGCTGTGTTCAGACACCTGACATCCAAATAGGCCTGGGAATCCCCTGAGCTGGTAAGCACTCCATACCAAACTGCCAGGACCAATTTCAGACCTGGTAATGTCACTATCCAGAAAAAAGGGAAAAAATTTCCTTTGGCAACCGTTGTCTGGGGCACTCAGGAGAGAGGAGCAGAGAGAAAGCCTAGGGTAGCTATTTCATGCCCAGAATATCCAGGTATATGATCACAGCTGAGGGATCTAATCTTTTCCTGGCAATTGCTCCTGCTGTAACAGACTAAGTTAAGGACCATCGTTGCTTTCATGTGGCTGCTTTGTCCCATCCAACAGGCCACTGCTAGCTGGTGTTTGGAAGAAGGCTGAAAACTTCAGTCAGCAGAAATTGTTTCCTGTTGATTTTCCAGTGCTCCCTGTATTTTTAACTTTGTGGGTTTTATAGCCTGATGACTTCCCTTGGCTGGGATTTCAAGTCTGAGATCATCTCCAGCCTGAGTTTACCTTGCAGACAAAGAGGTCTTTGAAAGCGGCCGGTGCAGATAGAGTGACAGGTAACTATGCATAAACCAGGAGAGCACAGCTCCTCTTGGCCTTGCAGTCATCTCCAGCAGGACTCATCCAATAGAAGGCAGCATTACATTAGCCTGATGATGTATTATACTCACTTTGCAATGGTGCCAGTGGCTGCAAAACCACTCAGGGCGAGAGTGAACCATGAGTGACAAACGTGACACAATCTGCCTTGAAGATTAATGCAACACAGACTGAGGGAGTAAAAGTATTTTGTACCTCTGTGAGGCCCAGATCTGGGAGGATGCTCACAGATGTTTTGAGGACAGTTCTGTTAGAAATGCCTACTTATTTCAGGTATTCAGACTCAGAAGTCTCTCCAGGTCGTTTGGAATAAACCTGAAGCTACTCAGTTTCTCCCATCAGTGTTCTCTAAGTGCTAGGGATTTTTTAGGTGAGCTGTTTCATAGTTTCTGTTTGCTGAAGAGACAGTTCCAAATGCCATCAGAACTGATGGCCCAAAAGGTGCTCACACAGGTAAAGGCATGTGGACCTTCAGCATCAGAGCTGTCTGTAGCCCAGGAGCAGGCATCATAGTTTCAGGACTTGTGAATGGCTCTGAGGAGAGCTTGTGGAAGTTGTGTGACTGTTTGAGAATTGGAGCTCTAGCAAAAACACATTTCTAAACCTTTTGATCCTGGGAAAAAGATCAAAAACATGAACTCTATAAAGGGAAATTAAGAGAAAGATATCAAAGATACTATTTATGTAATAAATTGATGATTTTTTTAACCATTCTTGCTGTTTCTCCAGCTCCTTTAGTTCATGACTTCTGAGTGCTTGTATGTGGCAAAGCTATGAGAACTGCTGTCACTGTTCTTGAACTGCTTTTTGGCTTTCACTTGGAAAAAAAAAACCCCTTAAATATGTAATGAATAAAAATCATACAGTTATTTGATGAGAGGCTAATTTCCCTCTCATGACACATGGGCCCATCAGGTTCTGCCTTTTGAAAGGACCACTTTATGCCACACATGAAAAATACCTCTTTAGGACAGGAAACACAAAGGAGCTGGAATTCATGATTTGTATTACAATTATCTTCTGTGAGTGCCAAGCACAAATTTTTCCTGACAATGCTGCCAATAGAGTCATAATCTATACCACAAGACTTTTCCAGAAACAAATACATAGAAGTTCACTGAATAATCACTCCATGAAAATAAACCAGGCAGGGGGAACAAGTGAATGAGCTGTGCAAGAAGAATGCGTCTCCGACGGACAGACAGACCCACCTCATCACAGCAGGAAATGGTGGGAAGCAGATGGGTGGACAGACAACAGGAATAAAAATTTAGATGAGCTTCTTGGCCTTGTCACTCCCCCTTTACCCTTTTCACCTGCCTTTGCCATCAGTTTCCCAATGCCAGGAGAGATGAATACCTGAAGGAAATGTACCCCAAAGGTGGCACTTCTCTACGAAATGCTGCTTGCTATTGCCAGCTGGGTTTGTCCTCTGCTATCTCCCTCCTGGGCTCTCAATGGTCAATGTAGAGCACAGGACTGGAAAAGCTCACCAGAACCATAGGGTCTTAACTCCTTGCTACTGCAGGCATCACGTCACGAATTTTTCCCACCAGAGCCATAGGGTCTTAACTCCTTCCTACTGCAGGCATCATGTCATGAATTCTTCCCTTAAGCCAGTGTATTTATTAAAAGTGGCTCTGTCATCTTCAGCCTCTGTTTAATAAACAAACTCAGCTCTTTCAGCCTCTTCTCATAGGTCAAGCTTCCACGACCATCCTAATGATCCTGCTCTGCACATCTGCTTTGTGGCCTTCTCTCTCCTGGACAGGTGGCAAGTGTCCCACTCACCTGTGCATCATCACTTCCCACAGTGCCATGGTCTGTCTGATGGGTCTATGGTTGTCCAGATCTCAGCCCTGTCTTTCCTGTCCTTTTAGGCTCCCAGCCTGGGTGTGCTGGGAATTTATGGCCATGTGGCAACCCCCTTGAGCATGGAGCATGTTTAATGCCCAAAGAGACCCCCCACTAAGGGTATGTTATGACCCACAAGGGAAACTCCAGAGTCATATGAATTCCTTAGAGCATGGGAAGCTTAGTTTTCTCTGGGAGAGAGCAGACAGGGTGGGAAAAGATGTGCTGAATTACTACCAGTATCCTGTAGTGATGGAAAACATTCAATAGAGCATAAGGGTTATGGTATAATTCCTTCCTCTTCTCAAATATGCAGTATTTCCTAATGCCTTCTGTCCCCTGGCCAGTGAAGGACTGAGGAGATAAAAATAAAATTAATTTTAGGGAGAATAAAAGCAATGTGGTCAGCTCCTGTGGCACTTTAAGATTTTTTCTTTAAGCTCAATTTAACGTTAGAGGCATTAATCAAACATGCCTTTAATTTCTAAAGACATTTATCTAGCATATTTATTTCTAGAGAAAAGAACTGGAGATGTATATGCTGCAGTTCTCAAGCTAGAAATTACAAAGCAAGTAAAAGCAATAATAGAATTAAAAATCCAAGAACCTCATTTTTAGCATAAAATAGCAATAGTATTTTTAGACTCAGCTATTCCTTAAAGATTAGGGGTTTACCCACATGGTGTAAGACTTAAACCATCAGGATTTTAATGCAAATAGGTCAAAAAGATTTTCACTTTTTGATCAGTGGATCATTCAGTCTTGTGAGTGACTATCATTGCTGCAGAAGAACTTGTAGTGGAAAAATACCCAAATAATCCAAATGTAATCCAAACTGCCTCTGAAGAAAATGGGGTCCTGATTCGGAAGAGCACTTGCTTCCCACCACCCCAGCTCTCACTCAGTCCTGTGCTTCTACCTCTGCAGCCAGCAAGGAGAAAGCAGTGGTGTTGCCTGCCTTGATTTCAGTCAGGGGTGGGCAATAGTAAATTGCCCAGCCTCTAAAGCATATTAATAAATATGGTTTGGGTGTTACACTGAAGATTAGAAGAGAAGAAACAAAGATAGAAATGAAGCCAGGCCTCACATTAATTGTAATGAAGGACAGAAGACAGCAAAGACTAGAGAGGGTGTACCCATCAGTGTCCCTGACAACTCCCTCTCCTATTCACCGGCACCAGGTGGTGCCCACAGTTTCTCTTGTCTCTTACAAATGACAGAAGAACCTAGATGAAGAACCACAACCTGGGGGTCGTATCGAGGTAATGCAACACATTTCTGTGCTAAAGAACCAGAAACCTTTTGAGAGTCCATAAAACCCATTTCCAGACAAGCTGAGACTTAGAAAAGCAGCTCCCTGAGGAGCAGGATGGCATTTAACAGTCTCTTCCCTGCAGATTATCCAGCGTCTGAGTATCCTGAAACTTCTGCCTGTTTCTCCAATTTGGCTGAAATCAGCCAATGCCTTCCACAGTGTTGGGTGTGGGGGATAGGTGGAGTGAGACAGTATTATTGCATACGTCTTGCATTCCTTGGATGACAGCCAAGGGGGAGAGGCAGCTCAGAGAGCTGGTAGGGGTGTTTAACCAGATTAGATAACTGACTTCCCGCTGCTGAGAGAGGGAGAGACAGTGCTGCTTTCAGCACTCCTGCTCCATTACAAATAAGTGATGTCATGACTTAAAAAAAAAAAAATCACCTACTATCCTGTTCTGCTTCCTCCAAAGATTGCAGAAATGGCTTGCTAAGAAGGAAATAAGATGTACTAGAGATAGACATGAAAGTTAAAAAGCAACCAGTCAAACTCTTTTGTTTAAACTAACAACAGAACATCCTTGCAAGAATGGCAAAAAAATCTAGCAGGGTCAGAAAAGAAATGGGCAGTTGGTTTTTCCCAATGTGGTTTTTCAAGAGTATTTAACATTTGGGTATTTCCTTTCCCTGCTTTTTGCCATTCTGGTTTTTTTTTTTTTTGTTACTTAGTTTTTCAGAGCAAAAGGGTTTTCTTCCTATAAAATATAAAACCCCCATTTCCTAAGGCAGAGTGAATTTCTGGCAGAGTCAATACTGTGGTTATCTTAAGCAGGATAAAATGGAAAACTGAAAAACTAAATGAACTTACTGAGCAGACCAAGCAGCACAATAGGTGCCTGAGAGTTGAACTGTGATATGATACAGAGTTAATTCAGAACTGAAACAGTCAGGTTAGGGCTTGGGTACCATGGCACAGCCTGTGTGCCGTTTATGGGCCACGTACAGTAGTGAAGATTGGTAACTCAAAAGAGAAGAAGCTGGGAACTCAAAAAGAAAACTGTAGGCCAAGATGGTAGACACAGTTATTCTCTGGTTGCCTTTTTTTCTTTTCCCTTCTCTAAGGAGACAGTAGAAGAATATTTGTATTTCAGTTTAAGAGGGCCCATGTTCGGCTTCAGGGGACCACAACAATTCAGGCTTCTGGATTGTGCTTGTGGAAGAGGATGAAAAAGCAAGGAAGATTCCAGACAATCAGGGTAGGGGCAGTGAAGAAAAATTCAATATCAAGAAACACTGAGGGATGGGCAAAAAAGAGAAGGGTACAAGAAGCCAGAGTTTGAAGAAAGCAGTGCCCCTATCTTGGCCTCAACAACGTGCAGAGGGGCCTGAGGTCAGATTCAAGGACTGTCCATGACAATGCAGCTTCTGTATTTCCCTTGGCAGACAGTGATCCAGCTGGGGAAAGTGATCATCCCCTCTGCTTTTGAGGTCTGAGGGAGTTCAAGAGTAGTTCACTGCCCACTACGTGGAGGCTTGGCTGCCTGATCTGAGGGGCAGGGAGGGGATGAGGGGAAGCAGTCAAGACCCTTGTTCATTGTTCCTCAAACCTCCTACCCATTGCAAGGGGTCTGGCAATGGTCCTCCCTAGCACAGTTACACTAACCTTATGGTCTTTCCTTGGTGCCTTGTCTCAAATATTCAGCCTATGATGTGAAGGATTGCAAGAGGCAGACTGTGAAAGTCTCCCTGAAAGAATACTTGGGGATTGTGATAAGCTACCCAGAGACAATGGCAAAGGGGAATTATGGGTTTAAGCCATCAAGAAGCAAAAATCCCCTTCTGCACTTCTCCACTCACTGACCATTTGAAGACAATTCCTTTGTAAGGATCTGAAGTGCAATAACATTTGAAGAGAAGGACTATGACGGGAAAGGAAGAGGCTGGAGGTTTAGGAAAGGATTAACAGGTCATTTTGAAGAGTACCAGCTCTAGCTTTGAAGCTGACTCTGCTCTCAGCAGTGGTGTGGATGGATTCAGAGGTTTGAAGACCAAAATATTACTCAATTCCATGCTTTCTGTTTGAGAATTGTGGGTTTTTTTTTTTCCTTTTCTTTCTTTTAGGACATTTATTAAGGCAGCCAGCAATATAAAGATGTTGGTAAGGAAGTGTGATTGAGAATTGTTCTTGCTAATACCACCCAGTTCCGACAACTGTGATACCAATAAAAAGAGGAAAATGAAGTGTTCATAAATCACAGTTGCAAAAAAATTACTTGCTAACTTTTCTATTCCAGACACAGCCTTTCATCTAATGTGTGTGCTATGTATAGAGATAGGCAACTGGGCATCACCTCTTTGAAAAGAGGAGAAACACCTTGCCAAGGGCAATTGGTACTGAGAAATTTTGTGAAATTTTTCACAACCACTCCATTAATCATAGAATCATAGAATGCATCGGGTTGGAAGAGATCCTTGAAGGTCATCTTGTCCAGCTCCCACTGCAGTGAGAGGGACACCCTTCAGCTAGATCAGGCTGCTCAGGTTTGATTCTGAATGTCTCCAGAGATGGGGCCTCCACCACATCTCTGGGCAACTTGTTCAAGTATTTCACTATCGACATTGTAAAGAACTTCCTCCTAATGTCCATCCTATATCTACCCTGCTCTAGTTTAAAACTGCTGCCCTTTATCCTACTGCTACATTGTAATCAGAAATATTTCCTCTCCAGCTTTCTTGTAGACCCCCTTCGGATACGGAAATGCTGCTATAAGATCTTCCTGGAGCCTTCTCTTCTCCAGGCTGAACAATCCCAACTCTCTCAGCCTGTCTTCATAAAAGAGGTGCTCTAGCCCTCAGATCATCTTTATGGCCTCAGTGTGGACCTGCTCCAGCATGTCCATGTCCTTCTTGTGTTGAGGATTCCAGAGCTGGACATGGTACTCACCAGAGCAGAGTGGCAGAACCACCTCTGTTGACCTGTTGGCCTTGCTTCTTTTGATGCAGACCAGGATGCAACTTGCCTTCTGTGCTGCAAGTGCACCTTGTTGGCCCATGTCCAGCTTCTCATCCACTAGTACCCCTAAGTGCTTTTCTGCTGGGCTGCTCTTGATCTCATTATCCACCAGTGTGTATTGGTACTGAGGATTGCTCTGACCCAGGTGTAGGACCTTGCACTTCACCGTATTGAACCTCATGAGGTTCACCTGAGCCCACTTCTCCAGCCTGTCTAGATCCCTCTGAATGGCATCCCATCCCTCAATCCTGTCATCTGCACTACTCAGCTAGATGTCATCAGCAGACTCAATGAGGATGCACTCATATCTCTCTGTCTACATCATTGATGAAGATACTGAACAGCACCATTCTCAATATGGATCCCTGAAGGAATCCATCTGGACACTAATAATTCCACAAACACTCACACATGCATTTGTGCACAGACACAAATGGTGCAGAATCAACGGGTTAAAAAGACAAATTATCAGGCCATTCAAACAGCATCCACCAGCTTTCTTTATCCCTCCCAGCAGTTTTGTAGCCCTAATGAGTATAAAACAAGCCTATGACACTTTCAGGATAACCATCTCATCACTGCATTTTGCTCCTCTTATGCCTGCTTTTAAGTTAGGTGCCATCAGATGATTATTAACAATCATTTCTACTTTCACAAGAGCATCCAAAGTCTCAGTCCGCACTGGGACTTCATTTTGGCAGCACAGAGAGGAGGGGACAGACTCCAACATGAAGAGTTTTCAGCTGAAATGAATGGCTGGTGCCAAGGCCAACAGAGAAACAGAGAATTTTGTGCAGTGCCCTGCAAAGCACATCCAAAACCAGGCTATGAACCTCCTTACTGTTCCTTTCAATGGATGAGAAGTTTTTTAGCATGTGTAGTTAATTTGCAAAGGTTTTAGGCTTAAATTAGGGTAAGTCAGAAGACATACAGTTTGCATCTGGAACGCAACATTACCAATGTATACTGTGGCATACTGGCTCTGCATCTCCTCAGGCATATATATGGGCTGTGAGGTAGTCTTTCAATGGAAGAAACTATAATCCCATTGCCAGAGCAGAAAATTTCATTTTACAATGAAATAGTGACTGATTCTGCAAAGGTAGTGAGGATAAAGGGGTGGCCCAATAAGATATTTTCCTTTAGAGTTTCTACAATTCTATAAAAAAAAGATATCTTCTATCTCCTCAATAGTTCCTTTCTTCAGGAGAAGAAACATCCACAGATTATGTGTCATTAAGACCTCAGTCCTGTCTACACGCATTTCTTAGAGCCAAATTTAGTTGTCACTGACCTGTTCCACTCGGATATCAAATTCTCCATTCACCTTCTTCCCTTGAAAATATTTGGCCCTGCAGAAGAAACAAGAGAGACAAACATGGTTAAAGAAGATTTTTTGGCTTTCTTTTCACACTGTTTTGCTTCTGCATTTCCCTTTTTGCTGCAGGATTTCTATCCGGTTCACAGCATGTTTTCCTAATTCCTATCTTCTTTCAGCTTTCTGTTCCTGAACAAACCTGCCAAGCCAGATGAAAACCACATTGGAAAGTTCCTTCAAGGCTTGTGACTTTTTAATTTTATTTTCAAACCGAAAACCAAATGCTCTCCTAATCTTTTCCAGAGCAACACCTCTAATCAATGATTCCTTGGTATATCATACTTAATACTCAACCTCTATTCTGTAAAAGAAGGAGAGCAACATATGGCACAGCATTGGAAACTTCTGATGTTGAGCACAGATCTTTAAGGCTCTTCTCTTTATTACTGCAGAGCTGCTTTTCAATTCTGCGTATCTTTCTGTTGCTAATTTAGAGAAACAATATCTGCATCTACAGTGTCACCAGTGAGGGATCTCTTCTCCTGAATTGAGAAACTGTTATTTCCTTTGGAGTTGAGCAGTCATGAGAAGCACATATACCTTCCACCATCTTTGCTCCTAGCTGCACATACTACGCAGACAAAACACTCTCAGAATAGGTTGCTCCTGAGTGGGGAAGGTTGACACAGGAAAAGATCAGGCAGTTGTAGCTTTGTATTAATATTTGTGCATAATGCCACTTACATTGATTAGTCAATTATTAGTCAATTAGTCAATTGCCAATATAATTTTCCCTGTGAATATTTTCCCCCATACTTGACAGAAGGATTTGTAGAACATCGAAAATGCAGCTGAGCCCTGCTGTTTCCAGAAACAAAGTAACCCTCAGCATTCTCTTTCCAATTGGCAAAGAGAGGACAGAATAAAGAAGTAAAGGAAAATGAGGGAAAGTCAGCTTTGCTCCCTATTTTATAGTATTAGCAAAATAAAGGGAAGCTGGCTCACATTTTTACTATGTGTCTATTAGTGCCAAAAAAAAAAAAAAAAAAGGACAGACAGTAGAAAGGAAATTTTCCCCATGGCTGAAACACGACAGTTTTCAGCTGAATGGTCCCTACCCCCAGAAATGGGAAATGTAAATAAAGAAGTTGTTATGTTTTGTCATTCTGGCTCAAAAGTTTTCATTTTATTAGAGAAAGACATTAAAAACGTCAAAAGTTTCCTGCTTCATTCTAATGAGGATATCTGAAGACTGGATCACACTTCTCTTCTCAGACAGCACATCCATCAGCATGGTGTTAATAAGACCTCTGCATAGATGTCAGAGAGGGACAGTGTAGCAGCCAGGTGTGACCAAGACTAAGTGGCTCAAACAACTCATATGCAGTACAAAAAGCAGAGATCTGACCATTTTCCCTCCCTTTTATGAATTCAGGAGTGTAGCAGAGAAAAAAATGCGACTGGGCAGACAAGCTGAGACATCATGCCTCTAACAATAAACAGGAATGTTAACTGCACTTAATAATTCCATCATATTTCTGGAAGCATGGCTCTAGAGGGTCTGGCAACATTCCTCACTTCTAAACATTGGGGATGTTGCTGGAACCAGCCTCAAAAACTGGAATAAGCTTTAAGTGGGCCCATGGGAACTGGTCTGAAACTTGAGGTGCACTATTCACTGTTACAAGCTTGTTTTTATTCCCAGCATGCTCATAATATATATACTCCTTACCCACATTTATGAAACACACTTCCTCCCTCTATGGCCTCTCCTCTTTGCTGACCAGCTGATTGAAAACTCCTTGGTGCTGCTTTGCTTCAGCTTGTAATGAAGTGTGATTAACCAGTCTTCAGCCCTGTGCAGATGGAGCAGAGGCTTCCACTGCCTAGTCCAGGAAATTAGCCTTCACATAGTTAAAAAATATTCTCTCTCCCATCTCTACAGTACTGGCTCTGCTTATGGATAGTCACACAGAGGGCACATGGAGCAGAAGGAGTCACTGGAATAGAGCAAGAGTCCTCAACTTAGACACTGCATGGGACTCTCCTTCTTATCCCTTTTCCTATGTCTCATCCCATGCCTGAGATAACTTTCTTTTAACAGCACAATATATCACTTTCTTTCAAAGACAGCCTCCCAGGAGAGTTAACCTGCTCCAAGAGTCTGTGAAGACTACAGGTGCTAAGCAATTTGCAGCCAAATATTTTGGTCAGCCCATCATTTTGACACAGCCTGGGGAAAGAATGAAACACTTCTTACTGAAACATCTCTGAAATGGAGTGGTGTTTTCAATTCACACCTGGGGTTTTGGAGCCCCTGGGCATTAGAGGCTATCATGATGAAATGAAAAATGGCTTTAGCCTCTCCTTGGAGCCCCTGAAATTTCAAGCAAGCTGGATTCATTGCTAATTCTGTGGAAATATCATGATACCCCTGTTGCACGAGGGAAACCCTTTCGGTCAGTAATGTGCACTGTATGAAATGGCCTCTGCTCCATACAGTGGACATGAGATGGAGAAAAGAAAGACCAGGCTGCTCTGGTGGGGATGCAGGAGAAAGACAGATGGATGTTTCTGGCAGGTGAGGCTATGCAAGACCTCCCTAAAAAACACCTGAGCAAGGCTCTTCCAGACCTCTGCCTAGGAAGCGACATGCTGCAGGGTTATCTAGGCAGCTTGTAGTACAACAAGAGAGCAGTACCTAGAAATACAGTCCAAAGCCATTCTGGGGAGCTTCAGAAGTGTTCCCATTCATCCCCAGCCAGGCAACTGGCAGTGATCAGAGATGCAGCTCATTGCTCCAGGAGCAGCATTATCTGGTATCCTCTAGCTCAGGAACACCAGCCAAGGCATTGGCCACACAAATCTACCCCCTGCTCCTGGGCAGCCTGCAGCACTGACCACTGCTTGGCTGATTATCCCTTTTATTTTAAAGCATGTCAGATGTTCAACCTACCAGAACACAGCATTATAATTTGGCTAGGCAGGGTGCAGATGGGGTGGTGCGGTTCCTGTGATCTCAGTAAATGACCATGTAAACATGTTTTGACTGAAGAAAACTGCAGGGCCATGTTCAAGAGCAGCTCCTGGGTGGGATTTACAGTGCTAGGCAATGCATTCAAATGTGGCTGCATTGGCTGGGAGGGAGGAAGCACCATAATAAAGAGCAAAGGTCTGCCATAGTTCCTGGGAGAAAGGCTGCCTTGAATCCCCCCCTCTTTGTAAAGGAGCCACATGCTCTGGAAAAGAATAGATTTCCTGGGTGCAAGGGCATCAAACAAACATAACTTCTCCTTTCTGCCTCAGCCTGACATGACTACAGGGCCACAAGAAACCTGATGCCTCTTCTTATGAAGTAATTTGGAAAGAATAAAAACTTATTTTCCAGAGCTACCATGAAACAGTCCCAGTCTGCACAGCAGCTGTGGCTGATGGAAGCATATACACAATTTTCTGTCACATATGGAGTGCATCCTTAACAGCACCAGGGGAAAATCAGTGATCAATTCACCTCCAGTTACCTACATAAAAGCTAATTCACAGAAAGTCCATGTGGAACATTTGTGTCCTTAGGTGTTTGCAAAGCATCTGAGCAAGAGATGCCAGCACTCATCTGAGAGGGCAAACACAACTGTAAGACACTCAAATACCAGATTTCATTTCACTGCTGTCACTGACAGACAGGACAGCTTTTAGTGCACCTGTGCAAGTGCTGCCCAAATGCTCATGGTTTCTCTGCACCTTCATACTAATACCCATATTCTGCAAACACAAGGATTCAGTTCTCATGGGGTTCAAAGCTCTGTGTCAAAGCATTTGCATGTCACCAGGTCCAGGGCAGGGAGAGCTGGACCAGCGGGTTACAGGGACAGGAAGCCGGGGCCAGCCTGCACCCCTGTGCTGGTCACGTCTCGTGGGAAAACATGGCACAAGAGAAGCAACTCCCACAAATGGAGTAGAATCTTCCAGGATCAGCAGCAAAGGGCCAAAACTCACAAGCTACTTCTCTTAGGAGAGCACAGAGCATCTTGCAATTTCTCTCTGTCTGATAAATGGCTGCTTACATCTGCCTTGTTCTCTTTCTGCATTAGAACAAAAGGAGGTGCAATGAGTGCTTAACCCATCAGCCTGAGCACAGGAACTGAGGAGAAGCTATTTGTGCAGATCCTGTACTGTCTTTCCTGGAGTTATTTCTTCTCCCTTCCCTCTTGTTTGTTTGTTTTCTCTTGGTGTAAAGAAGCATATTGAAACTGCTTCAGAGGACTACTTCAGTGTCTAATTCTGGATCTGTGGGAAACAGAGAGATCAGGGATGCAGCGAGGGACTGCACAACTTCTGCCAGGCTGGAAAATGCTCTGCACAGGTGAGGAACAGAAAAAGAGGCCCAGGTGTCAAGCATCAGCTAGATAAATTGCTCAAGCAGCTCTTCCCAAGGTACAGGGACACTAGAGAGCTGCCCACGTAAATAAATGGATAAATATCCATGAGTAAATTCTGTGAATTATTTCCCTGGAGTCACATTATACATACTTCTCTCAAGACCCTTGGGAAAATGAGACATGTAATTTCTTTCTGGATAAGCTTAGAAAAACAAGGCTGAAGCTCCCTGAGTTGGATGTGGGGGAACCTCCTCAGGGAGGGAGAGGGTTAGCCACTGTATGAAATCCCCATGTCAAAGGGCCTGGGGGCCCAAGTGATGCACAAGGCACTCACTGTATGTCCGCATTGTCTCCTTCATAAAAAGGGCTGGGACTGGGAAAAAGGAGACAGTTTCCAGGATACTGGCCAGCAGCCACTGGAATGCCCAGACCGCCCCCCCCCCCACCCAGCCCCTACACACTATAAAGGCAGTGGGGATGGGAAGGGGGAGGAGAGATACATTTGTGTCCTTTTTTCTTCAGGGGTGAAAACAAGGAAGGTTTTCCTTTCAGGAACCAGCCCTCAATCCCTTCACCATCTCTCCCCAGTTTAACAGTTCCCAGCTGCAAATAAGAACTTTTGAGATGGTCAAGTCCTGATTGCCCAGAGCATAGAGAGGAGAAAAATCATCCACAAATAACAAGGTCTGCAACCTACTAGAGCTTTTGTCTACATCTGCTGTGACCCAGAGACCTTAGTGCACTGTTCAGCCGTGAGATGGACTGATTAGTAGTTGATATCTATTCTGTAAGGGCACCTTGGGGCAGGGTTGGAGGGTGTCAGGATGCTGAAGATAGTGGGTAAGCATGACAGATGTGTGCTTTGACACTTCAAAATATAAGGTCTGACTTACAGGTTAAATGGAGCAAAGGCAAGTGCAGAAAAAAGGAAAGGGCACCTGCACTGTACGGAAAGATAGTGAGGGGCCAACAGATAAACCTCAGTTTGGGGCTGGGTCAAAAGGTAACTCTAAATAGACTTTGACTGGAACTCCACAAAAGTTTCAGCTCCAGCCCATGGGTACACTATGGCTGTGCTTAGCCCCATGCCTCACCAGGAGGAGATCATTTTGCACTCGGTGCTGTTACCACCTGGCTCACTGGAGACACCAGCTCAAGAGTCAGCCCAGTGGTGCTGCAGGTAGGTCCTTGGTTTCTGAGGTCAGGCTGTGGGAACAGACTGCTTTTGTTGCCTTCTGGGAAGAGTCACAAGACCCAGCCCACTCTGGTTACTGTAAAACAACCCCTGAGGCATGACTAGTTAGGGGATGGCATCAAGGAAGGAAATGCCTCTCCTAAAGAGGTTCATATTGGGCTGTGATGGTGGCATCCCACTTGGGGTGGGTTTTTTTTTTTGGATAAAGGAAGTCTTCGTGCTGAGGTCCTTGATGAGGTCTGAGGTCTCATCCTACACAGCTGGAAGGATTTTCTGATTTTCTTGGCTTGAATGCACACAGAAAGGGAAGCTTTGGGGCAGGAAGGGAGAAGGTTTTTTCAATCTTTTGTGAGTCCTCCCTTTCTGCCAGGGAACTGAAGGACTGCTTTTGAGGGAGACCTGGGTTGGCAAGCCACCAGCACTTCAGTGATCACAGACTCAACCATTCAGGCTACTCTTTCTGTTCAAGGAACTATGGAGTCCCACACAATACTGGCCTCCCAGCATCTTCCTGTGCCACCTCCTGCTCGTGAAACACGGGTAGTCAAAACCAGCACCCCCAAGAGAAGAGGTACTAGGTGGGGCAGTGCTATTGCTTTTGAGTATGGCTTTCTGTGTGTTTCTGAGCTGTCAAGGGAGGAAGGACACTTTGCTATAGGTCTGATCCCCAACCCAGGCTACATCACAGTCACATTCCTCCTGGCCACAAAGAGGGAAGGGGGAACCTGGGTGAGGAGCAGGGTATGTGGTGGTGGTGGGCAACACCAACAACTTGAGGCAGCACATTTATTTTGCCTGTTATCAAAATAGTCCACTGCTGGAACATTTCCATGTTGCTCAATGTAGATGGTATGGCCTGGAGCTGTTTCTAGGGGGAGCATTTTTTGGAGGATTGTGCAATATTTTACTCCAGCTCACTTCTCCCTCCCTGAACTTGAGGAGCAGGGGAACCAACTAATTCAAACTAAGACAGAGGCAGGGCTTCTGGCTTTCAAGCAGAAGAAATCTGGCTCACAAACCTTGAGAAATACATCTGAGGGATTTCTTATTTTTATTTTTTAATATGTACAGGATGAGGCAGGACATTCTGAGGTTAAATTCTATGCATTTATAGGAACTCTGGTAAAGCAATTAAAGTCCCAGATTTGACTTGCATTAGCATATTTATAACCTGGTGGGGAATGTTTTCCATATTCCTTGTGTCTATTTTTGTAATGATACTAATCCTTTACATTTCTGTATCACCTTTCATTTAGGAGGACTAGATCCCAAGCTGCTTTACATATGCAGGACAAAAATACAGGCAGACATGTTGCTGATATACCTAAAACAGATTGGAGAGTGATGTGATAAATGCAACTTATTGAATATCTTTGACAGCCTTTCCTCCTTTTCACCCTTTTGCCTATATGATAGGAGTACAGAAACTCTTCATGCTGCTTCCAAACCTGTGCATACACACACATTTAACACAAACTTGCCTCCTCTTTCCCTGAAATTCCATTTTATCCTCAAGTCACTTTTGGCATGAATAATATGAACAGAAATATTCAGTCCTGGGTAGAGATGGCAAAACAATGGAAGTGTAAGTTTTTTAGCCAGATTTGTGAAAACATAAATTTTACTCCTAAGTTTCACATAGTTTCACACAAGTTCTGAAACCACAGACGGTCACTTCTGTGCAATAAAACCTAATTCATAATCATTTATTGCCAGTTACCACCATGTTAGGTGATTCTGAGCTTCTTATCAGGACATAGATAAAACTTTGCAATTTAACCTGCAAATTCCTGAATAATGATAATAAAGATAAATGAGAATGAAGTCCAAATGTAAAAGTTACTCTAGAACTTATAATTATATTTATCTAAGTACATAAATATTCTTCTGGATGGAAGCCTTAGTATATAATCTTCAGCCTAGCAAAAGCATGAAACGACTCATGTCACACACTGAACATCTTTGCAAGGGAATTCCTCGCAAAAAAAAAAGGAGTAGGATTTAGGAAGTCCCATATTACCAAGATTCAGTATTAGACTGCTATTATTTGACCAGTTATATTTTGGGATGAATGACTTATTTAAGGCTCAATATTGTCGTGTACTATTAGAAGTAAAAATAGTTTTATTTTAAATAAAAAAGGATTGATAATTTCCTCTGAACAGCATCAAATAGTAAGCCTGTCAGGTCAGCCCATAATTAGACCTGAATCATGACATTATTGTTATACAAAGAACCATTTCAGAAGGGGATTTAATTCAGAATTAATCACAGTTTTTCTCTTCCTTCATCTTTAAATTGTTGAAAACAGTACGTCCAGACAGATTTCATCGTAAAGTAGATCGGAAGACAACAATAAAATTTTGTGTCTCCTAAAATATCTTCTGTGCTTGTCCTTTTCTGTGAAACAGGGCACAATACTCATGTGTACAGCTGCTGCACATAGGGCAAATGTATTTTGTGCAAGACAGTCTATAACACTGTTAGCACTATAAACAGCCTGAAATTTGGTCAAAACACACCAATGGCTTTGAAAAGTGGCATGTGATATTTTCCAAATGCAACCAAGATATCTAACAAATGCAACAAGAACAACTTTGTTAAGCTGTCTGGTCAGAAAGCAATGTTTTTAGCATATGTTATTAACAGGAGCCTTAGCTATGCTTGATCACTTCTCAAATAAGCTGTTTAAACATGAAGCATTAGGCTAGAGAGCTGAGTACATTTGCAGAGGATGGGGGTTAACAATTCACAGGACTAAATCCTGTTTGATCTGCTGAGAAATCCAATCCAGCAAAAGTATGATTTTACTTAACAGCATGTCAGGCTAGGGAGCTGCCAGAGGCGGGACATTTTCCTCCCACTTGGGGTGGTGCTGCTGGAGCTGGCACATCTGCCATCACATGGAGTGCTGCCATCCCCCTTACTCATGGTCCCACTCTCCTCTGCTGTGTGTTTTCATGTGTGCTTATCTGCATGTATTCATGTCTGGGCTACTTTTTTTTTTTCAGGTAGATGCTGTAGGTGAGTTATGGATGCATTTTTGAAGCCTCCAAGGCACAGATACTGCCTGTCCAACCCACATAACAGTGCCAATACACAGCTACAATCACTGCCATAGGTGCCAATACGCAGCTACATTCACTGCCATAGGTGCCAATACATAGCTACAATCACTGCCATAGGTGCCAAAACATAGCTACAATCACTGCCATAGGTGCCAATACGCAGCTACAATCACTGCTATAGGTGCCAATACGCAGCTACAATCACTGCTATAGGTGCCAATACGCAGCTACAATCACTGCCATAGGTGCCAATACATAGCTACAATCACTGCCATAGGTGCCAATACACAGCTACAATCACTGCCATAGGTGCCAATACGCAGCTACATTCACTGCCATAGGTGCCAATACACAGCTACAATCACTGCCATAGGTGCCAATACACAGCTACAATCACTGCCATAGGTGCCAATACACAGCTACATTCACTGCCATAGGTGCCAATACACAGCTACAATCACTGCTATAGGTGCCAATACACAGCTACAATCACTGCCATAGGTGCCAATACACAGCTACAATCACTGCCATAGGTTCCAATACGCAGCTACAATCACTGCCATAGGTGCCAATACGCAGCTACAATCACTGCCATAGGTGCCAATACGCAGCTACATTCACTGCCATAGGTGCCAATACGCAGCTACATTCACTGCCATAGGTGCCAATACACAGCTACAATCACTGCTATAGGTGCCAATACACAGCTACAATCACTGCTATAGGTGCCAATACACAGCTACAATCACTGCCATAGGTGCCAATACACAGCTACAATCACTGCTATAGGTGCCAATACATAGCTACAATCACTGCTATAGGTGCCAATACACAGCTACATTCACTGCCATAGGTGCCAATACGCAGCTACAATCACTGCCATAGGTGCCAATACGCAGCTACAATCACTGCCATAGGTGCCAATACACAGCTACAATCACTGCTATAGGTGCCAATACGCAGCTACAATCACTGCTATAGGTGCCAATACACTGCTACAATCACTGCTATAGGTGCCAATACACAGCTACAATCACTGCCATAGGTGCCAATACGCAGCTACAATCACTGCTATAGGTGCCAATACGCAGCTACATTCACTGCCATAGGTGCCAATACACAGCTACATTCACTGCCATAGGTGCCAATACGCAGCTACAATCACTGCCATAGGTGCCAATACACAGCTACAATCACTGCCATAGGTGCCAATACGCAGCTACAATCACTGCCATAGGTGCCAATACGCAGCTACAATCACTGCCATAGGTGCCAATACGCAGCTACAATCACTGCCATAGGTGCCAATACACAGCTACAATCACTGCCATAGGTGCCAATACGCAGCTACAATCACTGCTATAGGTGCCAATACGCAGCTACAATCACTGCCATAGGTGCCAATACACAGCTACAATCACTGCCATAGGTGCCAATACGCAGCTACAATCACTGCCATAGGTGCCAATATGCAGCTACATTCACTGCCATAGGTGCCAATACACAGCTACATTCACTGCCATAGGTGCCAATACGCAGCTACAATCACTGCCATAGGTGCCAATACGCAGCTACAATCACTGCCATAGGTGCCAATACGCAGCTACATTCACTGCCATAGGTGCCAATACACAGCTACAATCACTGCCATAGGTGCCAATACACGGCTACAATCACTGCTATAGGTGCCAATACACAGCTACATTCACTGCCATAGGTGCCAATACACAGCTACAATCACTGCCATAGGTGCCAATACACAGCTACAATCACTGCTATAGGTGCCAATACGCAGCTACAATCACTGCCATAGGTGCCAATACGCAGCTACAATCACTGCCATAGGTGCCAATACGCAGCTACAATCACTGCCATAGGTGCCAATACGCAGCTACAATCACTGCCATAGGTGCCAATACGCAGCTACAATCACTGCCATAGGTGCCAATACACAGCTACAATCACTGCCATAGGTGCCAATACACAGCTACAATCACTGCCATAGGTGCCAATACGCAGCTACAATCACTGCCATAGGTGCCAATACGCAGCTACAATCACTGCCATAGGTGCCAATACATAGCTACAATCACTGCCATAGGTGCCAATACACAGCTACAATCACTGCCATAGGTGCCAATACACAGCTACATTCACTGTTATAGGTGCCAATACATAGCTACAATCACTGCCATAGGTGCCAATACACAGCTACAATCACTGCCATAGGTGCCAATACACAGCTACAATCACTGCCATAGGTGCCAATACATAGCTACAATCACTGCCATAGGTGCCAATACACAGCTACAATCACTGCCATAGGTGCCAATACACAGCTACAATCACTGCTATAGGTGCCAATACACAGCTACATTCACTGTTATAGGTGCCAATACACAGCTACAATCACTGCCATAGGTGCCAATACACAGCTACAATCACTGCCATAGGTGCCAATACACAGCTACAATCACTGCTATAGGTGCCAATACACAGCTACATTCACTGTTATAGGTGCCAATACACAGCTACAATCACTGCCATAGGTGCCAATACACAGCTACAATCACTGCCATAGGTGCCAATACATAGCTACAATTACTGCCATAGGTGCCAATACACAGCTACAATCACTGCCATAGGTGCCAATACACAGCTACAATCACTGCCATAGGTGCCAATACACTGCTACAATCACTGCTATAGGTGCCAATACACAGCTACATTCACTGTTATAGGTGCCAATACACAGCTACAATCACTGCCATAGGTGCCAATACACAGCTACAATCACTGCCATAGGTGCCAATACATAGCTACAATTACTGCCATAGGTGCCAATACACAGCTACAATCACTGCCATAGGTGCCAATACACAGCTACATTCACTGTTAGAGGTGCCAATACACAGCTACAGTCACTGCTATAGGTGTCTCCAAGGGCTGCCTGTCAAAGTTAGGAGCACAAGGGAACCATACAAATAGTGTTTTCCTCTTGTGCATGTCCTATATGTGGCTGATTCACTGTGTGCTTTCTTGCCACGCTCTAGGAGCCAATTCTTGGAGAAAGATGGAAAATTTGTCAAAACACTGCCATTTTCACAGAAAGCTGGGTGAGTTTCCTTGCTTTTAATAGAACATACCTTTCCTTTACTGCTGCTAATGCAGAAAGCAGCTGATCATATTCTGTGGGCCTTACATTATTTTTGTAGTACTTTGTTGTTGGAATAAACTAGGGAATTTTAATGCATGTTAGGACTGATAAGGATTTTATGGAGGAAGACAGGCTATGGATTCCTGGGGATACTCTTCAGTTCCTCCAGACCTGTGAGAAAAGTTAAGTGCTATACTGTGTCATCAGAAGCATAGCAGCTCCTTAAAAATAGAAAGGACTGCCATTTGTCACTTTAATGTGCATTCAACATGCACTTGCCTAGTTGCATCGTTGGAGCATTTCGTCATGCTCTTGTGCAACACCTCATCCTAATCCACAACTGCAGCTCTTTCCCTCTACTCTAATACAAACAGTGATGATAAATTAATGTCTGGTTTGGCAATATTGCTACAATGTGCAATTATGAGAAAGTTGTTTTCATTTAGAGAAGAGAAATCAAATGGCAGATTCCACTGTCTCTTACCCTTCCTGTCTGTGGACAAGCTAGTCCTTGTTGTAAAGCCCATGTAACTTGCTACAGGGAAGGAAGCATTGTGGAAGTCCCTCACCCTTAAAATAAATGTAGCTCTTCAATAGTTATTTCTTGGGGATCTTTTATAGTGAGTTAATTATTTCCAAAGGAGAAGGAAAGGTTTCTTGAAAACCAAGTAGAAAGCTTTCACAAGTAGCAAGAACCAGAGCAGGCAGAAGTGAAACGCATTGCAAACATGATGCTTCTTCCAAACCCAAAAAACACCAGCATAGAAGTTACAACAGGTTTTTGTTCACCCTCTGTAGCCCTGGGATTGTTTCTATACATGACACAGAGTGGACAGCCAGAATCCCTGGATAACCAGCTTCTTCAGCTGTGCTTTCACAGGGCAAACACTGCTGCCTTGGGCTGGTCAGCTTGAGCTCATGTAACACCCTGGCTGAGACCAAGAAGATGACTGGCATTGCTCAGAAATACCTCACCAAGAATAAACATGCACAGAGCCACAGAGACACTGCTCTCCAGTGGTGCTCTCAAGGGCTTACTGAGTGTCCTGGAGATGTGAAAATCAACTGTCAAGTAGCACTGCTGGCCTGCTGAAGTGGTTGCATCGGTACTGACTCTCAGAAAGAATTACATGCTACTTTTAGGCTGAGGAAGTTTCTAGGCATGTGTTTCTGTCCATACTACAAAGAACTATGGAAGTCTGTGTTTGGAAGAGCCAGTATGTTGTTTCCTTCATTTTGATGTCATACATATGTCACAATACACTCATAAATACATATACCTTGCATCAGTGCATACCTGTTAGCCACTGTGAGCACTATTACAGTGAGCAGTAAGTTAGATTTCCTCAGCCCAGCAACACAATTCGCATTTATTTTGCTGGCTATAAGTTGTCCATGGTCAGGTAGAACTTGAGTTTGAGTTGTGCATTCGTTTGGCATAACACTGGAATCAGCTGCAAAACCAACTTCTCTCTAATTGGTCCTTAGTCAGAAAGTGCCTCACCAGACAGTAATGTGGGATTTTAAAAGCTTACACTTAAGATAGGTCTTGAGAGCAAGACTTGTTCTTGATGGTCAGAGACACTTTTAGGGGTTTTGGCTTTGTCCTGAGAACCAAACTGGGAGGCGTGGCTGATACCAGTGAAGACCATGTGGCCATTCAGCAAGATTTGGACAGACTGAGAGCTGGGCAGAGAAGAAGCTAATGAGGTTCAACAAGGATAAATGCAGAGTCCTGCATCTGGGAAGGAATAATAAATTGCACCAGTACAGGTTAGGAGGTGATCTGCTAGAGAAGAAGGACCTGGGAGTCCTGCTGGATAACGAGGTATTCATGGGTCGACAATGTGCCCTTGTGGCCAAGAGGGCAAATGGTATCCTGGGGTACATTGAGAAGAGGGTGTCTAGCAGATCAAGGGACGTCCTCCTCCCCCTCTACTCTGGTGAGACCTCACCTGGAATATTGCATCCAGTTCTGGGCTGCCCAGTTCAAGAGGAATGGGAATCTACTCAATAGAGTCCAACAGAGGGCTACCAAGATGGTTAAGGGACTGGAGCACTGCCTTATGAGGAGAGGCTGAGACACCTGGGGCTTTTCAGTCTGGAGAAGAGAAGACTGAGAGGGGATTTAATAAATGTTTATAAATATCTGAGGGCTGGGTGTCAAGAGGGAGAGAACAGGCTCTGCTCAGCTGCACCCTGTGATAGGACAAGGGCTAATGGATATAAACTACAGCACAAGAGGTTCCACCTCAACATGAGGAGGAACTTCTTCACTGTGAAGGTCACAGAGCACTGGAACAGGCTCCCCAGAGGGGTTGTGGAGTCTCCTCCTCTGGAGGCTTTCAAGACCCATCTAGATGCATTCCTGTGTGACCTGCACCAGATTCTATGGTCCTGCTCTGGTAGGGGGGTTGGACTCAATGATCTCCAGAGGTCCCTTCCAACCCCTAACCATCCTGTGATCCTGTGATCCATACTAATTTTGTTCATCGCCCTTAAAACCTTAGAGAAAGTGAAGACAAGGGAGCCTTTGCAAGCAGCATTACTGGGTGTCTGCAAGCTTGTAGACTGAGGTAGACAGCTGGGAGAAATAAAAGGGTTCTCCCATCATGTGTAGAAATTGCTACTTATAGACAGCAGAGGAACAGCCAAGACAGCAGGATGAGTGGAGTGCTTACATGAACAGAGATGTGAAGACAGCATGGGTAGCCATATTTCCTCTTTGTATCCCCCAGCTGCTGCTCCCTGGGCAAGTTCAGTTCACAGACCACGAAGTCTGCATGACAGAACAGCAGCTGGGAGGTATAAAGGCACAAATTTGAATGCAGTGTGTATTTCAAAACATGAAAACACTGCCAGAGTCAAGCCCCTCTTCATCCTTTCTGCTGCCCAGACTACCTTTAGCACCATTAATCTCAAGGAAAAACAAGATTGGCCTTTGAGCTAAGGCTTTCCTCTCTGTTTACAGTGTTTGAATTAAGCAGTGCTGGCTAAGCCTTTGATGGTAGAGCTGTGCATCAGAGACACTTGCATCCCCAGCTGGAGGATGCTATGTTAAGGGACTGCCACCTGGCAGCATCTTCAAGGAACTGCAAAAACACTAAGCAGATATGGAGGTTAGAGAGCATCAGCCTGGGCAATTGGAAGTACATCCAGGAAGGAGAATTCAGAGATGAGCCAGACTGGTGCTGCTGCCTGAACATTCTGGCATTAAGAAGCTGATACTGTGCTAAAAAAACCACTAGATCAGCAAATCATAAGGTTATCAGGGACTTTCCCACTTAGTTAAAAATTGTTTCTCCTTTTAGAAAAATCTCACTTTTTTCAATTCAAGTTGGCTTTAGCCAATTCAAGTTGGCTAAAGAAGCTTGACTTAGTTGTACTCAGTCATTGCCCCATTCTAGCTAAGAACTAAGCTCATCCTTTGTGAAGATACACCCAGGGAGACATGTCCCATCTTGTCCCCACTCTCCTGGGAATGACAAGTCCAAGAGTGGCAGTAAATGAACAGTGGTGTGGGATGAAAAGAACAATAAAATAATCTCCCCTGCCCAAGACCTGTAACCTAAGTTTCTTCATTTGGAATTCTTCAATATGGTCCTCTTGCCTGTGCTACTCTCCCCCTTTTTCCTGTGTTGTGACAAGCTGGCAGTCGAAACAAGAGCATCTCCTCAACACATGCTCTAGATTTTCCCCCATATAAGTCTCTTGGTCAGCTTGCCTAAAGTTTCCTGAACCAGCTGACTTTGAAAGGGAACACAAAGCAAGCAGTAAGTTATTTCTCTGACATTTCAGAAGACTTCAATTGTCCTACCCTTTGGAAAGTGACCTCTGCTGACCAATATCACGGGCAACAAACTTCTAAACTTTTGTTTGTAAATGGAGACCTGCATGAGCAAGACAAATTTAGGGCTTAGCTGAGCCTGAGAGCCTTTTGCCAATAGTTGCAATGCTTAGCAGGGAATTCGCTTGACTAGTGAATGAACTTCAGTGATTACTATTGGTAGTAGTAAGCTTGGGTTATCTTTTTGTAATTTATCTACAGGTTTGCTTACAGACAAAAGCTCAAGAGAGATTGAGGTCTGGAGAGATTGAGTCCCTTTTCATTTTTAGAGTCAGTACAAAGAGCACACCAAGGTTCTGAACTACATTACCACTTCAGCTGTGATCTCTCAGTAGCACTGCTAGATGCCACAGCTCATCTAAGCCTGCTGAACCAAGAATGCCCCACGTGTGCTTATATATTTAGTCCATGAAGAAGTTTGCCAAAGAGTACCAAATAAACATTTCTTTTTGTTTTCAAGAAAGATATGAGAAAAGCCCACTCTGCCATTTATACAAGTCACCAGACAGACATCGACCTGGGGCCATAGTTGGTGACCTACATGTGAAGGCACCTCTTTACCCTGCTGCAGATGCCCCATGCTTCCCAGATCCCTCTCATTCCCCAAATTCTCTGTAGTTGACTTCAACAGGAAGGATCATGATGACTTACCAGTCTGTGTGTGCATCATCGATCACCAGGAGGATCTTGGGTTTCTGGGCCACAGGTGTGGGGCTGGTCGAGTGATCAATTAGACCTGCAGCTGCTTGCGTGGTTTGCTTCATGGCACTAGAGATGGAGCTGAAGATGCTGGTGCCAGCAGAGGAAGAGTGCAAGGGCTGTGGTGGCTGTGGATGCTTTCTCTCCATAGCAGGAGAAACCGGGGAGCTGGTGGAGTTGTCAGGGCGCTGCAAGTCCATCATGTAGCCGTTGGGCAAATTAGCTACAAAACTACTGTCTGAGAGACGCCGTCGGAGGAAATTCATGGCTGCGGTTGTGTGGAAAATTTCTGAGCAAGAGCAAAGCTAAACAGCAGTATCACCAGTCCCAGGGAATGTTTCTATGTGAGTTTAAGGTACTTCCTTGTAGTCCTAAACTTCCTTGTAGTCCAGGTAGGCAGGTTTATCCCTTTGAAATCCTGCTGGAGAAATATGCCTTAGTTCTTCAACTGTATTTTCTTTCTTTCCTGTGGGATGAGAATCAAAGACATATATGTGAGATACATACTGTGAGTCTCAGAAAAGAAAAAACTCTTTGGACCTTTTAAAGGCATATTTTAATCAACAATGAGAGGTTAAAGGACTACTGGTTTCTAAGCAGCGTGCTACACTGGTGCCACCTAAAAAACAGGACAAAGCATGTTTCAAGAGTCTTATGCTAAAACATTTTCTGGTCAGGGCAGACCAGCTTGCACTGTCTTAGGGGCCACCAATTCTCTAACTGTTCACTGTGGGGAAAGAAAAATTATTCTGACTGTAAACGCTAGTTTTCAAAAGGAAGGCAGCTTATTTCTGGTATTTTCTGTGTTAGAAATAACACATGGAATGCTTGTTACAGAATAACCAATAAGAGATCCAGCAGGGTAAATATTTGTATCACCTTTGGCAGGCTTGTAAGCAAGGCTCTGAATTTAAGGAACAATCATCCTAAACTGAAATAGTTTGTAGAAAATAAATAGTGGAACAGATAGAGTACACATCTTGACCAAGTTCAGTGGCAGCAGCAAACTACTTGCCTCTCTTCCTGCTGTTCTTGGCACTCAAAATTAGGCTTGAAGTTAGGTGCATGCTGGTGGTTGATCAACACAGGAGATTATGGATTTTACAAGTTCACTTGTAGGATTTTTGCAGGTACTCAAATTTAGAAATTTGGCTGTCTAGTCTCTATCTACTTTTATTTTTTTTTCCGCTCTGTTGTTTTCTTTTTTGTTCTGCTTTGAGAAGAAAGTGACTTAGTCTGCTCATCTTTTCCAGTATGAAAAGGAACACTGTGAAATAAAACTATCTGGCTCTTCTCCCTTGATTATAGTATGATGATTTTGTTTTACCCAGAACATTAAATTTTTCAGTAGTTACATAATTTATTAAAAAAAAAAAAGTTCACCTGTAAGTACAGCCCAGAAATGAGATTTACACATTCATTTCCCAAGACCTTTAACCTGCTGAGACAGCCTCTGAGTCTTGACTAGAGGCTGATAGGTGGGATTCAGGGGGAAAACAAATTAAAGAAACATATTGCTGGTAGAACATAAAAGTTTTTCAGGACAGACATATCTGCAACAAAAGTGAGAGTTACCCCATTCATCAAGTGTGATGAGTCACAGGAATCCCTGATATCATCATTAAATCATGCCCCACCCCCTTCAAACCCTTTTCAATGAGCTCCATACAAATACTTGCCTTCATGTGCCTGGTTTGGCCTCCCTCATGGCTCATACCCTTGTCCCAGTTCCTGATTGCTTCCTGATGGCAGGAAACTGTTTACCCCTTGTTCCAAAAGAGCTCAGCCTCTGTGAATCTCCCTCCTGAGCTGAACATGGAACAATCAAACAGCCTCCTTAAAATAAGCTCTCATTTATTTTCCCCTATAGAGATTTATGAAGCTTTGGAGACAGAAGATTCAGACCTGTCTAGGTCTGTACCTCTCAGCACCCAAAGCCTTAGAAAGCATCAGATGAGCCTGCCTGGAGTAAATAAGCTACAAAGAGCTCCTTGGCACATGTGCCCCACATTGGCAGATGTTCTTCCCCCAGGCCTTGCCATCCATCACCACTCTGACCCTATGGGGACTGGACCTGCTCAGAGCAGAGCACTCTCTGCTGAAGCTGCTGACATTGACTTATTAAAGCAAATTTTTCTTTTGATTCCTGAACCCTGTCAGGCTCCTGACTTTGCTGGAGCCGGGACGTAGTCTTTTCCCAGGGAACAGCTCAGAAACTCTTAATGATTTCCTGCCACATTTACAGTTGATAACATATCTTGAGGCATTGTGCTGACTTCCCGCCCGGTCCTGGCACGCCCGGCGACTGCACAACATCATGCACTGCTCAGCATCTTAGTAGCATCGACTGTTTATGCAGCAGTTGTTTCAAAAACCTGGTAACATACAGCATTCATGAATTATAAACTAGCATAATTCACCCACAGAGCACTCAGCCTACTCATGTCCTACAGCAGTAACCGTGAGTGCCAGCAGACAGCCATCCACTGTTACCTGTTTGGGATGACCAGAATGTAGAGCCTGCAAAGACACAGGATTCATAGACTGCAGGCTGGGTAAAAATGTGTTGCACTGCCCTCTGCTCATGAATCTGTGCTTTCTACCTTGCATTAGTCAAATCAGAAAAATCTTCTTGCTTTAATGACAGTCTACTCAAGAACAGGTCCAGTCCTGGTAAAGAGAAGCATTACAGAAATCTATCTACTGTGAGAAGGGTTCCAACTGACTATCCCATTATTGTGTACAGCAATTAGCATTCTCTCTTCGAGGACCTTGGCAAAAACTGGCAAGGGCTGGGACATAATTTTGATACCATTCTTGGGAGAAGCTGTTTTAGCGTGAGACATCTGCCCCTTGTATGCTTTGCACAGTATTGCAGAGAGCTGCTGGTTCCTGCTGTGGCAGCTGTCAGCCACGGGAGGGAACCTGGCCCCAGCTGTAGAGGCTGGACACGGCTCTTCAATCCAGAATCTTTGGAACAGGATCTACCAGGACTTGTATGCTCTTGAAAGTGTTTCTCCTCCATCGCCAGGTGCTTGCATGGCTGCTTCCTTCTCTGCAAGCTTTTCACTCCTCAAAAGAACATGAGCTACTTGCAAAGCATCAGTCAATAAAGCAATGGGCAAATGTCTCTGCAGTGTGGAAAAGAGGCATGGATGTCCCACAGCTGAGAAGGGGCAGAGTATCCCATGATGCACCTGGAAAGCACACCAGGACTTTCCAAACTGTGCCCTTCAAGGTACTGTTTACAGCCAACAATTTATCATACAAGGCCATGTCCACTTGCCTCCTGGACACTTTTAAAAAGCAGTATTTACAGGCATCCATCATTTTTTCCACCAGGGGTTTGGTAGTGGAAGATGTTGCCCAGAGGACACTGGGAGCTGGCAAAACTCTCTTGTCAAGGGAATTTGGGATGTAGCACTAAGGCTGGCTTTTCCCTCTGCTGGCTGGCATAGCCTCTGCTTGTTGCAAAGACTGGGCTGTGTGCCGTTGGCTCAGGAAGGAAGGAGAGGAAACCTAAGCAACTGATGTCACGGGGAAATCTCCCTCCAGCAAAGCAAAGCATGTGGAGGCTAAATTCAAAGAGGATGACACAGCTGCAGCAGGGAGCACTGCCTGGCTCTGCTCTGAGATGGAAAGAAGCAAACCCACCATGAACTTTGATGCTGGGTCTTTCAAAGTGATGGTGTAGACTTTCCTTCTCTCATTATTAGTTGCTTTGCTATTAGTGCCACCACAGAGATCTCTGCTATGACAGCAGTGTAAACTGCCAGCAGATTCTGTTGTTTACTGGAAAACCTCATGGTCTACTTCTGCATCATACACACATGCAGTTATTTAACTTTCAGCAGTAGATATTTTCATATAGGCACAGACTGAGTAGGTTAGGAGTTTCCTACTGCACAAAACTCCCCGTGGACATCCTTGGGGCTCAACAGGTCAGGCCAAATACAGCTCTGTGCAGCTCTCACAGCATGCAGCTCTCATGCAGTGTGACATTCACCCAATGTACGTACAGATCCTACCCTAGCAGGAAAGCAGGACTGTAACTTCAAAAGCCAGGAGCCAACACCTCTTTCAGAATCAAGACAAATCTACTAAGTGATATTTCATCACTTTAGAGCTACAGGTAGGAGAGCTGGTGGCTCTACACTATCAAGTTGCACCTCGCCTCTTTGCACAGCAGTGTCTTCCTATGGCTCACAGAGACGAGTCACCTACTTAATGCTGTGCCAGGCACAAATCCATCCATAAGCAGGCTTGTACCACCCTTCATAGCTGAAATACAGCCCACAGGCTGCTTCCAGGTTGAGGCAGCAACTCCAGTTGTGTTCCTCAAGCTGCAATACAGCAGGTGGTGCACCACCACACAAGAGTAATCTGCCACTGTCTGAAACAGCTGCTCCTGAAAGCTATCTGGGAAAACACACAGTGACCATCTGGGCTGTAGAGCTGGGCTGTATTTCAGGATGGAGAAATAATAAACAAGGCACAGAGTAATGAGTCCTGAAGAAAGACAGCCACCAGGAGGGGGAGAGGAGAAGGCAGAAGCAGAAAGTCAGGGAGTAAGCAGGAATCAGTTTAACCAAAGAACAAAGCTGGAACACATGGAAATCCCAGCAATTAGAGCAGTCAGGGAATCAAAAGGAAACAATGTGAGCAACTAAATGACCCAAGGGCAAGGTCAATTAGAGCCGACCTTGAAAACAGCAGCAAAGAGTCTGGCACTCTCAGCCCCATACTAACATGCAGTTAAACTTCCTGGCTGATTATTTTTGGAAGGGCAAGGGAGGGTAAGCAATCTGCTCCCTCAGCACGTTGACAGCAGCCAGGCACCTACCTGTTTTTTCTCAAGGATATAATCTGCAGAGATGCAAGTTGTCTCAGAAAATCTGTTGATGTGTTAGAAAACAAGAACAAAACATTCACTTAAACTGCTTGGCAGATTACTTTCTAACATGAGGTAGCACCCAGAGCAACCCTAAGTAAGTTGCTGATATGTGTTAAACTGTGCTTAGATTTCCACTTAGCTTGCTATCTGTGCCATCAGGTAATGAACTGACACTACCATGCCAGTCTGCATTCCTGCTCTTGACAGCCTCAACAGAGCAATGCTGGGGGTGGCAAGTTGGCAAGCCAACATGAGCAGCAATAGTAGATATTATCCTCCCACCTTGCTATAAGAGAGTTGACCACTTGCTTCTGGCCTGTGATGGATGGAAATATGAGGGGATGATCCTCACCTGGTGCTCCCTCATATTAATTTTGTAGCTAGCTATTAGCATTTTAAGATATTCCTGTGTGTCTCTTTCTGCCTTTAGGCATACTGACATACTGTGGGAGCTGATTATTTTGGAGGAACAGCCATGTTAGGAAGCTCTAAATGCAGCTAAATATAATTTTTAAAAAAGAGGAAAGCAAGAGATTTTTTTATTATTGCCAAGATTTCAGTATTTCACCCTGAATGGCTTAAAAAAAAAAGTCACAAGCTTGGCATAGGATAAGAATTGAAAGCAGAACAAAACAATTGGTTCTGAAATTAATTAGAACTTTTGTTGGGTTTTTATCTAACCACAGTTTTGGATTCAAGAGACTCACATGTTCAAACATTTCTTGGTATTTTTCAATGCAAGCTGACCTCACAGAAACCAGGAATTAAAAGGACAGGGGTGAAAAAATAAATAAAGAAATAAAAGGCTACCCCACAGTCCCCCCCACATTTTTTTTGTATATGAAGTTTATACAAAAACTGTAATGGTTGGAAAAACTGAGTAACAGTGGAAAGCAGAGAGTTTCCATGCTGGTGTTCCCTTTGCAGAGAGCTTTTCCAAGCATCAGCAATGCAGTACAGCTGTATTGTTGACATTGGTGGAAATTTTCCAAAGCACGTGAAACTACAGCACAAATTCCACCTAAAATCAGAGTGGTTTGTGTATGTCAGTGCCAGAGACACTGCTGGAAATTGTGCTTCTGCTATGACTGACACGGGCAGAGCCATGCTGTTTCTTTGAGGTGGTTGCAAGAAGTCAGGACTCTGAAGCTGGATGGGGCGGCAGGGCAGGGGAGCAGAGATATCATGCTGTTAGGACAATAATGCTACCCAGAGTCTGAGTTCTCTGTTACAGACAGCAGCTTGCCAGAATTTCGCTTGCTTTTAAAATTCTTTATTACCTTTCACAGCAGCAGATACTTCCATTGGAAATGTGCTCTTTAAGGATTTTTGCAAGTCAGTGTCTTGTGCATCCAATATCTCTGTTTAGAGAGGTCATCAGAGGTGCCAGGAGGTCTCTTTGACAGAAATAAATCATCTTACAATGTTCCCTGTGCTTCATTAAGCCACTGATACATATAAAGGTGCACAAGTTTCTTGTTTTATTGCTGCATTCTTGTAGACCTTAAAAAGTCTTCTCTGATTTCTTGGGTGGCTATTTAACTGAAAAGTCCAGGCTTCACAGATGTTATTATTATTTTATTTTTATTTTTTTTCATTTTGCAAAGCTGTCAATACTTTCTACATAGCAGTTTCACCATGGGAGGTTTGCCTTATCTGGTCCTGAAGATAATGGCTTCGCACATACCAAACCGAGTGTAAATAGGACAATTTCCCAAGAGCTACACCCAGCATAGAAAATAAATCACTCTGTTTCCTCTTCCCTATTACTTCACAATGGCAGGCAAGGGAAAGAAGTGGGATTATAAAAAAAAAAAAAAAAAGAGTCTAAAATGACAAAACATCCTTGTAAGCTCATCAGGCTTTCAAGTAAATTGCAAAGGAAGAATACTAAAGCCGTGAACAATAGTGAAAAATTTTTTACTGAAAAATAAATCTGACTATTATGATAGTACTGTATGGCATCAATACCCCCAAGAACCAATTATGATGTGCTACTTCTTGGAAACAATACATTATTTCCTCATTTTACTCTCACTGTGATAATCTCACTGGCACCTAATGGCCACAGTGTTGGCTCACTGGCAATATCCCCTTGTCAATGAGTTTAGGGATGCCATTCGTGGCTCATCCCTGTTCAATATCAATGCTTGCTTATCAGCAAAGCCAGGCCCAGCTCAACTAGAGCAGACAGTATGGGACAAAAAAAAATAATTCCTGCACTAATCCTTAAATACTGTAGAGTCATCTTCATCTGAATATCACTTGAGTTGGCATACTCTCTGAGTTTCTTGCTTCCCTAGAGTGTGTTGTGGTCATCCCCACCCTGAGAAATAGTGACACTAATGCTTCCATTAATGCTAATATATACATGCCAAAGTGGTTCCTCATGATTATACTCAAGAAAGGCAGGAGGCAGCAGTACAAACTGGATAATTTGTAGAGATAAATGCTCTGCATATTAAATGGATGAAATTGCAAGAACGGCTCTCAAGCCTCTGTTCTTCTCCTCCCTAGTCTTGGATCTGATGCATTTCATGTTGTGTGTTTGTGAGACATGTTCTAAGCTTCTTTCAGGAACTGTCAAAATCCTGATTTCATGGTGATAAGAATGAAAGTGGCACCAGACATGCCATTAATAGAGCAGGGATTTCCTTCAGCCGAGACATGCGTTGCTTTGAAGAGTGCTGATCTGAATGAAATCATGAAGCTGGATATATTTAATATGTAGGGCCTGCCAATATGCATTAGAGCTCACCCAGATAAAAGATGCCTTAGGGACTGACAACTCACAGGTTCTCAGAGGAAACTGCAGCAGCCTGCCCAGTGCTAATGGGGCTCCTTCCTTGATTATGATCACGTGCTCTTCCTCATCCATATGCCATTTTCTTTCTACTGTATTTCAATTCTGCCACAGTAGAGTGGACATTAAACAGAATACTCTGTTACTATAGAGTTAACTAGATATGTTGGGGTACAGGTCATGGAAGGGAAGAAACAATTCAGTAGGAGGTCATAATATATTATTTATAATTAATTATAAATTAACTGATGACTAGAAGAAGGATTTTCTGCCTGGAGCACAAATTGTATTACTTTTCATACATTTATAAGAGAAAAAATGGATGGCATATTTCCAAGTAATGTATCTTCAAACACAACTCTGTAATTCTTGCACCAACTCTTTGAACTAATTTCAAAATGCCACAGAAATTAAATTTCTTTCCCAAATTTTCTGTGCTACTGGGGGTTGATAACTTTTACTTCAAACATCTGAAGCATCTGTAGTGCTAGGATATTCCATCTAAGTTTTGCTGCCACTTGCATCCACTCTTTCTCCCTCTTGCATCATTCCAGACACCACCATATCCCAGTTCCCCTGATTTTTCCCATAGGGTGAGGAACCCCTTATAACATTTGAGGTTTACTTAATCTGATGATGTGAACAGCAGATATCTGGAGAAATAAAGCCTGTAATTTGCTTTCTAACCATACACACTCATCTCATGTAGATGCTCTTAATATAAAGAGAAGAGTAAGATGGGAATTCGAGCAAAGTTACTGATTTATTTTGAAGATAGAAAAGAAAGACAATGTTTCACTGCACTCTGGGGAAGATTTCTGACACAACTGTAAAATAGCTTGATTCTTCCACATGATGCAGAAGTGGTAGGAAATTGACTGGCTAGACTATACCCTGCAAATCAGGCAGAGAAGATAGTCCTGAGGTTTAGGGTGACAGGTTGGACTCGATGATCTTTGAGGTCTCTTCCAGCCTTCTTGATTCTATGATTCTATGATTCATCTGGAGCACTGTTGGGGTTTCAGCTGGCTATGTGTGTCTCGGGGTCTGTGATGAACAATTCCAGGACATGTTTTTCTTCACTTTTTTTTTTTTTTTCCATGGTTACTGTTCAATACACGAGGACACCAGAAAATCTGTGTGAGTTTGTGTAATACATCCCTTTGGAGTGTACCATGTACCCACATACTTCTCACCCCAGCAAGAGTGATAATCCTTTCTGTCAGAGCAGGACTAAGAACCCCAGCTCAGTGCCCAAGCCCCCAGGTTCATAAAGGTCCATAGATATGAAGGCTTCTGTGTTGAAACTGGCCACCTCCTAATAACTCCATGGCTGTCACAGAACTGGTTGAAAAAAACCAGACACCAACCAACCCTTGGATACAACTTCTTAGCTTCAAGATTTCAAAGGCTGACATGCATGGCATAGTGTTAACTAGAACAGACTGAGGAAGCATGTTTAGTCTCTGCAACTTTGCACAAGGCTACATGCTCATGGAGCCTGGTGTCCCCCTGTTAATGCAACCAGACAAATTCTGCTTGTGCTTGCACTTGGATATTCAGTGTTTCCCATAGGCTTGAGCTAAAGTGCAGAGCTGATCTTCCTGCATGTTGCAGAGTGGCAGCCAGTGCACT
This sequence comes from Indicator indicator, assembly GCF_027791375.1. Lineage (NCBI taxonomy): Eukaryota > Metazoa > Chordata > Aves > Piciformes > Indicatoridae > Indicator > Indicator indicator. Next base: position 10,790,914 of record NC_072023.1, on the reverse strand, counting down.
GAAAACCAGAAAACATTATTCTCTGTTTCAAAAGGTAACCAATCTCACAGTTTCTGTAGATGGAAAGATTCCTTTCTCTGTGTTTTTTCTTATGGTCTTTTTACTTTGAGCAAGTCCCTTAATTGCTTTGTGCCTTAGTGTGCCTGATGGTATATTGATATTTCTGTCAAAAAAAAGAGTATGTAAAGGCTAAATTGGGTCAAGTTTGAAATAGACTGAGATGTGCAGTGATATAAATACAGATTGCAGAGGTGTTCTGTAAAATACAAAGTATGGTAGCTGTTTAAAATTAAATCTACCTGAAAACTGTATTACTTTTTAACATGGAAGAATATACAGAGTTCTCAGCTCAAATGAGAATTGCTAAAGTGACCAGAGTCTAGTTCTGGGCTGATCACTGCAAAAACTGTTGCAGATACCCAGAAGATGCTAATTGTGTAAGAAAGTAGTGCATTGGTGATCTTTTATAAATAAGCCAGGATAAACAAAAGGATCTCTGTCCCCTGTCCTATCTACTCTGATGCAAACATCTATCCAAACATGACTCAGTGACTGGTGGAGTTATGAAAAGCTAGTGCCATCACTCAACTCCACCAAAGCAGTGGATCACCTTCATATGTTGCTGGTAGACCCTGCACATCCACATGCATTTTCCCAAGAGCTGCAGGAAGAACCCTCTTTAAATCACTTCATATGGCTTTCCACATGTAAAGCCAGGGAAGGACAAGATCATATTGTGAGTGCTAACAATCATGTATACTGCATGATAACAAATAGATAGAAGTCCTCCACTATTACCAATGTAATGACTTGCTCTCTTCTTGCTTCATTTCCCCATCATTGGTATATTAGTATCTCATTCCTGAAAGAGGATAATTGCTTCAGATCTTTTCAATTACTACCAAAGCACTGCAGAGTGCTCACAAAAAATCAAATAGATTGGAAGACTAGGATCATTGAGCTTAGCCTCCCACATAGTGAAGCCTGTGGAATTTCTCCCAGCAACTCCTGCTATGAGTTTATCAATTCTGATTGAAAAAAAAAAAAAAGAAAAAAAAATATCCAAGGCTAGTTTGTAAATACTGATTGGTGTGGTCCAAACCAGCCCTGCATCTGAGCTATCAACACTGCAGCAACAGGAAAGTGGCAGCTCCCCTGAGAGCCAGGGAAGAAAACAGTGTTTAGTCCAGCTGTGGTGATCCCTTAACTTCAGCAGGGACTTCATGACCACATGATACCCCAATGCAGAGACACAGATGTTCACAATGTAAAGCAACAGATGTCTCCTGGGCAGCTAGATCTTGAGCAGCAGCTGCTGATGGTGCACTTTCTGTAGGGATAGTCAGTGCCTGGCAGCAATTCCTACCTCAGCTGATTTTTCAGTTTGTGCTGTCCTGAAGATTGAACAAGAAACATTGACAAGTGATGCAAAAGAAGCAGGTGGTTTGTGAGCCTTCACCCTGGCCTCCCTCTGCCTGTTTGTCACTGGGCCTCGTGGTAGAGCCTGACCCCTGAAGCAGCTGCCAGCCATAGTCCCCCACGATTTCTTTGCTATCAAGCAGCAGCAAGGCTTCAGACTTCAATCAAACTTTTGGCCTCTGCTGGCATCTCAATGCAGTCACAGTGCCTGCCTGATGTTCTTTAATACTAATGAAGAAGCAGCAGCAGGAACCTTCTGGCTAGAGAAACTGTGGTAGAAAACCTAGTTAGTAATTGAGTATTCCCAGCTAGTAAGTATAACAAGAGCTCTGTGTTAGCAAAGAAACCTGAGTTTTGCCAAGAGGAAGCAGAGAACTTACTGTTAGTTAAAATGGATACCATAGCTGTATTCTGGTTTTAAGAAGTTCTCTACAGAGGCTCACAAAAATATGTAGCAGATGATTATACTACCTCCCCTGCCCAGCTGCTAGCTCTGACCATGAAACAGGCATCCTCTATGCCCTGTTTAATTTTTTTTTCTTACTTGCCCATAGCCCTTGATGCTCTACCACTGAAGACAAAAAAATATGCGCTTAGGAGGTTAGACAATTAAAGTTTCTATTAATTTTACACTATCTTTTCTGCTCTGGGAAAATATCTTGGTCTTACAGCATCATGTGAAGGTAACCAGCTATTGCTTCTATTAGTCCAAGGTGTAGAAGGCTCTGGAGAAAGTTGTAGCTATGTATGCCTCACTAGGAATTGAACCCTATTGGTGTCCTCTCTGATTTCAAACCAGGGGACAGCCACCTCAGGAATATCACAAAGTCTTCATCAGATCAGAACCATCTAACAACCAGCTGGAGAGAAAGGTAGACTGACAGGGGCAGAGCTGAAGATGTAGGCTCTTCTGAATGCAAACACTAAGGGCTTTTCATCCTTGTGGGAGGAACTGCAATGGCTGTATGGGAGGAATTACCGTGCAGGGAGACATACAGAGCCATGTTAAGAATGGTGTGGTTGAAATCTTTTATATTTGCAGGAGCTGGTTGAAAACCAGACTGCTCATTTCAAAGACGTTTTGCCACTTCGAAGAAATTTTTTTGCACCAAAAGAGCACATCAAATAATGCAAAATATCTTGCAACACATAAATGTTGTATCAAATATCCCATTGGGCTCTAGGCTTTGTTTTCCAAAAGATGGCATTTTCAGAGCCAGTGAGCTGTGCTCTTTCAGTGGAGAGATGCTGCACTGAAATGTTGCTGGCTGACTACTTCTAACAGTGGGGTTGAAGGAGCATTCTGAGGTTTGGATATCACAAGTTAGGAGCATGTTGCTATTATTATTTATTCCAGGCAATCAAAGCTGGCCACAAAATTTTTCTATCCAAAAGAAGAAATACCACAGCAATGCAGAACCTTGTATCTTATAGCTTCCTCTGACTGATGCATTACTTTCTCTGGAACATTTACCAGACTCCAATATTGTGTGCAAGTTAGCAGAACAGAGCACACAAAAAAACCTCATGATGCTACTTATTTCACTGGTAAGTTTCTCAGAAAGAAAAGTCAGTTCCTTCCCTTCCAGCTTAAGCAAAATTCTCATCAATTTCAATGGGATTCTCACTGAAATAAAATAATCTTGAGGTTTGGATCTGATCCCTCTCTCTTTCTGACTGCAGTGAAAAGCAGATGATCTTGCATGACTGGCATGACTTTTGTGGGAAGTGCCAACCAGTGGCTTCAGAAGATCTGCCCTGGGTAACTAAAGGCAGCATCCTGCTCTTTCTATAGGTTACTCCTAGGGAGGGGACAATATGTATGCAGTCTAACTGTGGGGCTCAGCAAAAGAGGTGGCACTTCAAGACAGAAGCATGACAGGTAAAGCCAGAGGACTGTGAGACATCAAAGAATCTTCCTGGGAAAAGCCTTCCTGAACACTAATCGGGATTGTCAGCTCTAGCTCTAGACAGGCGCCAAACTCTCTTATGCCTCTTGTTTCTTAGGAGCTGGCACATTGAATGGTCTGAAGAAACTCTCATACATGAATCTGCCCCTGTGGGGAACAGCAGGGGAAGCCCTGACTGAAAGGCTCTCTTGAATTATTAAGGTTGCCCAGAGTAAACCAAGGTAACCTTCATGTTAATTCCTGTCAGCCTCTTTGAGTTTTATTCTAAAAGAGCACCCCACCCCCCTAGGTCGCCTACTCCTCTCTCTTCTGTTAAAAAGAAACTTCACAAGGCTGCAGAAGTAGGAAAGCCTGCTCACAAGATTAACTAAATACACACAGGCCTATTTTAGATAGATGCATCAAGCTAAATGCAGCAGCCTTCAGCTGCTGGAGGGAGTGCAACATTTCACTCAAACCCTCTTACCAAAGCACATGAATGCTTTAGCAACCAGAAGGAACCACCAGCACTGAGTTTTGTCGTTAAGCAGCACACCTGAAAACTTTGGAGCTAAGGAAAAAAGAATAAAAAAATTCCTAACTTGTCACATTATTTGGTCAATCCCACTTCAGAGAACAGCTGGATGCTGAGCCTGTTCCCTGCCCACACGATGTGTCCATGGTCCCTGACAGCTGTCACTGATGGGCACAGTGTGTCAGAGAAGCATGCAGTGACCCAGGGAGAGAAACATCCAGTCCATCACCTCTGGGACCATTTGATCATTCTTTATCCCAAATGTCTTTTTTTCTCTCTTTCTTTTTTGTCCAGTGCACTACAGCAGTGGCTATAAACAACTGTGTTGTGCTGTTAAGTTGAAAGAGGAAATTCCTGATATTCTTGATCTCTTTCTCCAAGGAGGATCTATATTTTCTAGCATCTTCCCCTGGAGTTCATCAGCTTATTCTGCAAAGTCAAGTCAAAGTGTTTCTGCAGTCAAAAATGTCTTTGAGATATTCCTGGGCTGCAATATACTACAGGGCTATTCAGCCTTACTCTAAGCCCAGCAAGTTATAGATTAAAGGGGGGAGGAAGATGACAGCATAACAGATATGTTAATTCCATTACATAAAAGAAAACAACCACACAGGGTCAAGATAGCTGACACTAAAAATAATACATTTTATCTAAAAAAGGACTGTTACTATATCTTAAGGAACAGATTTTAAAGGTCTGAATCATCTTGGAGTTGAATGTTCTGCTGCTATCAGTTTTGCTTTTCTAACAGTCCTATCTAAATATGCTTGTGTTTGCTTATGAAGCTAATTTAGTGTTGGTGAAAGTCCTTCTAGATTAAAAATATTTTGCCTTAGCTACATAAGAGGTATGGAATAAGCATTTCTGGCTTTTTTTTTTTTTTTCCCGTTTGGTTTTTTTACACCACACTTGGAAGTCCTGCATCCCAGTTAAGTGGATGGGAAAGATGCATCAGTTAGCCTCTTATTCTTCTCCAGGTAATGTGAATGGTTAACTACCACTTTTACCAAAAAGGGGTCTGTTAGTATCCTTTCTTAAACAGCCTTGTGGTTTTTAAAGGACTAGAACCAGCAAGTTAAAAAACACCCCACAACTGTTTCCTTCTGTGTTTGTACCATTGTCAACTACATGTAAAATTAAATCGTAAATTAATGCAGTGCTTGAGGGAACACACTTTTTACATTCAAGAGAGATGAGCAGCTATTTCAAACCATGAAGATATGTCTGAAGACACTGGTTAGCATCTTTTAAAGGAGTTGGTATGCGTATGGTTGCTCCTGTGCATGAGGAGAAATGAGGAATGCTTTTCCATGCTTTCTAGTTGAAGTCTACAGGAAAGAAGTGCTGGCTCTGGTTTGTGCTGAGAGCAGGAAAAAATTCAGCCAAACCCCACAATGTCTGGCAAAAATGAAATTTCTTTCTTCCAAAAAAAGGCACACTTTGTTCCTATACCCCACTTCATAAAGCTCTTCACCTGTCTCTTCAGTCCTTCCATTTCCCTCTCTTTAACATGAACTCTGACTTCTTTTTCCAACCCATAGAAAGATAATGCTGATGATGTTTTCCAGGATGGTGTATTGTACAGCACAGCAGCTGTCTGTCTTGTTCACATCTGAGTCTGATAGCTGACAACAAAATGTAATGTGCCTAAAAAACCATCTGCAGTTACTCTCTCAGAAGTGATCTGGAGGTAATACTCCCAGTTTCAGAAAGCCTGGAAACAGAGTCTTCCCTATTTCATCCAGCTGACTTAGTTTCCCTTCAGTGACAGCTCACCACCAGCCATCCTGGGAAGCAGGTGATTTTTTCTTCCCCTTTGTGTCACTCTGGTGCCAATGCAGAATCCAGCAATACAGTGCTGTCACTGGGGCAAAAGATTATTTCCACCCCAAAGGCCACATCACAGACTCTTTCTCACAGTTTTATAAGGCTTTCTCATTATCTTTTCCCCCTTTTATAGGCAGGCCATAAATTAAAAACACGTGCCCTGGGCCACCTTTTCTGTGGCCAATGTAGTCTGCTAATGACAGCAAAATTGTACTGTACCCCTGCTTTAGTGTTTGATCTGCCCAGGCACAGCAGGATAATTTCTCATTAAATAGATAATAGATGAGTGTCTGGAACCTGACAGTCATTAATACAGACATCGTTAGTTCTGCATAATCACTTAATTATCCTCAATAACCATATTATAGATATATATGAGACTACACTACTGAACTGGTGACAGATCTGCTACAATTTCTGTTGTTTGGCAGCATTCAAGAAAAACTCTTTGCCATTTTCTAGTCTCTACATGAAGTAGGAAAATGAAGAAACAAGAAACCAGGAAGGATGGGAAGAAGTGAAAAATTATCCAGAATGGAGAGACAGCATGGCTCCCTCAGTGCTTAAAGAGAGAGGAAACCATTTTATCCCACAAACAACAGGCATATCTAGACACTGGAAAGCTCCCATTTGGTCTTACCACTCTGTTTGAAAACTTATGATCCAGGGCTTTTGTACACCTCTGGAGACTCAAGCCAGCCAAAAACACAGAGGCCTGAAGGGAGGAGAAGAGAAACATTGGAGTGAGCGAGGGAGAGGGATACATGAGGCAGAGCAGTGACATTGTTTGAAAAAAAATGCCCTGGGGGCTTTATTTGACATTTCAAATTAGCAGTGTCACCTATCAATAGATTATCAGATCAAGTTGCTTCACCATTATCACCTATTAATTGTCTCCAGGCCAGGGCAGCAATTTGTTATGCCCATTTGGGAATTGTGGGCTTGTTTGCTTAGCTATTAAAGTAGTGGGGAAAGGATTTCTAGCCTAAGACCTTCAAAAAAGAATAAAATATCCTGGATTGTTTACTGCAAAACTCAACATCTGGAGAATTCCCAGACTGATTGAAAAATGATCCTGCACCCCTACAAACTGAACAGCATCCTCTCAAGGGGATAGCCACAATACAATACACCAGTCACTGCACAATAAGAACCACACTTTTTTTTTTTTTTTTTTTTTTTTTTTTTTTTAAGGAGGATACTTGTCTTATGGGTTTTGGTGGTAGTGGTTTTGTTGGTAGTTGGGTGGAGTGGTTCTCTTTTTTCCTTTTTTTTTTTGGTGGTAGTTTTTGGGGGGTTTTGTTGGTTTTTGTTTGTTTGTTTCCCTTGCTGGAATGTGCTGTGTAATTGACTTAAATAGAAGGAATTTGGGGAAGGTGGAATGAGATTTATAAGGTGGGAAAAGTTTGATATAAATATTAAAAGTAAAGCAACAATCCTTATTATAGAGGAGCTGCCAAAATTTAGTGTTCTAGGGTAAAATTTGCAGTACTACAAATCCCATAACAGCACTTGCTCACACATCACATTCCCCCCCCCCCCAAATCCCAGGAAAATAAAATAAAATAAGGGGAAGAAGGGAGGGCCAGAGAAAAATGGCTGAAAAATGGTTGAGAGAAGCATGATGTGGAGGACACAGAGGCTAGTTTGTTGTAATTAGCATTAACATCAATAATGAGCACAAGTTGTGCATCCCATCACGCCTCTCATTATTAGTGTACATAACCTCCTAACCTCCATCCAAGAAAATGATATCATTGTATGAATTAATCATCTGGGCAATTAATGGCAAAAGTAACCTCAGGTTTCCAGCACAGTCTCTGGCACCAGTGAATTGGCAATGACGTAAGCTTCCCTGGGAATACGCTGGCGTTTTGCCCATTTCTGAGCCTCACTGCTGACTCTGAGGGCAGAAGCAAACAATGTAGTCACCCAACCAGAGATAAATGCTGCAAGTGAAGGCCAGGCTATCGCCACGGCAGCATCAGAGAGATGCTGCTTCTGCCAAATCTCCTGTGTGCCTCTCCAAAGGAAGATGTGTATCCTGAAACAGGTAACTGCTAACGGCCTCCTCTGATGCACGGAGAGATGGACTTTCCAGGTGCACCAAATATTTGCCCCCTTTTCAGTAAAGAGAGTCTTCTGCTCTGCACCTATGCTAAAGCTATGCAACCTTTGGCAGTATGTGAATTAGCAGGTTACTTAATTATTTTTCTCTTGCTGAGGCAGAAATAAGGGGAGAGAAGTTTTGGTAGTGAGGAGTTTATTTTCAGACTGCCAGGCTTGTTTTGCTTCATTTCTTACCTCACTCTGTTTCTGTGAGTGCTTTGAAAGTTGGAGTCAAACTCAACTCTGACCTTGTTTTTTCTAACTCAAGAGGAATTGGGAAAGGCTTGAGAAATCAAGAGACAAAACCCCAGCAGTTTAAGGTATGTGCCCTGTCTTAGACGTGTTTTTCAGTGAGCTAATCCGGGTCAGATGAGGAGAGTGTGGCTCTATCCTATGGGAATCTGAAGCATGTTCCCTTTGGGTTTTCCATCACCAAATACAAATAGTCTCTTTAAGGTGGGGCCTTTTTGTATCTCTACCAAGTGCCTCTTCAGTCTGGCTTGAGATACGTGCACAAGCTATGAGACAAAGTGGGTCAGACCCAACCCACTACCCCCAGCAGCACATCCCTGAGACTTTAGGAGAGCTCATGGAGATGATTTCTGATGGGACTATCAGTCATCTTTGTATTTTCACATCTTGCAGTCCCATGAGATAACAACAGAAGAAGGGAGTTTGGGTAGGAGAAAGTTGACCCCTGATATAAGAAATTTAGGGTTAGCGAGGAAGGACAACTTATTTAGGCAAACAAGTTTGGTTAATCCAAAGACAAGCCATTTTGTTGCTTCTCCCTGAGGGGCTTTCTGCCTTATTGCTCTTGTTAGAGGAAGCCTCTGGCTATTGCTTTCTGAGCAAGCAGGAAAAGGATTCCTCCCTCCACAGTCATCATAAGAGTTAGTTTCCAACTGGGATGAGATATCCACAGGTGAGCAACATCATTGTCTCAATATCACTTTCCTCTGGATCCTGGCTTAAAAAGAATGAGATGGTGAAAACATATGAGAAGGAGCTTAATCTGTTAATGCCTTACAGCAAGCTGGGATCCTCACTCTAGTTAGTGACCAAGCTAAGGTTACCCAGCTCAGGACAGCCTTGTCTTAAAAGCTTGTGGCGATGTAAACTGCAGAAACGTGATTGTAGCATCATCACTGCAAACAATGTTCCCTGTCTACATGGCTTAATGCCACTTGTCACATTTGCAATTCAGCTTCCCCCACCTGCTCTGTCTGTTTAGCAGTCACTTGTTATCAGAGCAAAGGCAGTGAAACAAAAGGAAGGGCAGAAGTTAATTTGCTTGATGTGCTCCTGCTCTTGCAGATAATGTTCATTTGGGGGCTTTAACCTGATCCTCAGAGATGCTCGCCCTTTCTTCTCATCATCAAAAGGGATACAGCAAATCTGTGGAAGCAGCTCAGTAGGTAATCACTCTAGCAGCAGGCAAACAGGATAGTTTGATCATCAGTTCTTCTAAGCAGACAGAAAACCTGTCCTAATCCCCCATGCTTGCTTTCCAGGTGTAGCTGGCTCAGCAGATAGGATTAATCCACTTTCCTACTCACTTGCACTCTCCATGTTAGAGAATCTGATTACACAGATTGCTTGCAATTTATCTCCACTTGCCATGACTAATGCTCCAGTCTGACCTCCTCTTTCCCATTTTCACATCTCACTGCAGATCTGATACATGCACAGACAGATGCACACACACTTACTCCTGTTGTTGTTTGCAAACAGCTCACTGAGAGCCTCAGCACTTCCATTTTCAATCGAATCAGAAAGCATTACTGCTTTCCTCCACACTGCCCATGAAGTAATCTCTCCCTTTTGCCTCCTCTCATTAAGTGTACAATGCTGCCCTCTCCACACAAAACACAGGCGTCTCCATGCAGACATGCACAATGAACATGCAATGGTATAAGCCTCTGCAGCATACGGAAAGACAAAGGCACACGCTACATGCGCTGAGCAAGTGCCACCACACGCAGTCCTGTTCCCTCCAACCCCTGCAGGGGAAAACATCGCCTGCAGAGTGCTTTCCTATTAGCAAAAAACCTCCCTGCAGCATAGGGTCAGCATACCATCCCAGCAAATCCTGATTCCCGCTCATCATTCCCTTACCTTTCCTTAGTCTGCTAATCCAGGGGCCCTGGACCGATTTGCTTTCCCTCCTGCACACAAACTGCCAGTCCCTCCTGCTTCACATTCACAGCACACTAGCAGGATTCACCGTCATCCCATTCTGCTGGATCCTTATCGCCCTATTGGCCAAAGCCAGACAGTAAATTCAATTAGGCTCCTCCTTATAACTATATTATCACAGGAACAGGATGAATAATTTAGTAAAACAACAAGGGTGTGCAGGCTCCGGTGTCACAGACTTCACCCCCACTGGCAGGCTTTTATCAAAGAGAGGCGGGTAAAGGAACCACAATCTGCCACTCTCTTAAAAAGGAGACCTTAGACCACCCACTTGTATTTCCCATTTCATCCCTCTTGCTCTCCTCCCACTAAAGCCACGGCATTCCCTTTTTATTGTTGCACATCCATCCCCAGCCCATAACACAGTATTTCCCTGGTCATCACTATGTCAGTGGATGAAAAGATTCCTGTCCAGGCAAAGTGATGCTGCAGCACATCAAACACATTGCCTTCTTCCTGAATGCAAGTCGGGAGAAAAGAATAAAACAGTTCTGCAGAAGGGAGTGACAAGACAAGCAGATCATAAGGCAATGGAAGAGTCTGCCTTGTATCATGGCATCTTCTGTTCAGCAACGGCACTGTCATCCCATCGGTTCAAACTCTCAAAGGATGCAAGTACATGGTTCTGGAAAGAGAAAGGCTCTGCCTGGGGACTGTGATTTCACATGCCTGCTGTGGGAGTTTGAATCCCCACATCAAAACAACACATCAAAGTGGCAGTTTCCCCCTAAGCCAAATGACTAAGCTGTTCTGATTTGCTGTCTACTTTTTTATAGTTTGGGGGTTTTGTTGATTTTTTTTTCTTTTTTATCTCCTGATCAGAAATTTGCAGTGACAACTAACCACAGCCACATTCACCAAGAAGTAGTTTTCCCAAAATTAACACTGCTCTTTTTCCTCAGGTAATGCTTTGTTTGAAGAATTACAGAGCACTGCAGCTTCCCTTAATAAGGCTGCCAGTCAAGCCTCAGACTACCCCATTGGCCTGAAGAGTTTTTTGTTGTGAGACTAGTGCAGGATGAGGAGGAGCTCATTGGGACAAACCCTCCTATCCCCAGATCAGGCTGAGCAACCAGCAGGGCTTTTAATGATCATTCACAGCAATACTGAAGCTATTGTTAATCCATGTCCACATGCAGAGTATTTACAAACAGCCACATCATTCCACCGTAACCGAAAAATAAACAAGCAGGATGAAGAAACCATTCTTCTCTTAGAGGAGCCTCTGTGTCTTTGAGTCCAAGAAAACCCTTTGCACTCTGCTTTTCCTGTGCTAATATTTACTCAGCAGAGTCTATATACCTACTATCATAATAATGTGAGGTTCAAATTTGCACTGGAGCGCAAATTCCTTCCAGCAACTCCTACACCAGCTCTCAATTTGGCTCATCTCCCAGGATTGGCTGTCTGGGTAGTCCTTACCTCTGCCTCTAGAGGCAGTAGGGACAAGAGGCTGAAGCCAAGCCCTAGCACCAGCATAGCTACAAAGGCAGACCACCAGTAAGAGATCAGCAGTTTTCCTAAACATAGTGTATTATTTTTAGGCACCACCTTCAGAGTAAAGGATTGTCAGGATGCTGAGCCAATGCATGGCTATTGCCACCTTCTAAATTGCTAGGCTGTCACAGTCCCACTGCAGGATGGAGTCATTCTGCCTTCCCCAGAAGAACAGAGCACAGGAATGGTGGTGGTGCTTTTGCCTTTCCCACCAAGTTCATGGTGATCTAAGGTGAGAAAAAGTAAATCTCAGTCAAGTTTTCATTTTTGTTACAGGTTTGTCTGCCACCAAAAGAGATAAAACTGCCCTCCTCTTCCTGATGATGTTTTGCTTTCGAAGAATGGGAGCTGCTGTTTTCCTCCTCATCCTCTTTCTCTTGCAGCCATCCAAACTTTTAAGAGCTTTTGTGTAAAAGGAAGCCTTGAATTATGCACTTGGTGATAGCTTCAGAGCAATTAAATTAAGCCATGTGGCATTTTGCCCAATGTCACTAGCAACACTCAGGATGTTTTAGCATCATTTATTGAAGAGTTTTTACACGGTGCTTTCTTAAATCACAAAAAGAGAGCAAATTAGGCTGTTGCTATGACAACCATGGAATCTGCTCAAAATTCAGGAGATGCTGAGGAGGGGTGAGAGCTTTTCAATGGAGACCTCAGCATCATGAATATGGTCCTTCGTTATCAAATCCCTTTCAAGCTAATTCCTAACATCAAAGTCTTCCTAACAAAGAGTTTAATAATCAGGAGCAAAGCTTTGGCTACAAAGGGCACAAACTGACTGTCCCAGCACTAATGGAAATTTGCTTCTGGTGAGAAGTGCTCAGCTGAGTGATCCACAGAGTAATCACAGAAGTGGCAGCAGCAGTACATGAACAGGGCACAAGGCAAGGTGGGAGAAGTGACAGGAGGCTTCAGCGTAGACAAGCACTGAACAGAAAGGCAGATTGTGATGCCATGGTCCAGTCAAGGTGAATGACAACATTCACAGAATAGATGGGGAGGAAGAAAATGAAAGGTGCAATCACTTCATCAAAGTCTTTTGCCAACCCCAAGAATTTGGTTAAACAAATAAGAGAACAAAATGGTAAGACAAAATGCAAGGTGCATGGTGTCAGAAGTAGCTGACAAGCTGAGCAAATGGAAGACAGGCTACAGGCAAAGTTCTTTTGCAATCCTTTTAGGATTGTTGAATGTTTTCCATAAAAGCTGATTCTTTGTGCAATTGTTTTTTCCAGCTGAGTATATTTTTCTCTTGCAAGCCTTCTAAAAAAAAGAAAAATCACTATTTTAGTAGAAACATTGCATTGAGGTGTTTTGTTTCTCAGTTGCAATAGCTGAAGTATTTCTGGATGAAAACAAAGAACATCTCTCTGGAAAAAAATCAGAGAGCTTTGTAGTTTCCATGGAAGGCCCCTCCTTCCTCATAATTATTTTTGATCAGACAATTTATTGCTGTAGTAAGCTTTGGTTTTGTCTTTTAAAATGATGCCTCACTGGGCATAAGCTAGGAAGGGAACAATAAGTGGGAGCATATTCAAAGAAAAAAATTAGACACACAGGCAAACGGAGTAAATTGTGAAAGTTTCTCCCTTTCTCTCTTCATCCTCAGATGAAAGGAAATGTGTTTAGTGAAAAAAAATCCAACCAACCAACCAACCAACCAAAAAATCAACAAGATGCAACTGAGAAATTTAGGGAGAGATATATGATTGTATTGTTTTGAGCGTTAAAGTCCAAGTAGGATACTTGTCAGGACAAAAATGTACATACTACTGAGATCCAAAAGTTCAAGAAATCAAGAAAAAACAACACTAATAACAAGTATGCATCATCCAGGTATAAGCACCTGCATATCTAATGTCCTGTTCACCCTCTAAGTCCCAAGACTGATTGACAGTGTGCCTTACTTGGGATATTGTGGCAATGTTGTAGCACCTCAGGCTGGAGGTATTCATGGGGCCTTCTTCCTTGTGCCTAGGTACCACTTTTGTAGGTTGATAATAAGATCCAGCCTCTGGTTGGGACTGAACATAAACCAAGTGTTTAATTGGTTATCTACTTGCAAATGAGCCTGGCATTTTCTTTTCATACCCCCTCCCTGCCCTCCCTTGCTATTTTGCCAAAGCCTTGTGAAAAGCATAGCAGCAGTAGGAGGTTGGGCTGCACATAAGCCATGTTGGCTTGGTTTTGGCCCACAATACACAGCAAAGATGAGAAGCTGATGTGAGCATTTCTTCATGCTGAATGTATTGCAACGTTCTCTTTGACAGCTGCCAGCTTGGCACATATGCTTTGGGCATGGCATAATGGCAGCAGAGGCATTCAAGTGGCAGGTTCCACAGAAATAAATTTGAGGAATAGAGGACAGAGTGAGAGGGAGAAGGAGGAAAGGGAACTGCACAGTAAAACAGGAATAGGATCCTTAGAAATATCTGGAGTTCTGTTTCCTGAAGGGAGATGCTTTTGGGACAAGCTGCATTTTACCTAGTCAGAATGAGACATTGTCCTGGAGTTTCAATGCTACTGCATATGTGTATGGTAATCTCAGTAGGAAGCATGTTATCACCTCACTGAAAACATGTTCCAGTGTCCCAAACATACTCCTAATTAAAAGATTTTTTTCATTCATTGGGGGTTGGACCAGATGACCTTTAAAGGTCCCTTCCAAGCCAGTGCATTCTATGATTCTTCAGTAATAGTGATTTGTTATTTTAATAAAGTTGTCAAGACCTTCTAGGCATGTCTTAATCTAGGAAAAAAAAAACCCTACCAACCAACAAAAAAAAAAAAAAAAAAAAGTCCTTCAAGAAAAAAAAAAAACCAAGAACAATTTTTTCTACTGGCATTCTTTACTTCAGTAACATTCCTCTATAATTAGTTTATTGGTTGCAGTGACTTCTTGCCACCTCAAACATCATAGCAACATGAGGTCTTAAGAAGCCGTATGTTATCCTGCTGTGCTATTCTAACTCAAGAAAACACAAATATCATCTTTTTCCATGAGGATCTTTGAGTAAGACTCTATTTAATAGCAATCAAATCAACTTTAAAAACACAAGTATGCCACTTCTTTGCCAGACAATCTGCTCTGTTTTGCAAAATATTTTTTCTAGGCTGTGGAAGCTTCCAAGGTGAAAAAAATATTCTTGGGTACTGATGAGACAGGTTTCTCCCTCCCAAAGGTTAGAAAAGAGACATGTGCCCTAATTCCATGTCAGCATAGGTAATATCACAAAGGTTCTGGCACTTGTTTAGGATGCAGGGAACAGAGGACCCAAACCTGAAAAAAAAACAAACTGAAGACTCATTTTTGACTCATCTCTAGGGCAGAAAGTAATGGCACCAAGAGTTTACCAGCTGTTCAGAAAAAACAATGCCATTATACTTCCTGTATAAATTATTCTACCATATAGAGATCCCTGTAACACTGAACTGAAGACTGAATGGATGACTGATGATCAAGACACTCATCAGAAAGTGAGATTCACATCAGTAGCTTGCAACTCACAGAGCACAGCATTGACTTCTTTCTCTCACACTCCTGTTGCCTGTGAGATTATTTTCATCCAAACTACAAATCCTGGTCTGGACATGTTTAACTGGAGATGGAAACTTCTGCTTTTTGCTTTGTTGTTGTTTGTTGTTTGCTTTCTTGAACAAGAAAAAAATCAACTTAATCTCCCAGACTTTTTTGCTCTTTTGACAACTGAGGAGAGTATCTGGTACAAAACCTGTGGTTAAACATCATGTTCAGAAGGGACAGCTGAATGGAATTCTTTGGTTTCCATTGAGCCCAAGGGCACTGCTTGATATCCCTATGTAGCTAAGACACCACAAGTAAGCTCTGTGCACTGACCAAGTCTTGTTTCTTACCTCACCTACCCCCATTCAAGAAGAACAGTTCTGGTAATGCCAAAAGATTCTCATTAGGGTGAAACTCATGTAAAACTAAAGCAGGACCCATCCTCCTTACCTTGAGCAAACAAACACCTCAAAAGGGCCAGAGCAGATGACCTACTGCAGTGGAGCAGCTCAAGACAATCAAGAGCTGATTTGGCCAGTTTGCAAGAGATAATCTGCTTCTTCATGTACCTTCATGCTTTCACATCCTCCTCCTCTTCCCTCCTCCTCCATTTCCCGGTTGCCAGGCAACTACAGAAAGGACTGGAGAGCTTGCTGGAGGAAAACACCCTGTAGGACACTGTGTGTGGGTTTGGGTTTTCTCTCCTAGACAATACTCAAGGGCAGAGTGGTCGTGCCTTCAGAGGCAAAGTCTCACTGTGAATCATTGCTTTGCATGAGCACTGGTTGTAGGATAAGTAATGTATATCCACAAAGAGCCAGACTCCAGGCTTGCTTCTGAGCTTTTTTTGAAGCTCAGCTGTTCTCCATCAATTTTGCAGATCAACAATTGAAGGTGCTCAAGCATAGAAACCACCAGCCTGTACAGCAGATTTCACAATACCAGATATCCCACCAGACAGTTGTTGCATCATTGAGGATCACTGATGTAGCTGGCCACAGCCATATGTTTACAGCACTGACTTAACAGCTGGTCCCATAGGGCAAATGCAAAAGAAACAACATTTTTTATTAGAAATCTGTTTGCTTGTAAAAGCTCAAGCACTTTTGGATGAGGAGTATGTGAGATCAGCCACTAGAAATGGAAGTTAAATGCCCTGGACTGGACTCCACAAAGTCCTGTGGCCAGGACTCCCTTGGTGTGGGGGAAGCCATCTCATTCTCCCAGGACTATCCAGCTTTCTTCCCTCAGGCTTTATAACTGAGGGATAAGCCTCAAGAATATGAATAAACCCCCTGATGTTTGGGTCTGATGTTTGGAGCTGCAAAAAAGAAGACCTGCACTCTGAGATGACATCATTGGTATTTCAAAACACAATGCAGTTTAAAAAATGGCAGCATCAACTAAACACAGGTGCAAAGGCAGGTAAAAAAACACCTGAAAGTTAGATACAGATCGCTAACTTTACTTTCAAAACAAATTTAAATCTGCAAGGTCTTATCCTGTGTAGGACCAGATCTAAAAATAAAAAGAAGAACAGAAACTTTCTGTTTCAGCAACTTTAAAATTGCTTTTGCTTCCTGTAATCCCACTGAATTCTCAGTGCTTTTCAGTGTTTCAGGCATAGTTTTGAGACCCTATTACTGCACAATGAAATCTGATTTTAACCCCTACCTCCATATATCATGCCAGAAAAGCCATCTTTGCTAAGCAGAGATTTCCATTTTCATTATCTAGTGTTCTGACTAACATGATAAAGGCTGTACCCTGAGGCCATTCAACCTAATACATTCACTACAGACTCTGACGTCATAGTTTAGAACTGTATCCTCTTAAATACATAGCCCAAATATCTTGGAAATTTCCAGACTTCCCCTCAGAACTCTCCTTCCCTCTCTGCCCTTCTGAGTACTTGCTATTTCTTTATAGTCAACAGACAATTAATTGCTACTGATCTAAATGGCCCAGCCATAACCAGACCTACATGTTGCTTTCAACTGGAAGGAGAAGCACTTCTGTTTCACCCCCATTCACCTCAACCAAGGCTGAGTTTCACTAGCAATGTGATCATTTCACTACAAAGCTCCTACTCTGGGTTCTACTGTTCTTGTTTGAGCCTTTCTTAAACTGTACCAAGCCTTCAAGTTTAGAGCTTAACAGCAGCCATAAGAGGCAGACTTCTCCTTTGGCTCTCTAGCAGTGCAATGCTGATTTTTGACACTGTTTTGTTTGTTGCTGTTTTTTTTTTTTTTTTTTTTTCCCCTGTCACATCCAGCTAAGGTCAGTTTGGCTTGCTGCCTTTTCCACTGAGGTTTGAAGTTCAAAGCAGTACTCTGTTGCAAAATATCAGCAGTACCTTTGCAGTTCTTGGAGTAGAAAAACTGAAATTTTGAGTGATTATGAAAAGGAAACAGGGATTTAGGAATAAATTTTTGCTGAGTTGTCCCTTTCCTCCATTTTTTAAACACCACTTAGAGTTAGCTTCTAAGGGTAGAAAACCAAACAGATATTCTGATTAAATGCTCATTTCAGTTTTCTAATAACAAAGTACTCCTGTTCTTATGGGGAAGGTATGGATGAGATTATGAATTCTGGTGACTAATCCTTATTTTTTTTTTTAAATGGTCTACCCCTTTGCTGGCTCTAGAGGGAAAAGTCCTTAGGATAAGGAAATAAGGTATGAAAGGATTTTCCTCAAAGAAATGGATTGGCAGGATGGATGGACACATTTTTCTGCATGATACAAAGATCTCAGCTATACACATTTGTGCTGCAGCATCAGCCATGGCAGCCCAGCTGGACTCTGGAGAGAGGCATATTTGACATTATCACAAAACTCAGGACATTTCAACAGTCAGGATGAGGTGAGAGGAACCAGGACAGGGCATAACAAGGGTGTAGAGGGGAAATTGTGCAGGGAGAGTAGCAGTGAACCAGCAGGGTAGAAGGCAGATGATGTGGAAGTACTCTGGTTTAGCCATGCAGGCTCCTCTCATTTGAGGTGATTGAAGCCTTGCACTATATGGAAGAAAAGTGAGAGAATAAATTCTTTTGCAAGTGCACACACCCTAGGGGAGTATTTCAAATAGCAATCTGCAGTAGGCAAGAAACCACTGTATCTAAGTACAGGTCACTTCCCAGGGGTATGGGAATCAAATAAGAAGCATCTCATAAGGTTGTAAAATGAAGCTACATAAAACAGTAACAAAACCATCACGTTTTAATTTAGAATTAAACCCTGATTGAGAAAAGAGCCAAAATATGAACATGTTCCCTAACACTGATAGCTAAATGCCTTTCTCAAGACAAGTTAGAAGAGAAGAAGATAGCAGCAACAGGCTGGAATGAATTCGAGAAAGCTGGGCAGTGATACTGCATCAGGCAGAACTGCAAGGACCAAATGACATAGCAGGACAGCATAGGTATTGGCCACTATTCTCATTCAGTACCTTTGGTATCTCCTCTGGTGTATCATAAGTAACATAGCTCAGGGTAATTTTGGAAACAGCCTGGTCTTCTTTAAGGATAATTTTGGAAATAGCCTGGTCTTCTTTGAGGATAATTTTGGAAATAGCCTAGTCTCCTTTGAGGATAATTTTCTGGGAAGGAATAAGTCAGTCACCACTAACATTTCATAGGGTATGTCCATGGAGCACCTAGCACCATGTGGGGGTGTCTATAGTAGTTCAGGCCTGCATCCTATCCCAACTGTGTGAAGGACAGGGTCAGAAGAGTATGCTAGTGCAGCTCAAGTCTTCCTGGTCCTGGAGCTACTGCTGCAGCCCCAGCTCTGGTGTGCCCACAGCACAGTGCCCCGTGCCATGCACGTACACTTCCACATTCTTATAAGGCAGCAGCTCTGCCTTTAGGGACTGTGGTACAGATTTAGACTGTTTACAGTCTTAGTAGTGAAAAATGTGCCATATGGTATGTCTATAAAGCATGCAAGTGGTGGGCAATGACACCCCATCATCCTCACTGGTTTTCTGCAGCACTGTCCTGCAAATACATTTAAGCAAAACCACAAGAGAGCACTTTCAGCTCAGACTGGCTGCACAGGTCTCTACCATTGATGGCTTCCCTATTTCTTAATTGTTTCTAATTTTGATGCTGCCTAAATAACCTCCTACCTAAATGACACAATGACAAAAAGATGGATGTATTTCCCATTTAAAAAGGTCTTAAATTTATATGTCCTTGGTATGCTTCTTCTCTGGTTCCTTGTGTTTTCTGGATTGAGTGTATCTGGACAGATTCAAGATTTCTATACCTTCCAGACCCAGGACTTTTTCCCAGATACCCTTAAACATCTCAGCCAAATGCTGTTTTCCACATAAGCTTATTTTCTCTTCTCTGGTTCAGTAGTTTCTAAGAGACCCCA
The DNA here is from genome assembly GCF_027791375.1 of Indicator indicator. Classification (NCBI taxonomy): domain Eukaryota; kingdom Metazoa; phylum Chordata; class Aves; order Piciformes; family Indicatoridae; genus Indicator; species Indicator indicator. The sequence continues at coordinate 10,771,532 of NC_072023.1, read as the reverse complement.
TTGAGAAGGAAAGACAACACTAAGAGCCCCAAATGCTGTGACAATAGTACCTGTTCTCTCCTTGTGAGCACTGCAGGGCAGTCTCTGCCCACTCCATTACCCAATATTTGACTCAGAGCAGAAGTTCAAAACCACCTTGCAATACACCCCCAGTACAACAGCACACTAAGCACTGTATTTTATTTATATTTTCTGAAAAAAAGAGCTGCAACAATTTATTTGTGCTGAGACTTCTTCTCCATACATATTTATGGGGTCTGTTTACTCAAATAAAGCAATGTGTGAAATTCAACAGACAGAACCTCACAGAGAAGTCTTCTGTCTGCTTTAATTAAAGAGAGAAGGAAAACACCCAAGATTCCTCACTGCAGTGGAAGTTAAAAGGATCAACAGGAACCACTGTGGGTGGAAGAAGCTTCTATATTTTAATGACTTCTGACATGTCTAAGTCCTGAAGGCTTTCAAACCATTAGGAGACAAGGAAGTTCACTGTGGTCACTAGACAGATAGATACTGTCACAGATTATGCACTGCCAGTTGTTAAGGAGGAGAAAAAAATGGATCAAAACACCTTCTGCTTCAAGGAAGGAGAGAAAAATAACACACTTTTAAAATTTCATTTATAGAAGCATATGATTCTCAGGATGCAGTGGATGATGGCAGAGCAGCCCTTACTCTCAGTTAAAGCTCTCTGGTTCTAATATCACAAGTAAGAAACAAAGAAAAAAGCCAAATCTTGGAAATGCTGGTCACAGAAATAGACCCTACCTGTGCAAAAGAGAGGGATTCATATGCAAGAAGAACCACCACCTACATTCCCTTCCACTTTGTTTGGGTTGAGGTTTGATTTGTTTACAGTATTTAGAACTTCTTTTTAAGGAGTTGCGTGAAATCTGGCAGACACATAACCTCTTTGAACAACAAAGAGTTTCCTGCATTAATGAAGGAAGAAAGCAAGCCAAGAATTAATTTATTACAACACATTAATTACTGCATGAAATAAAAGTTCAAATAATCATCAGGAGCCACAAGGGTGAGGTAAAGGTGAGAGGAGATAAAATATGCGCAATCTGCTTTGGTTTTTGCAGAAGAAAGGAATCACAGTGAGACTTCTGAAAGTCTTCCCTTTTGCCAAACTACTTCAACTTTGCACAGAGGTAGTAAAATAAAAGTACTGCAAGAACTGGTTTCCTGGAACCAGAGTTCTGCTCCCTCCCCTTGCAGTACTCCTACTCCAGGAACTGCTGGTTGTTTGCTGAGCAGCCTCATTCATCGCATGCTGCATTTCCCTAAGGCTGGAAATCCATCTCCCTCTTCTCCCCCCTCCCAGCCTGTCACTAGTTTTGATGGGATATTTTTCTCCCTGCATTAGCCTGCTCTCTGCATCTCTCTCTTCCTGAGCTGGGCCTGTTTCCTCCTCCTAATTGTTCATGCAGGAGAGCAGATGGCAAGGAGAGTGGATTTCTCACTCACTAGGAGTGTGCTAGCTTATACAGACATTAGGTTTTGTTACACAAAGGTGGAATAACACCAACTACAAAAGAGCAGATGATATTCCAGAGCCTGGTTTTTAGCATTCCCCAATTCTTTCTTCTGTTCAACCACAGGATTATTTGGCCAACACCATTCAGTTCTCACTGTGTATTTCTACCAGTTACACCACATTGTGATGCTTCCTTCTCTTGTTTTACATTTTTAATTAGGCTGAGAAAAAAATTAATAGCATGTAATTTATAGGACTGAATGCAGGTGTTTCACCTCAAGAAATAGTTTCAATTCAATAGAGTCACAAACATTGGGGAGCATTATATTCAAGTCTGCAGTGGAAGCACCAGCAGTCCTCTGCAAACCTTCCATGTTCAAGTACAGTGAACACAGTTCCATGGGGAACACAAGATAGTGGGTAGTGCAGGTCAGATGTGGGACATGGGCAGGACACTTGACTGGAGAACATTTTTATGTACTCCTTGTTTGCAAACTGCACTTAGGACACATACAAATAACCTCCATGCCTGGTTCAGTGACGAGGACATTGCTGGGACTGCTCCCAATAGGCACCCCGTGCAAGCCATGCTGTTTTGTAGTTGTTCTGGACTGGGCTGGGATAGAGATAATTTTCTTCCTGGTAGCCAATATAATGCTGTGTTTTGGATTTAGTGTGGGAATGAAGTTGGTAACACACTGATGCTTTTAGTTGTTGCTAAGTAGTGCTTGTTCTGAGTCAAAGATTTTTCCATTTCCCATGTCTTGCAAGCAGGAAGGCTGGAGGAGCACAAGAAGCTGGGAGGGGACACGATCAAGACAGCTGAACCAATCTGACTGAAGGAAAATTCCATATCATATGATGTCACACCCAGGATATCAAGCAGGGAGAAGGCTGCCTAAAGGCCCTTGCTCAGAAACTGACTGGGATATTGGTTGAGGAGTGGTCAGCAACTGCAATATACACCACTTGTTTGTATATTCTAATTATTTTAAAATTATTGTGATTTTATTATCATTATTATTGTTTTCTTCTTTGTCTGTCCTATTAAACTATCTGTATCTCAACCCAGGAGTTTTACTTTTACTCTTTCCTATAACCCTGGGTGGGGGAAGTGAGTGAGCGGTTGTGGGGGGAGCTTAGCTGCTAGCTGGGCTTAACCATGACACTGTGCTACAAGTGCCCACACAGGCATTTCAGTTTTGCTGTCCCAAGGGATCTTGTCATCAGCATGTCAAAGTGTTGCCACTGGAATGCAGCTGCAACTGTTATTGATAAAGCTTCTCTTGCAGTTACTACCATCATCAAAATAAAATGCAGACGAGGATATGCTTGCCTAGCCCTTGCAGGCTGATCAGATGTAACTGACAAACTATTATGAGGGGCATTATCAGCAAAGCTACTGTTGTAACCTTGTTAATCAAGAACAGCAATACTTTACAGGATGTCTTTCAACCAAAATCTTGCCTGGTAGGTTTTGCAGCCATAACAAAGTGCAGTTGCCTTTTGCTTTATGGTGACGTTCAATAGGTACCCCTAGAACAGCACAGAGAAATAAGTGATTGGGTAAAGGCCACCAGGGTCTGTGCTGTTTTAATTGAAGCAACAATGCTGTCTTTGACTGCTACACAAGTACTGCCAGACTTTCAGAGTGTTTGCTGGTTTTCAGAAAGCCTGAACTGAAATGACCTTCCAGAAAACTATATGTAACTGAAAACAGCTATTCAGAAAGAATGAAAGAGTCAACCACATAGAGATTTTAATCTGCAGTTTCAAAAGTTTCTCTCATGCTGTAAATTAAGGTAACTGAGTTGTAAATCAGCGTTGTTGCAGTGAGAGAAAGCTAGTGAGAGAGGAACTGCCTGGTGTTTAGCTCACAAAATTGAAATAGAGCTTTTGCTTTAGTATCAGGAGAATGAGCAGCAGGAGCCAATGGGCTTCCAAGCAGCCATTTGCCACTTTATCAAGACAAGTCTTGCAGAGAATAAGTCAGTAAATGGGAAGGAGGGGAAAGAAACCAAACACATGACAAAATAATTTTAGGTACTGTCTTCAGACATCAGAACCCATTTAATTAAATTCCTCATGCAAATGCCACTTTGCTTCCATCTGTCATCAGTGATGCTAGACTGTCAAAGTAGCACAAAGGAAACCGAAGAAATGTATTTTTATTACACGTTTCACAGATAAAAGCTTCAGCAGTAGAAGCATAAAAAGGAAGAATTAAATCATTCCCTGGCTCCATCATATGTAACACGCAGTGCACATACCTCCCTTCTAGTATGTTCTTCTCATCACCAGTAAATGTAGACTGTTGTGGCTACAATGCCCCTACTACTCATCTTATCTTTAACTGAGTCCCTGCCGTGTGTATTCGATGTGTAGCTGTCGCCATGAAGCCAGTTAGCTTTTCACACTAGAGCAGAAAAAGTGCATTCAAAGAAGGTAAATGTAAGAACAGCAAGCTGAATAATCCTTCAAGATTGAGCAGAGAAGCATGAACTCAGCTTAGTCATCTTTTGGTCTATCAGTCATACAATGATCAATCAATCAATGCGGAGTTCAATCTTCCGAGCCTGAAGCTGCATGACGGGATTTCGTAACTGCTTTGGACTCATGCCCTTCCAGCCCAGCTGAAGTTGAGATGTGGCCAAACATATAGGGGTGTAACAATGTTTTGTTGAATTGTGAATTGGGCTCACGAAAAGATTTTTCTTGTTTTGGGGAGGTGGAGAGGTGCACATGTACTGATACACCTAGCAACATGTAAAGCTGTTTTCTGCAACAGACAAACAGAGTCAGCCAGAAGGCTCCTCTTAGTAGTTGTGTTTACAGAGCAAGGCCTTAGGAAACTATTCTGACATCCTTGCTGTAAGGTTATTCCAAGCATTCAAGCACAGTCACATTAATACCCAAAGCATGTAGAGACTACCTTCTGGGCAACCCCATTTAACCCTGGTGCTATATTTTGAAACATGGATTTCCTCCTCCCCCATTCCCAACTGTTGCTGACTCACTGGCAGGATTTTTCTTCTTCCAATTTGCCGTAATTACTGTATGTTGAGGTTTTATTGATCTGTCAAGGATGTGTGAGTGGGGGAATTTCTTGCCAACTCTAAGGCCACAGATCTCTGCCTGCTGGCAAATGAGCATGGGGAAGTCAGATCGAAAATGCTGTTGGCCAGTCTCAGTTCCTTTCCACTTAACACCATCTTTCCTGTGCCACTACTCTCTACACAACCTGGCAGAGACATTTTGAATGGCCACATGAACTTATGGTAGTTCCTGCCTATCCCAGGCCCTAAGACAGAAGAACAAAAAGCAAAGCAAAACCTAACAGAAGAACAGGCAGGCTGAGCATGTTACATACAGTGACATAGATATTTGGTCCTGTGAGTTACTGAACAGTTTTGCAGCCCAGTCTGCTGGTTTGTCTCCTTTACCATGTAAGTTCCTAAGTATCACAGTTCTCTTCTCACTAACTGAAATGCTGTTCCACCCACCACCCACCATGGACAAAGCATTTTCAGTTCCTTAGGTGTTGTGCATCCCCTCTTCAGGCAGCAGAGCCTGCTGGGAGCCACACAACTCTGAGCACAGCCACATGAGCTCTCACCCAGTGTTTCCTCAGTAGGTTCCTTAACAGTTTCAAGGTTACCAAATCTTTATCCTGTGTCACAGCAATGACTAGGGATGCTTTAGAAGTCTCATTACTGGTTAATGAAACAGATATCCTACTTGTCACAAGCTAATATCATTCACTCAACCAGCCTCCTGTCCCATGTTAAACACCAGGGCTTCCAGGCATGAAGGTGCCTACACTTCAAACCTCACTGCTCCTTAAATCTTTGGCTTGTCTTTTTTATGTGGATGAAGTCCAACATGGGCCAAGCAGAACACACAAAGTACTTGCTGCTCTTTATATTGTGTAAAGCTCTTTCATCAATAGTTCCTCTAATGCAATGTTATTTTGCCATTCAGCATGGGAAAACAGATTAGTCCTTTTATTTGGAGCGCTCCCAGCATAGGAGAGGAGGGATTTGATAAAACTGAAGGTCTGCTGTGTTCAGAAAGCAGTTTTTATGTGCACCTAAGCTTTTGCAAGACATGCTCTCTCTGTCCCTGCAAGCTGCACTGCAGCCAATATTAGAAAAAAGGAAAAAAATGTGTGGGTGTAACAAGGCAATTGCAAACGGGGTGTGCAAAAATAGAAGATGCCCTTACATTCTTGTTTGGAAGATTTTTGTAAGCAGAAATAATGAGGCCCAACTGAACTGATATAAAAGAAGTCTGTTTGAGGCGATTACAGAGATAGTCCTGTTGGAGAGCAATGTTGACACCGACCAGTATACATCACATTGGAATTCCACCCCCCCCCCCCCCTTGCCTTCAAGATTTGTTTTGTAACCCAATAAATTTGATTTTTCCTATTATGATTTAGAGGCTGAAGAATTTGTACTAATCTGGCAGCACAGGAATTGTCTGGACTTGTTCCAGCGTGAGCTTATTTTAGGTTGAACTATCAACAAGAAAACCATTGCTTAAATTTGTTTTATTCTCACTTTAGAGTGGCACCAAGTAGTTATTCTGTATGGGCTGTTGTGTTGTTTGCACCTTTCTTCACCTTTCTGCTATTGGTTATCATAGAAACAATAATACTGCAAAAGACCTTTAAGATCATTGAGTCCAACAGAAACCAAACTACCATGACCACTAAACTATAGCCTGAAGCACCACATATATACTCTTCTTGAACACCTCCAGGGATGGTGATTCCACCACCCTGGGAGCCTTATGGTTAAGCCAATGCTTAACTACTCTTTCAGTAAAGAAATTTTTCCTAATATCGAATTTAAACCTCCACTGGCAGCCATAATCCTGCATACACACAAGGCTTCCTGTGGAGGGTTTGTCACCTCGATAAGAGACACTGGAGGATTACCTCCAGCATGCAAAATAATTTGATTTGGAGATGAACATGGAGGAAAACTTGTACAGGGTTATGGGAGGGACCTGAATTGGAGGAAAAGTAGCATAAACCACCAAAAAACACAGCTACAAAAGCTCTTCTGCTTCTCCCTGATAACACTCTTAAACTTGATTGTAAATAGTTTCTGAATTTTCACGTGACATGACAAAACATTGTGAATTTGGAGACTTTTAACAACAGAAATTTAAGGTCAAGCCTAGATAGAAGCAACAGTCTTGCATTAAAGCTATAATAAATTCTCAAAAGAGTTTGAAAGTACAGCTTTTCATTCTTGTATTTGGGAATATTTGCAGCATCAACTCATTCACATTTCCCCTTTGTCAGAATGAAAGATGTAATTTCTGATCAAAAGAATTCAGCATCTCCAATTTGAAGACTTTCAGAAAGTGTTTGTTTTTTGTTGTTTTTTTTTTTTTTCCCCAATATGTTTCTGTCTCTGTGGACCAAAGGAGAAGCTAGTTTTGAAATACTTAAGCTTTCCAGGAATGAAAGCTCTATTTTCAGACCAGCTCTTTTGAATATGTTGTATGCCATTTGGTCTTTGTGCCAGGAAAGAGCTTTGAAACCACCTTTCAGATACATAATGAGGCCAGTCCAATTCTACTCTTGGGTTGTAGAGTTCAGCATCGCATCGAGCTGACAACGCACCGAGAGGGCTTACATCAGAAATGACAGATGGGAAGATGGTTGCTGCCACTATCAACTCTGTCCTGCCACCAGCTCTTGAGTCTGAACCTGCTTGACACTGGAACAGCTCCACTTTATAGTGGTTAAGGCTGAAAGGATGTATTTTTCATGTCAGCAGAGTGGAACAGTTGGTAATTTTTCCAGAGCAGAGATTACAGCAGGCTGCCAGGCAGCCATCAATTCTGACATGCCATTCAGAGAGTCCCTGGTGCTGCATACCAAATGCCTAGCCCACAGCTCAGGAAAGAACTGGAAGGTGGACTATCAGCTAATATGCATGCAATAAGATGGTGATTTTTCTAACAGTCTTTTTAAGATGATATAATATGGCTAACATTTATGCTGCAAATGATGAGATTTAGCCAAGATTCAGTCTCACATATAGATTGATGAGGATAAGAATTCAGATAAATATAGTGAAAACCAGCATGCTTAGGTTTGGAGGTTGAAATGGACATAGACAATATCATAAAAAAGGAGGACAGTAATTTCCTCTCTTTTTTTCCCCTTGACAGGTAGGGAAACTGTGAAGAAGGTTTCTCATGAAAGGGTACAGCCGGGCACAGATACTACCCTTACAGAAGTCTATAGGTCTGTCTAAGGACTACTGCATCATCTCTGAAGCATATTTCAGACCTGTCAGTGAAGTGCTAGTGTAGTACATTGTGGCTAAAAGGGAATGCAGCCTGCCTAAAGAGCAACCCACCCTCTCCTGATCATCCTGTTCTCTCATGAAGGCAGCACTGCCCTTAATAGTTCACCAGCTCTACTTTCCCATGGAGAGAAGACACCCCTCAGGAAACAATGTCTTGGCTGTTTGTTGTTCAGCATGTATGCAGATAACTTAACTCTCCTGTTCCTAACCTCAGAAGGTCTCCACAAGGCTGTCTCCTACTGTTCTGGGCCATCTGGATACATCAATTCTAAAAGACTGTAATAGAAAAGCAGTCCATAATGTACTAGAAGACAACATGCAGTATTAGCTGGGCACCAGGGATGAGATAGATTAAGCATTTCCCAACAGTGTTCATGAGCCATTTGCAGTGTACATGTATCATGTGTGAGTATTTAACAGCCACCACCCTCACTTGAAATGAGACCTCATTTGACCAGATGGTCACAATTATTTTACAGTTAATTAAAAAAAAAAAGCCAAACACCTTCCATATAAATCCTGATTAACCCACACATCTCTCTACTGTGAGAAAAACATTAGGTTGAATAGCCCACTTGTTAGACTTTTAAAATCTCCTAGTGCACCAGCAGAACAATTCGACTCTGCAGGGCTCCAGTGGCCTTGGTTCAAGCCCAACTGCTGATCAGACAGTCTAGGAACATCAGGAATGATGAAATTGAGGCAGCTATTATTTTTCATTCTTTGCTTAAGAAAATGATCCAACACCTAGAATTAGGTCAAAACATCTTCTCTGGAAGTATAGTGTATGAAACACTATGCAAATTGTATGTCTGTCTGCGAGGTATTTAGGTCTAGTAACCAAGAAAGAAGTGCCATACAGTTACTGCAGGAAGTTAGCTCTTGCACTATTTATGTACCTCAGGCAAGTCCCCATCTCTCTTACAGAGAGTGAACATACCCTAGGCCAATATTCTGTGTGATGTCATTCCAGCCAACAACATAGAACTGAAAGATTATTCTGATGCAAATGCATCAGTAGGAAAAATTGTCATCTGCTGCCTCCTCTAGCATTTTCCTCAAAGCATTTCTGTCACCCTGATTTGCTGCTCTTCTGTCTACAGAAGCAAAGGGCAATCCTGTTGTGCAACTACCTCCTTTTCTAGTAATTATTTTGTTGCTTGAAGGAACAAAACTAAATTGCTTTTAATTTAATTTTGAAAAACTGCTTTGCAACTCCTTTTGCCAAAACCAGAAAGGAGCCTATTATTTTTTTCTGAATCATGTCATTCTTTCTTAGCATTGTGTGCTTGGAAAATTATATTAGCACAGCATGAAGCTGGCACAAGATATGTGACACAGCCTCAACTGTGAAATCAAAACTATTTGTCTGAAAGAATAGAGGATATTGCCCCCTCTATCCATGATATTCAGGGAAGAGGAAAAGTACAGTTTGGCTATGTTGCCTGATTTGTCATTAAAACACATAGGTATATTTTTCTGACTGATGTTAAATGCTTGAATAATTCTGTAGGCTGAGATCAGAAGTGATGACTTTACAAAATTTGCATGAAGTCAGTTTTAACATGACAGAGGCTGTACTTTCTTCTTACACCAGAATCACCTCACAGATGTTCATAGAATCATAGAATCAACCAGGTTGGAAGAGACCTCCAAGATCATCCAGTCCAACTGATCACCCAGCCCTAAGCAATCAACTAGACCATGGCACTAAGTGCCTCATCCAGTCTCCTCTTGAACATCTCCAGTGATGGTGACTCCACCACCTCCCTGGGCAGCCCATTCCAATGTGCAATCACTGTCTCTGTGAAGAACTTCCTCCTAATATCCAGCCCATACCTCCCCTGGCACAACTTGACACCGTGTCATCTTGTTCTGCTGCTGGTTGCCTGGGAGAAGAGACCAACCCCCACCTGGCTACAACCTCCTCTCAGGTAGTTGTAGACAGATGTTACTTTGCTCAGCCTCTGCAAAGAGTCCTTCTGACTGCCTAGACTAGATGGCCAATAAAGAAATTGAGAATTGATTCAGGATCTAGTCCTGATCTATTTCCTGTCAAAAGGAACAACTTCAGCACTTCCCCAGGGTAGGACCACTTTAGTATGCCTCACTGGATAGATTTGGCCAAAGCACTCCATTCACTGACGATATATGCAGTCAGGAAACACCTTTTTAAATTTTTTTTTTCTGCTCCCTTAAGGCACTTCTGGATTTCAGATAAATTCAGATGGCCTGAAGAAAAATATTTTCATTAAAATAGTAAAAATTTTCTTTTGTACCAATTTGATGTTGAATAACTGTTTCTCCTGTCCAAGTTTTCAATGACGAGGGTTCTGGGTATGATGAAATGCTAAGTAAAAAAGCATTAAAGGGGCTCTTATCATTTTTATTGATGTTCTTTCTGAAAGTCTCTCCTCCATTTTTATAACCAGCTTTAAAAATTACATACTGAATATTTCACATGGCAGGGCTTCATGCTGAAGACCATAAAAATGCTGTTATTTTAAAGTGACTCTCCACCTTATCTTGCTCACTGTAGCAATGAGCAAGCCCTTCAGAAGCAAGTTTAGAAACCCACTAGGTGCAGTTACCTGCAATACTAAACCTCAGATTCAGCTGATTTAGCCTTGAAGGAAGCTCACACTACAGTTTCACTTTCCCCAAGACTCTTTATATCGTTCTTTCAACATCTTAAATATCCATGCATGATGTTAAGACCAGGTAGAGCTGAGAACTCCTAAACCCGAGGGAAACAGAATGAGGATTTGGCTCCTTTTCAGGTAACAATCCACAAAGCACCTCCTGGCTCAGCACCTTGGACAGGGCAGCAAAGGTGAGTCAGTGAGGTCTTTGGAGAGCAGCTGCCTTCCCAAGTACGAACAGGCACATGAACAAAGAGCTGCTTCTTTTCAAGACAGAGCAACCCATGAGGCTTTGTTGGTCAGAAAGACTCCAAGAATTCCTAGGCTTTTGATGCTAGCAATAAGGATGTTAGGGAATAAGTATAGAAGGAAAAAGTGGATGAAATATGAACACAATCTCCAAATTACCTGCATTACTGACAGGTTTAGTAGGACCAGGCTGTGGCTGCAATATAGAGGCAGTGAGGTGGGAAAGACTTCTTAAGTACCACAGCTGTCTGCCATTCCCAGCATTTCAAGTCCACCCAAGGATAAGCAATATGAAAAAAAAAAGAAGAAGTATTAGGGGGGAAAAAAAAAAGGAAAAGAAAATGTAAGTATGTGTGGCCATAGAGTTACTACTTCTTGCAGCTTGTGATAGTAGAGTATAAATAGTGCAGCTGTAAAAAAATAAAAAAGAAAGAAAAGAAAGCAGCTAGTAGGATAAACTCAGTGGAAGAGAGATATCCAAGGCTTAAGATGCAATGAATTCTCAGGATAAAAGGTAAATAGTACACTGAACTGCTCTAGAATTTCCTAGGTGTCTCAATCTCTTTCTTTTTGATAGTATGCTTCAAGAAGACCAAAGCCCCAGCTGTTTTATCAGCCTGCCCCCTATTTATAAATAACAGCTTATTCATTAAGAGAGGAACAATTCAACTTCCAGCACTAATTAATATACTTAAGAAATGGCATAGAATGAGTGAAATTCAGTCTGAAATAAGATGACAAAACCGTTTTAAGCTCTTGAACAGGCTAATGAATATAACTATTAGGATAGAAAGACATATTCTTTGAGGGTGCCTGCTGTTCATAGCAGTCTAACCACAAAAAGAGCCTCCTCATTACGTATTGCAACAGATCACAACAGGCTGGAAATCCACTGAAGTGGAGAACTTCAATCCAAAATAGTTCTGAAAGATGGAAATTGTCTGAAGAAATGCTTTAAGACTGCATATCTGTGTGTATATATGTATTAGTTTTTCTAACTTGTAAAGCAATACATGCAGATAACATAAATGAGCAAATTGGATCAGATAACTGCCAAATGCCTTCACTCCCATGACAGCTTACTGTAATTTACTGGGTAAGAAATACTGACAGCTTAGTTAATATTTAGAGGGCAGATTTGAGTTTCAGCAGCACAACTGGTCTGGGAATTCTCCAAAAGGACTTCACCACACCTGAGACTAGCTATATTTACTGCAGGGACCACCAGCAGTGAAGACATTTAAGTTGGTCAGGAAGTCAGTTCATGCAGCTGATGTGTTTAAGAAGGCTCAGACTGCAGTGTGTTGTGTGGGTTTGTTTGGTTTGGGGTTTGTTTGATTTGGTTTCTGTGTTTGTTTTGAGTTTTGTGGTGTTTGGGTTTTTTTTGTTTGTTTCTTTTTTTGAGGGTGTGTGTTGTGTTTATGTGGGGTTTTTCTTTGTTGATTGTTTTTTTTTTCCCCATTTGTTTGTTTCTTGTTCCCCCTTGCCCTAGTCTTAGAGCAGCACTTGGCATTAGTGTTATGCCACAATCAGGGGGAGTTTGAAAAAAAAAGTCCTTTGCAAGACTTTCACAGAAGATTAGTTACATACAAAATCTTGAGGAATTCTTTTGTTCTAAGGAGATCTAATAAAATACACATTTTAAATTTTGAATCCAGGCAAATGCATTTTTACCTTCTTTGAGAGGGGAAACAAAGCTGCTATCACAGCAGAATGGATTGGTGTTCCATTTCAGAGTCATATGTAGAGAGACTAATATTATCTTTGCAGAAATATCAATAGTAAGGTGCCCAGAAGACAGAAAAATAGAGCTCATGTGGGTTGCACATACACATATATATTTATAAATTCAAATTGCAAAGACCCTGAAGGAAGTTGGCTACATTTCAATTCAAAGCAGAAAAATCAATTCCACAGACTAGACAATTATTCCCACAGGGTGAAGGTTGGAATATTTTCTGTATTTTCACTCAGTGTTTCCTAAACTTCTGTTATTAGTCTGAAAGGTGATACAGGGCAGAAATACTTCAGCATATGTTTGATATTGCTATTAATGAAGGGGATAAAAATGAAGGAAATACTGCATTAGTGCATTCTGAAGGACTCCATGGACATGGATAGGACACAAACTTGAATAAAAGACTGAACCCTGGCTTAATTCAATTACTATAAGGAATTTAATTACTTTCTCTTGTTAGAAGGCTTGTACAGAGGTGTCCAACAACCTCAGATCTTCATACTCAATACCCATAGCTAGGTGAGGGAATAATTCCAAAAAGCACATTCTCTCTGAAATGATATAATAACTAGAACTTTATCCAGAGCAAGGACTAAGAACTACTGAACCTAAAGGAACTTCAAATGAGTGGCTGAAGCTCTGGATCACTCAGATCATCTACATCATCCAGATCAGTTTAACTTGGTTTCAGACACACAAACAAGATGTGAGGTATACCCAGTGTATTAATGTGAGTGCAAAATCTGCTGTAATGAAACAAAGCAGAAAGTTTTGGAGGGCAGTAGAAGGTTTTAAGACTGTGGTTCACTTTTTTCACTACTGCTATTTTTACAATCTAGAATAATGTGCTATACTTTTTCCTGAAACTGAAGTTCCACCAGAAGATGTTGATTAGAAGCTTTCTTTTCAGAGAAAGCTACAGACCATACCAGTGCCAGGTACCTTCTCTGCTTTGAGCTTTACTCACTCATTATACAGCTGCTGATCAAGACCCTTGAAAGAGGCATGAACAGCAGATACATAGAGCAGGTCAAAATCAAACCTGGAATGTATTTCTCACATGTTCAAAAATTAACTTCAATCATTCTCAAAGTGTCAGATACTAAGTTACATTTCCATGGATCTCAGATTAGACAGAGAAACTAAAGTAATAAACTTCAGCTTGACTTTAGTTATACTAATTTTTTACTGATGTTGCTAAGTCACTGTATGCTTCTGTACTCTGCAAATGGGTCAGATTCTCGATGTTCTCTCTCCTTTTTCCCTTCATCAATTCCCACACTGAGCTCCTGGAGGAGAAATCAAACACCAGCCTGCTCACCTGAGGTGTACACCTTCAAGCAGCAAGAACCTATCCCAGCAGGACAACAGGACACAGCTGCCCTACTGAGGAGTGACTTTTAGTTTTTTGCAGCACTCTACAGAAGTAGCAGACTTTGGGACACAACTTGGGCTTTTGATAAATAGCTTCTAAAGCCATCCAAGCTTCACTCTGGGAGGCTGGAAGCACATCAGCTTCTCTCTTCAGCTTAATCCATCCTGTCATATTGACTGCATGTTTACAGTTCTAGGTGGTAAATTAGTACTACAGGAATGCAAATATTAACTACTGATGACAAGGATGAACATCACATGTCATACAATACCACATTTATTTGCAGGTTTAATGCATTTTGCCTACCTTTGGTGGGACAGGCCAGCAAATATGCCAGGATAGTAGAATTTGTAAGAGCTGCTGCCTGCTTCATGTGAACCAGAGTCGAGATAGCCAGGGAGGAGTGGGGTGTGGGGAGCCCTAAATCTTCCTGGGAAGGGAAAGAAAAAAGTATGCCTACATCCAGGGATGCTACTGGATCAGATAGTAGAAGAGATCAGTGTTCTACAGAGGCACCCAGGCAAAGCAGTTACAAGTGGACAACCTACATACTTTCAGCAAAGCAACTATTTAAATATCTCTATCAAGAGGAATTCTGAAAGGGTAGCAGAGTGGAAGATAGATTCTAATCTTTCTGTCACTGGGTTTGCAATGGACAGCACAACTACAGGTAAGAGTGTTGCCAAACAGGCAATAGATGTTTACTCATTTTGGTTCATTTGTCTCCATGGAACCCATCAGAAAATTAATTTCATGGCTGGAAGTAAGCTGTTGTCAGAGCCAAACTTGTTCCTGCTTGCCTGCAGGGAATTCCTCACCTTTCACTATGATTGAAGGCCTCTATAGCACTACTGAGCTGCACCTCATTAAGTTAGCACTGAGCAGACTTCACAGAGCTTCTTCTTTCCTACTGACATCATGATAGTCAGAGCTTGCAGCTGCCATGAGGATGGAGCTGCTGCATGTCACAAAACCACAGACATTTGCTGTAGCTAGAGATAGTAGTAATTAGGAGCCACACAAACCAGTAATTTCAGTACCAAATGTCTCTGCTTCCCTTCCATAAAACAAGAAAGAGAACATGTTATATTTTTTTGTTTCAGCAGCCAGGTTTTCTTCTGCTGTTTCTAGATGACTTCCATCAACTCTGAGAAAAACGGGGGGCATGGCAACCTCTGACTCAGACTTGAGTCAGTGCAAACAACTTCATTAGCAAAACCTCTCTGCCATGGAGTGCTCGTGCATTTTGCACAAAAGGCTGTATTTAAACACATCTGCAGACTTTGTTCCAGTAATTTACATGTAGTGGTAGGAGGGGAAAAATGAAACATTGGAGGTACGGCCCATGAGGAAAACAGCCTCATGGAGCAGCTGCTGAGAGTAATGATAAGGTAAAACATTTCACTGGTAATGTTGACCCCAAATCCAAGTGTAAAACTTATTGTTCATGGAGCTGAATAGTTCAATGTAGACAATAAAAACTGGTTTCAATAGTTACCAAGATCATTCAGTGGATAATCTGATCTTAGAGTAGTAAAGCTAGAAAGCCTGTAAGGAAGAAGATTTCAAAGAGATGCAAGGATTCTGGTTGGCCTTAGGACTTTAAGGTGAATTCTTCTCAAAGTCTTCCTGGAAAAATGTCCACACTAAGTGCTGATCCAAGCAGCATCAGGGTGAAGGGGCTGATGAGCATCATCATCCACTCCTGAAATGGAGCCTGCCATGGGAGAGTGGCATCAGATCAATATGTGGGAGCTCTGCTGTTGAAACCAGGCAGCCCATTGCAACTCTTGGTGCAGTAGACCTGGGGGCCCTGTTATTCACTTGGTGATCCCTTCTGAGTTATACCATAGAGAGCTTTAAGAGGCAGCTCTGGAGACAGAAAACCTGTTCATAGCATAGTCCACTTTGGTTTCTACATTGCCTCTCAAAGCCTCTATGTAGACAAGAAGCCTGTGAAGTGACATGCTCTGTTACTGCTTTCATGAGCCTTGATAGGACTTTCTTGTGAAGGAATAAGCTCAGTTGCAAACAGATGATTTCACTTGGCTAATAAGCACAGCATTAGCATGTTTCACTGCACACTGCCACCTCTCTGCTGGAGCACAGCAAAGGCTTGATGTAGGAAATAAAGTTTTCTTGCTGTTAAACATTGTTCTCATCCAATCAGAGATTTTAGAGAGGACTTGAACACCTTCAGAATATCACTGGAGATTTATCCTCTCACATTGTGATATCTTCTTCTAGCAATTGCAGCCACCATGTAATAGGACTCATCACATCTTTGGACCTGCTCTATGGCCAATGGCATGCAACCAATTTCTAAGCCATATGCAGGCTGTGCAAAATGAATATGCCATTTTTACGACTACTCTGGAAGACCACATTCAAAAGACAAGAATTTCTCTTGCTGAAAAGCCCAACTGTTACCTCTGATCCT
Source organism: Indicator indicator (assembly GCF_027791375.1). NCBI lineage: Eukaryota > Metazoa > Chordata > Aves > Piciformes > Indicatoridae > Indicator > Indicator indicator. The sequence goes on along the minus strand of NC_072023.1, from coordinate 10,755,273 downwards.
TTTTTCAGATCAGGCTTTTTGAGACTTTACTATCTACTAGAAAAGAGCACTGAACAGTGAAGGGTATCCAACATTACCCAACCTGCAGCAACAGCGATGCCTTCTGATGGCTTCCCCCCCATCTGAATGGAATTAACTCTACTAAACACAAACCAAAGCTGAGGAGTAGAAACAGACATCAAAAAAGCATAACCTTATACTAAAGAGAGAGAAAAGAAACAGCCATGGAGAGAACTTTCCTTATGTCCTGCCTTGTAGCATCTACTGCACCTCTTGTGCTTTGAGAATCCACTTTTTTTATATTATGTGAGATGACTTCTGCTGGTTTATTCACTTCTCCCCAACTTACTGACTAGAAAATAACAACTTGAGCACTTCCTGAAGGCCAGCAAAAACCCATTTCTGCTTACTACCCACTTAAAAAGAAAAAAAGAGAAGGTCCTATCAACAAGAGCTGGAAAGACATCTCAGCCTGTGTGGGCTGCAAATTACTTTTGGACCTGCAGCATGCCCAGCTGAATTACACTTATCTCTCTGCTTTACTGGCACAGCTGCTGAAGAGGCAGATTGCCTTGGTCTCTCTGGGGTTATTTACTCTTTAGACTGAATAGGACCAAAGAGCTCATATTTACATTTTATTTCTCTCACTAACTTCTTGAGTGCCTTTTGCTGTGCTAGTTTACTGCTTTCGGTTAATGAGCTGCTTGAAACTATCTGAAGTTTCTAAGTCAGGATAAGGCTAAGGTATCTGCACAGAAAAGGCTTTGGAGAGATGTTTTAAAAAAGCTTTAAATCAGTATGCTTAAGTAATCAGATTCCAAGGTTTTTGTGATGCTTCCTCATTGGAAAAAAAAAATCTGTAGCAAGAGAGTTGGGAAAGTGAGCCTTTCCCAGATTCCTCTCAAAAATGTTACTGGTAGGAGGCACAGTCCTTTGGTGACTCCTGGGAAGGAAGCCACAGGATTAGCCATTTTCAACAGCATAAAGTAAACATAACATGCAGGGTGCTTCCTGCATGGTTGTAGCCAACCTTAGAAAAGACCAGATAACTGAGCAGTGCTGCCATACACCATGGCCAGGCCACCAGCAAGACTCAGGTCATCAAATGTGAAAGGTTCAGTACCCAGATATTTCAGTGCAGTAACAGTAACTGGATCTCAGATCATCCCAGGTGCCTTGCTCCTGCTTCCTAGTTCTTAACCTGAAGCATATTCATTCTCCAGTTCAATTTTTTTTTTTTTTAAAGCAGAAATCTCATGCCATGCCACAGGGCCAAAGCCATGATATCACTAAAACACATCCAATCTGGAAGCTGGAAGGCAAGAGCTGACTTTATAGCTGAAGGCAAAGGAAGCTTTGGCAAAAGACTGCAATTCTAAAGAGTACTATAAGACACAAGGCTGTGAGTCATTACAGCTTTCCTTCAAGAGCCATCATACAGCCAGTTGCACAGAACTGTTTCTCTGCTTCCTATAACACAGAGCAGTCTATCCCCTGCCATGATAGAAGCAGCAGTTCCACAGAATCCAAATAATTTCATCATGATATATAAAACACAAAAAGATTTTATTTCTAGAAGTGTACTTCTGGAAGGATGAAGACCCTTCCACACCCAGCTTCCGTTGCTCCCTTCAACAAAACTATTTTCAGAGAGAGCTGAAATACCTGTAATAGAAACTTACCTATCATAGAATGGTTTAGGTTGCCATGGTTTGAATGGGACCTTAAAGATGATCTAGTTCCAACCTCCCTGCAGTTCCACAAGATCGGGTTGCTCAGTGCTCCATCCAGCCTGGCCTTGAACACTTACAGGAATGGGGCATTTGCAGCTTCTCTGAGCAATCTGTTTCACCCTCACAGTAAAGAATATTTAATCTACCCTCTTTCAGTTTAAAACTGTTAACCCTTGTCCTGTCACTACACTCCCCAAGAAAGGGTCCCCTCTTATCTCTCCTTTAGCCCCCCTTTAAGTACTGAAAGGCTGCAATAAAGTCTCCCTGGAGCCTTCTCTTCTCCAGGCTGAACCAAACTCTCTCACTGTTTGTTTATAGGAGAGATGCTCCAGCCCTTTGATCATTTTTGTGGCCATCTTCTGGGCCTAGCAATTCCATCTCTCAGTTCCCTCAAGACCCATAAATGCATCTCATTAGGTCTCATGGACCTGTGCTACCTCACGCTCCTTAGACGGCTGCAAACCTCTTCTCCTACAGTGGGCAGTTCTTCATTGTCCCAGTCCTTGCCTTTGCTTTCTGTGAATTGGATGGCATGGCTGTAACCCAACTCCATTGCTTTAAGTATGTGAAAAACAGAGTGTAATTCAGTCAGCACATGTGCAGATCTGTTCCATCACTATGATTGAGTATAACTTTTACTACTCAAATCATATTTGTTTTATAAACTTACATACCCATTCACTAACATTGTTGCATATTTCTTCAGGAACAAAGCCTCTAGCAAGGAGGGAAATGTGTTTGAAGTAGAAAACATCAGTCCTAGCTTGTTAGAAGAATAAAGAGGAAATTTTCCTCACATACTTCAAAAACAGCAGTAAAGAGGGACTCATTAACCAAGAAGGAACAAGATTGCTAAGGAAAATGCTAGGCAATGTGAACACATTTTAAGGTATGATCATTGTAATGTAAAATACATTCCCAAGGTTACAGACATTCGTAATATATAATATTTGCAAGTCTATAGATGAAATAACGATATTGAAAGCTATACAATGGGGCAGTTATAAGTTAAAACCATTTTGAAAGGGTGAAGTTTTATGGTGGTTACTCTAAATGCTCTTGCAGCATTCTCAGAATGAACATTTTACAAATCCTTTTCATGATTTCCTAATGTTATCAGGCTTCAGGAGAAAATCCCTCCTCCCTTCAGGTTTCCCCATCATGGATCTCACATCTAATTAGAATGTCTGCTGCATGTAGTCCCTCTGCATAAGCAATTTCATTTTAGAATAGATAACTATATACACTGAATTTATCCATGATCAGACAAGTTCAGTTTTGCAGGCCAGCTGCCATGATTTGAAAGTGACATGTTCCATTTGAAAAAAAAAAAAAAAACAACAAAACAACACAGGAAATTGAAATCACAGATTTCCTTCCCTCACCTAATGGGAACTAACGATGCCCAAGCTCCACAGGGAAGTCAGTTACAGCTTTGAAGGCTTAACTGACAGGCTATTAATTCCATAGTTTCCACATCAACTGCTTAAATATTTAATCTCTTGACACATCTTAATGATATTCCTCACTGCTAAAGGTTTAGCTTTGTGAAGGCTGCCCAGCACCCTGCTGCTGAAGTCCCTGTACAGTCCTGCAGGGAGCCAGCAACCAAAAAGTTAAAGCTGGAGACAAATGGTGCACACGACAATAATTGTAACTAGTCATAGCCTAGGCCTAATTATTATTATTATTTGTGACACAACCTCAAGCAAGTGAAAAACCCCAGATGGATTTGATGCATTCCTATATGGTGTGGCTCAGCACAGGGGCTTTAGCAAGTTTAAGGAGAAACGTGAGGAGGCAAATGGGGTTAAACAGCTTAGATGGCAGCTGTTCTTGTCCCTGTAAAGAAAATGTGTTCTATTATTCATGTTCAGCTTAAACTGACAATGAAGCCAGATTCAACAGAGCAATTCTTCTGCATTATTCATTCCATGGAGCAAGCAGAGTCTCTGCAATGAGATGTTATTGCAGATGGATGAAGCCCACAAATGGCTTGTTCATAAACTCAAGGAAGAGAGAGTGTGTAAGATGTAAATATGAAAATCTATTGAGTGTTTCTGTGAATGAACAGATAAAACTTACATCACTGAGAGAATTTTTTCAACCATCAGCAGAAGGATGCAGTATAATTTCCATCTCAGGTGTCCAGTCATTTTATGTTAACCTGTATGACATAGCAGTACTGAGAAAATCCATTTAATATAGTGTTTTCCTATCACAATGGGCCTTTTGTGTTCACTTCTGCTTAACTGAAGGGCCAGGGAATCTCAGCTTCTCCAAAGACCTGGGCTAGTTTTTAGAATAACTTCAGCAGACAGCTTCATCTCTTTGCTTTATCTCTAAGAACACTAACAGCTTTGCTCCTCTGGCCACCAACAGCTGGAGGAGTTGTGCAAACCTCTAAAAATCACAGAGGGAAATCAAGGTGGTACACCTGCAAATTAAATCTCTCAGAAGCTATTTTTTATTATTTTAAAATTTGAGTATACATTTTAAATAAGTCTGGAAGTATGCTTTGGCACCAGGTTTTCTGCTTCTGACCAGAGTAGAGCCCTCTTGGAAGAATTAAAGCCCTACTTGATAGAAGCACCACATGATCACAAGATAACAGAAAGCAGGACCTGCAAAGTCATTCTTTTCATTTTCCTCTGAAGCTGGTGTTCTTCAGCATGACATCCTGCATGGCTGCATTCACAGACCCTAAATCTCCCTACAAAAGTCATCTTTTTTAAGACACAGAGTAACAGAGAGCCACAGTAAGACTCTGAGCAAGCTGAACCCAGTCCTGTTCTGTGGGCAGAGATGCACTGAAGTGCTCTTAGCACAGCTGAGAACTCCAGGGCACCTCAGAAGATGTCTCTCAAAGTGGCATAAACTGAGATGGTTCCTTTTTTACTCCAGCTGATTTTTCCAGTCACCACAATTCTGCCTGAGAAACACTGCCTCCATCTCTAGTCTGAGGGAAGCAGACTACAATAAAGCCTTAGCAGTAAATCTCACCATATTTGCAAGCCAATATGGCCTTCCTGGGCTGTGCCATTACATTTATTTATTTTGATAGGTGTGCAAACTCAGCTACAAGTATGCAGTTGAGGCAATCAAAGGGCTCTGAAATTGACAAAGGAAAGAAATGTGGAAGAAAACAGACCACTGAGCACAGCCATATAGGACTGAGCATCAACACATCAGCCTGCAAGGTGCAAGGAGAAAGGTAAGTGTCCTATCTTTAGGTAGGTCTCCAAACTAGCAAGCTCACAAGGTAATACTTGCCATTGCAACAGAGAGAGAATAATACCAAGCTGTAAGTAAAGACCACAGATGCCAGCAGCTTCTCTTAGGACTTCATGTTTCATAAAAGATCAGAGCCAGAGATAGCACAACCCTGTATCCGCTTTGGGAATCTTAGGCTGACATCTCCCAGCAAGCATATCCTAGTGTAAAACCAACAAGGGGCAACAGAAGCTCTGTGCTGCCTCCTTTGCATTGCTCACCTCCAGTTAACACCCATGTGCTTTGTAGTGAGTGGTGTTACCCTGCAAAACTCAGTTCTCTGATCCCAGCCCCACCTGGGCTATGTAACAAATATCTTTTTCTTACTAAATGGTCTACCCAACCGTACCTCCTACCAACTTGAAAGTTGTTCTTCTGTAATTGCTTTACTTCAGATATTGAAGTTTGCCCTTCACAGAGCAAAACTACAACTTCTGTTGAAATTTCTGCATCAAGCCCACAGCTCATCTTGTTGAAAGACAAGGGCCAGGTTTTTAATCAGGATTTAAGTCACAGGGTCCTGCAATTTGTCACCCTATTAACCAATTATCCTCACTGTTGGGAACTGGAATGCAATTTTTAGCCAGACTTTGTCTCGCTTCAGGTGCCAACTGCTGTGTATCAGGATTTTCTCTGAGGTTAGAGAGCCATCTAGCAGTAGACTCAGTGCTTTGTAGACTCCTACAGCACATTGAACATATCTCATACAAGCAAACTAAGCATGAATTTTTCTATGTATATTTTCCTGAATAAATGTTTTCTAAACCTTTCCAGAACTCTTCCACCATCAAATAACCTTCTTGAAATGTAGGCACCATAGACTGATGAAATAAAAGTACTCAGGTAACTAATGAGGGATGACAGTTTATTATTTTACAGGTTATCATTTTACTGACTTGTGAATTGCAGGGTTGCCTCTTACTACCCAAACCAAGTTATTTTCAGAGTTTTATGTATTTTTACATATGTTCCAAATGTGCTACAGAGTAGCTCAATTTTTCAGTGTGCTTTCCATTGAAATCATAGTATTCTGTACAGGATTTTAAAGATCCACCTGGAGTTTATGGAATACATTTTATGGAAAATGTTTTACTGCCAAGAGGAACCCAAGCTAAACATAGCAACATTCTGTCCTTGCATGTGTACTGCAGGAAAGTGCACACCCTTTCCTCAAGGGCTTCTAGACCTGGCTTCTCCTCCCCACTAGCCTTGGCATAAACCACAGCACTGAAAAAATAGTGGCAGAGAATGATGCATCTTGAAACCAAGGCTTTCATCCCCTAGCACAAAGCACATTTATTTTAGCAGTATGATTACAGTAGCAGAAGAGTAAGCACTGGAATAAGAAGTGAGGAAAGAAAGAATAAGAATAAGGGGAGAAAGAAAAATAAGTCAAGATCAAGAAGAGAGCTGGCGCAGTGCAATAAATATAGATATTATTATTTATCAAGATAATAGATCTGTTTTGCAGAGGTACTTGTCATTCAGAGAAGCTGCAGACACAAAGTCTGACTTTATTCATAGTTGTGAAATAAACTCAATGATGTAGGTAACCCCAGACTTAGACAAGTCAGTGTAAACCTGGTCCTGAGCATTTCAGAACTGTCTCTTAGAGAAGGATTTCTCACAATATATTGGCAGCTTTTCCCCTTTTGCACCCTCACTCGTCTTGTGGTTCCTTCACTACTGAAAACAATGTGAGCTGGGAATGCTGCCACAGAGGATCAAGGGATGGTAGCAGTAGAAAAGTGAATTCACCACGACCCTTCTGGCTGCATTTAGCAGGCATCTAAGCCACAAGCCTGAGATACTCTGATCTCAAGTTTATTGTTTATTTTAACGAAGTATGATTTTAAGACTTTAATGTGACAGAAGCAGGAAATAAAAATATTATTTAAAATTTAAAAAAAAAATTAAAAAGATGCTCAGAACTTGTTTGCCTTTTTTAAGGTTGTTTTTTTTGTTTGTTTTCTGAGGGAGGGGATACTCCTAATTTTTTTGCTTGCTTTGTTTTAACTAATACTGATACTTCAAATATACCTGAACCCATTCCCTTCAGATACTTTTTCTCCCCACTTGGTTTATAGTCATCTGAAGGGTTTATGTTACTAACAGGCCACTTGTGATTCATCTAATTGCATGGATTTCTTGCAAGTATAAGCTACTGAATTTCCTTTTGTGCTGAGAGGAAAGAAACCACACTTTACACAGAATCAAGTTATGTCTTCCCTCTACAGCATCTTTTTTGTCAGTGAGTGGAGTGCACACACATGCACTTGCAGCACAGAAGGCAACTCATATCCTGGCCTGCATTAAAAGAAGTGTGGCCAGCCAGCTGAGAGAGGTGATTCTGCCACTCAGTGCTCCAGGTGAGGTCTCAAATGAGTAGTGTCCAGCTCTGAGGCCTTCAGTTCAGGAAGGACATGAACCTGCTGGAGTGGGTCTAGAGGATGACCACAAAGATGATCAGAGGGCTGAAGCATCTCTCCTATGAAGGCAGCCTGAAAGAAGTGGGGTTGTTCAGCCTGGAGAAAAAAAGGTCTCCAGGGAGATCTTAATGCAGCATTTAAGTACCTGAAGAGTAGATTGAGGTTGGATATAAGAAGAAAGTTCTTCACAATGAGGGTAGTGAAATACTGAAACACGCTGCCCAGAGAGGTGGTGGAGGCCCTGTCACTGGAAATATCCAAGGTCAAACTTCATGACTTGATCTAGTTAAAGATGTCCCTGTGCTCTGCAGGGGGGTTGGACAAGATGACCTTCGAGGGTCCCTTCCAACCTGATGTATTCTACGATTCTTAGATCACAGAGGTTAGCATTTCCACAGTTGAATGTATCTTAAAGAAGTAAAGAAAACAACCTTGCATTTCTGAGGGACAGCGCTGCTTGTGTGCACAGCCCCCGCCTGCCCACGCATCCCTAGGAAGGGGCTGGGGCTTTCCACTCCAGCGCTCAGCTGCGCAGCCCACCCGCGCCCGCTGCCTTCTCGCGCAGGCAAGCAGCGTCCTTCTCCCAGAGGCAGCGGGCCGGGGGCGCCATCTAGTGGTGGCTAGAAAACCTGCGTCTTCAGTTAGGTACAGTTCGTTTCCTAGGCTGATGTATTCCTTTGCCTTTATTCCTTTATAGACAGAAAAGGAAACGTAACATAGACTAGACAGAAACAGGTACGGCAAGCAATTGGTTACCAGGTCAGAGTGGATTGGGCTCTGAGAAACCTGATCTAGTTTGAAGATGTTCCTGCTCACTACAGGAGGGTTGGCCTAGATGACCTTTAAAGGTCTCTGCCAACCCAAACCATTCTATGTTCTTAAAAATACTGACCTGTGTATCAGTGCACAACAACCAATGAGGGTAGCAGAGATTAGGAGTGTTACATCTGGACTGGGCACTGCAACATTTAGGTTTCCAGAGCCAGAAATGGTGCTCCCAGAGCCAGAAATAGTGCTCCCAGAGCCAAGCTTTCCTTTGTCAAGATAAGGCAAAAGGGAGTCGGCACACAAGTTTGTTGTCTACATGGAGCTGGTAGATCCTGGGAAAGGCTGGATTGTGGTAGTCAGCTTGGTAAGAAGCACTGATTGGAAGTCATAACTCAGCCACTTCTGTGGCTGTGGACATCCTGCAGTGGTAGAAAGAAGCCATGGCATCTGCAGAGAGGTTAATGAAGAGGTTTGTTTCTGCCTCCAAGGATGGCAAGAGAAAACAAGAAAACTCACAATGTGTCATATCACTGTTCAGTGGAATGAGGTCCTAAACCTGGCTGAAGCTTCCCCCTTCCACTGAAAATCTGAAGCAAAATTGTGTTGTCAGCAGAATCCCACTACTGTAAAACTAAAGAGACAGGAATATTAGATCTGCAAGTAGATGGCTACCATGGACTTATGTCTGGGTACCCCCAGATGAATGAGTCTCTCTGTGCCCAGTACTGTGGGTTGGGTAATGCAAAATTGCTTTGAAGGTACCTACTAAGATAATACAGACCTAGCCAGAAAAAAAAGTGGGAAGGAAATAAAAAAAATCAAAGATAACAAGGGATTATTAAATCCTCCTGTATTATGAGGAAGCCCAGCTGAAATATTATCCTTCCAGAAATCTGCATTTATGATGAAACAGCAAAACCAGTTTACCTTTTTTCTACATGCCCCAAACAGTGATATCTGTGCTTTGAACCTTTGAAATGCAGCCCTAAGGTCTATAGTCAGAAAAGAAAAAAAACAAACCAACACTCCAAACTGAAACACAAACATTGCTTCCTCAGAGATGAAAACACAGCACCCAGACAAACAGACCTTTTTCATCAGTTCCCCATGGACAAGCCAGAATGATCCCACCCTTTCACCTCACAGGATGTGGTGGATATCAGGTGCTGCTGGCACTTTGGTCAGAAGATGCCTTTCACCCTGTCACCACAGCACCACTTTTTGTGAGGATTGAATAGATGCTCAGGAGTGATCTGTTTGCACTCAGACAAAAGTCATGGGCAAAGTATCTCTTGGCATCTCCTTGGGTCTTTCCAAAAGGAAGGCTGATTTAAACTCAAGAGGATACTGAGAAGTTGATGGTTTTTTCCCCAATGCCACCCAAAAGCACTGCGGAGAGGGGAAAGCCAGGAGTTGTCTGGAGGTAAGATGCAGCTCAATCACTTTTTTTTTGTTTTGTTTTGTTTTTGGAGGCTCTGGTTATCACGAGCTAAAAAACATCTTCATCAGACCGCTGTCCATCCAAGATAAAGTGGACTCTATCCTAAATTTTACCAGGAAAAAAAAAATCTGCTTAAAAAATTGCAGTTATTTCCCTAACATTTTTTTCCCCTGCCATCCAGAGCACTCCACACAACAGTCTTGTTAAGTTTCCATTGCAATTTGCCTTTTGACCTGTGGAGTTTTGTTACACATGTCTTCTTAAGCAGAACATAACATTGTTCTATCATTATATAACCCTGCACAATACTGGAACCAATAACATTGTCACCCTATTTGTTTGCTTATGGTGTTTTCATATCATCCAAGGACAATAATGTCCAACTTCTTTCAGCAGTGCTTGAGCTTGACAAAAGGTAAAGAGTTTGCTGCAGGCATTTGCCTCACTGCCACCCAGCACAGGACTGACCTAGTTTTGTGTGTGTCTCTGAGTGTTCTGTCACTTCTCCCCTATCAGTGGCTTACCCTTCTGTAGCACTGATGTTTTGCACAGTTAGTTACCAGCACAGTTACCCTGGCCCCTACCCCCCATACAAAGAAGAATGCAGCTTCTTTACTTTTAATATTGTTTCTCCAAACACAGTTTTCATCCTGTAGATATATTTATTTAAGGAATAGAAAAATAATTGGAATGTCCTCACCTGTAAAATTGTGACCCTTTTCTTATCAGCACCCTCTGCAGACATTGGTTAATCAGGTTTGTCTCAAGAAACCTTTCAAAATCGATGAACAGAAGCTAATACTGCAGTTACAATTTGGCATGCTTCAAGTCAGCCTGGCCCCCATACTGGAGCCTGCAAGGAACACTGCAGTGAAAGCTGTTTTGGTCAGCAAGTGCAGAATTACAGTGCAGTCAGAGCAGGAGGACAGAGGTACCAGGCAGTGCCAGTGTGAGAGTGGAGCCCAACATCTGGATCCAAACTGCTGACAAGAGGAAGCCAGACAATGGAGTGGAAGCCTATGGCTGTGGCCTTGGTACCTTGACAGGCACTAATATAGGTCTCACCTTGGCACTAACAGGGATTGTGTGTATGGACCACAGTTATTCAGGGAGCTCTTTTACAGTATAAACTGTAGTTAGAAGCAGGACTGTTTCAGTAACTGGACTGTCAACAATAATATAAAGCTTTATAGGGATATATCTTTAAACACAGATTGAAAAAAAAAAAAACCAAACCCAAACCCAAAAAACAACACAAAACCCAAACTCAAACAACCCCTAAACACAACAACAAAAAACACACACAAAAAAACAAGAAACCAACCAAACAAAAAACCAAACCATACCACCAAAAAAGGGCAGCTGCACATATTTCTTCACTGAAGTTCCAGGGTTGCTTCCCCTACTTGTTTCCTGCAAAGCAGCTGAAGTAATTGGGCTAATTGCATCTGGCATACATTCAACCAGAGACAGATACCCACCATGGAAAACAGCAGCTTAAGCTATCTCTTGATGTTGAAAGCAACAGAAGACATGCAGATAAGTCAAGGAGCCTTAACTATAGCTGTCTCTTCCTGCATGGAATTATTCCTATAATTAGGTTCCAAGGTAGTTCCTTATACATACTTGAGATACAAGCCAGAATAACTTTTGCTTAATTTTCTGTCTCTGCATTCCAACCTGTGCTCTTTGTGTTGTCACCAGTTTTCTGATGTAGAGCAATATATCTGTGGCTGATATTTGCTAGGAAATGTTGTGGAAAATGTTTGTTACAAAACAAAATGCTATTAATTTTTTTTTTCCTCTGAATAAGTGCCGAGAACAGTAAGGTTTAATTTCCTGCCTCTCCACTTTCCTGACTTCTCTTGTTAACCTCAATTTATTTTTTCACCTCAGCCTGTAAGAGAGCTTTACAAACCACAGTGTCATTTCAACACTTATTTTTCATTCTGATGCCTGGTTTGTGAAAACATGGTTAGGTGCTCTACTTTTTTTTTTTTTAATGCCTAAGAACACTGAGAAGCTTGACTTTAAGTACTTATTTTTTGTATACCATGGCCTTAGTGAAGTGCTTCTCAGATTTTGATATCTGAGTAATGATCTTGGCCTTTTTTTTTTTTAAGTCAAGAAACAGACAATATTTCAGAGCACATTTTTAGTCCTGCTCTTTAAACCATCCATAGGGATGACACAGAATTTGTGTGTTGAAGAGGTGACTCCTGTGCACACCCCACATTGCCCTTGGCCTGGCATTTACAGATGAGGCCAAAGGAGAGTCTGTCTGAAATATGCTTGTATCTGCCTATCCCCAGCTGGGATGTTGTCCTGGAAGTGCCTTGGAGAATTGGTAGAATTGACATATTACCAAACTAGCAAGAGTAAAACAGCATCCAGACTCACAGAGCATCACTTGGGAAAGCAGAGGTAGTCCTATGGTGGCCAGGTGGGCTTGGACACATTTTAGTCTTTCCTCTGTGTCCACATCAGCTTGGCCAGGCCCACTCCTAGGAATTATTTACCGTGGGCACAGGGTCTTGGAACCATTTCCAAAGGAAAACTTTTGCCCAGCTCCAGGGTTAAGTGGAATTTTATTACCACTACTAAGAACAAGAACTGCAGTGCCTCCTGCTACGCCTGGCAACAGGGCAATAATTACTCTTCTTGAATTCTCTTGTGTGTGGCAAAGTACGAAACAAACCAGGGATGGACCTGGTCATTCAAGACTCCATTAAAAGATGAGTTTGTTAACTCCAGGTACTCTTAACAGAAACCAGCTGAGAGACAAAGACTTGAGCTATCTTTCATCTCACTGTTAGCCTCCCCAGGAAAAATTGGGTTGATTCCCTAGATGACTTCAGTTGCTAGAGACAGTAAACCAAACCTTTCTGTTAACTACCAAAATTTTCCCTAGTGAATGTGACTCTATAGGTAATTTTATTTTTTTTAAACTATTGGACAAAACTAAAATTACTGTGGAATTTCATGCAAATACTCAAAGTATAGAAAAACAGAGGTATGCATACTCATTTGAAAGAAAAACAAAACAAACCAAACTTCTTTTAGTTTTCTTACAAGTTTTAGTTGAATGAGGAATGAAGGAGTTAAGCCTACAACACTGGCCTGCTGTCTCCTGCTGCCCCATTTTAATGAGCTTTCTGTACATTAATAAAATCTTTTTATTTTCTTCACATAAAATCCTTAATGTATTTATCTCTAACCATTTCTTTATTATATCAGTTTCTCTTTTCCAGGATTAGCTTGAGTGAAGGATGTGAAACATTGTTAATTACCAGCTTTTAGTGCCAAGATTATAGTCAACCCTTTCTTGGGAACATTTCCAAGGCCAACATCTTGCGTGCATTAATGGCTAAATAAGTAACTGCATTGTCCTCTTTGGTCATTACTGAGGGGTCTCCCTGTGGCAAATGCCTAAGGCACCTCCACCAGGCCCAGGATGACCCTAGCTCCTCCCTTGCTGCTGCAGCACTCCTACAAGGATGCTCTAGATGGTGGTGCACAGGACTTCTACCACCTCAAGAGCTCTACTGCAAACTTTGTACAAGGATCAGAGACTTGTGTCATCTTTCCACATGATACTGGCAGTGAGGATGCCTACTTGCATCCTTTGCTGCCTGTCTTTCATTGCCAACCAAAAGATCCTTCCTCCTTCAGGCAATTTTCTCTTCTTATTGCCATTTTCCCACTGAAGATAGCTGACTGCTCCCTTTATTGCCATGACAACAAGTAGCAATTTAGTCATACTTAGGTTACCTTTCTCCAATTGAGCAGGGAAAAAACCCAAACACTTGGTGTTATTATGCTCATTAGCTTCTACAATGGGAGAGAAGAAAGATCATTGCTAGTAACTTTCCTCCACACCACTACCACCACTTGAAAAACTCCTTGTCAAATAAAGCTTCTAAGGACATCTGCATGTTCCTTATTTGCATGGTGATGGGAAAGGAAAACTGCCCATAAGGGTCTGTGCTAGGAGGAACAGGGTCCTCTGCAAGGCTTACTGCAATAACATCCTTCTCCACCCCTCTGCTGGGGAAGGCACTACTCTGCCCTTACATCCTTGCTGCTGACAAGATCCTTTGTGCCCTGGTGGAAATCACTGAGGTCTCTTTAGTAGCTTCTGCCCCTATAGATCCTGAATGCAGTGAGCCTTCGAGTGGCTTGCCTGCCTCCTCTTTGGGGCTGCAGGAGCCAGCAGTGACGACACTGCAGAGCAAGCCTGGGACAGGGCTGAACCTGACATGAACTGGGGTGTGGTGACCAGGTGGAGAGGAAAGTCCCCCACCAACCTCAATATAGAATCATAGAATTGTTTAGGCTGGAAAAGATCTTTAAGATCAAGTCCATCTATTAACCTAACACTACCAAGTTTGCTGTTAAACTACATCCCTAGACACCACATCTACCTGTCTTTTAATTACCTCCAGGGATGATCATTCAACCACTTCCATGGGCAGCCTGTTCCAGCACTTGCCAACCCTTTCAGTTGAGACTTTTTTCCTTATGTCCAACCTAAGCCTCCTCTGGCACAACTTGAGCCTGTTTCCTCTTGCCCTATCACTTGCTACTTGGAAGAACAGACCAACACCTACCTTGCTACAACCTCCTTTCAGGTAGTTGTAGAAAGCAGTAAGGTCTCCCCTCAAGCTCTATCTCCAGCTAAACATCTCCAGTTCCCTCAGCTGCTCCTCACAGGACTTGTTCTCTAGACCCTTTGCCAGCTTTGTTGCACTTCTCTGGACATGCTCCAGCACCTTGATATCTTTCTTGTAGTGAGGAGGCCAAAACTGAACACAGTATTCAGTGTGTGATCTCATCAGTGGGCATGGGGCATCAGGCTCTTCTAAAGCCTTTGGTCTTTTAACAATTCACTCTGGGTAGTGTTGGCTTGGTAAAGTGCATTTAACCAAGGGATCAAGTAGTACTTGTGGGCTGAAGGCCAAGATGAGACAAGATGATACAGTCCTTTGGTAGTGCAAGCACTTCTTTATCAGTGTCTGAGTCACAAAAACATTTCATCTCTGTGTCAGGTCTCTCAGAGAGCTGGTACAGGGGAAAACTGCTAAAAGGCATCTGAAAAAGCCACTGCACCTAGTAAAGTTATTTTGGGGTAATAGCAGAGAGAGCAGAAGGAACCAGTGTAACATTCATTTCACAAAGCCAGTGAAGTTGTAGAAGGTCTGACTGAGCTTTTTTCCTCTTTATGTGACTTGGTGCCAGGTATAAAGTTCAGAGAAGCATGCTGTGCCACCAAGATGGGTATTTCTCAAGGGTGGCTGCAAAGGAAGAGGCATGCTGTGAAGCACCAGGGCACTGGGCAATGGCAGGGTGTGGGCTGATGGGGCTGCTGTGATGAAGCAGTCAGAGTGTCACCCATAGAAGCTGCTGGGTACAACCAGAAGAAGCTCTGATGACACCTTCTGGTGTGCTGGATCTGTTATACAGCTTTTGTCAGTGCATCATTGCCAGGCCTAGGGAATGATTATTTTGATGAAATAGATTCACATATCACCTCCCTGCTGGAATTTAATTGACATAAGGGAATAGGACAGAACATAGAAGACATCTGCACTGCAGAGTGACCCAAGGATATATGGGGCCTACTTACAAGCTCAGGTGAAAAACGGGAGAATAATGGTACCTATTTTGCAAGGTGTTTGATGCATGGGCCTATAACTCTTAAATGTTGGCAAATGTGCTCTAGAATGAATTGGAAATATGAGAAATTTACTGCACACTAAGCATTCTTCTAATGAAAGCAAGAGGGCTTCCCACGCTTCCTTTTCCTTCCCTCCTGTAATTCATCACCAAGTGGAGAAAAGTCAGAGGCTCCAAAGCACACAGGTAGAAATATGATCTTGACACCAGGTTTTACACCTCAATCTACCTCTTATTTCAGCAAAGGCTGCTTTACACCGTCAGCCTATCCATCAGTCCAATTCTCATGATGGGGGAGGCAAAGAGGAGGGAAGAGATGGAATGTCAAGAAAAGTCTGTTTCAGAAGAGGTATCAGGGAGGAGTGATTTTCATTAAGTGGTTTGTAACTGTGGAGCAAGGCCACTGCTGGATGGGGGCTGAGGTGACACACACTCCTATTACTCATGCTACACAAACCCATAGGACATGCAGTTCAGCTCCTTTTGCTGCTGCTGCTGCTGCTGCTACCACCAGCACTGCAGAGTGGCTTCAAACTTTGTCCTGTGTTCCAGGCATGATACCTAACCAAGCTGGCTGTCTCTAGAGAGACGAAAGATATGTTGTGGGATGCAGCCTAGGAATTTTGTCTGGAAAAGGCTGTAGATACCTCTTAGGAAGTGGGAATCAGTAAAAAGATGTGAAGCCATAGGGAAGAGGAACAGAGTGAAAAGGTGAGAGAGTGCAAGCGGAGGGAAGATTTGTTTGCTGTGAATTTGTGATGTATTCTGCCTGTACAGAGCCAAGGACTATAAAGTTTCAGTCTGCCCTTGTTTTTAATTTTTTATTATTTCTTGCCTTGGAAGAAGAGGCCTTAGTAGCCTGACAGAAGAAATAAAGCAGTCTATCAGAAAATAAGTGAAGTGTGAATTGTGGCAAGAACAAGGGGAGATCTGTTTACCAGGCAGGATGAAAACATAACTAATTATCTTACCAACAGACAGAGACTGCTCTATCAAAAGGCAACATGATGCACAAAAGACCTTTACTGATGGATACATAAGAAAGTATTTCAAGGAGATTGAATTTAAACTCAGCTAACAAGAATTTAATGATGCTCTGTCATTAGTAATTCAGATAGCTCTTACAGAAGCCCTCACCTGCACTATCCAAACTTTTCCAGTCTGTTTTATTATTCATAAAGTATTTATGTGGCCCTTTGCAGTGAACCACAGGCTGACTGGAGATGCTACTAGTTAATGAGCACCCAGTTCAGACATACTGTGGATGAAAAGTAGCCTTTGGCAGAGTCACAAATGCAGGCCTGTGATCTTAAAAAGGACATTTTTAACTGAAAAAGAAGTGTGGACGAAGGTCAAAACACAGGTCAGGATGTAGGAGTTAAGAGACCATCACTTCTGATCCACCAACATCCTGTGTGACTCTCTCTGCATGTATTCATTTCAAAAGCTGAAATAATGGTTACAGTTACTTACTTCAAAAGGCTGCTGCATGACTAATAGCCAAAGTGTTTATAGAACACTATCAAATTCTCAGGCAGAATACATCAGAGAAATGCAAAATATTGTTTATAATTGCAGAGAAAAAAAACCCAAAACTGTTAAACCCACCAAGGTTGCAAACTCAAGCATCTGAAAGATGGGAAAGACCAAAATTACGGTCATCAGTGAAAACTTAGTTTGGCTTCTCAGTCTGCATGTGTTCCAAGGTATATTGCAATTAGGGCTTGTCATTTCTGGGGGGTATATGGCAGCTACAGTGCAAATGCTCTTCCTCTACCAATATACACAATGAAGGCTGCACATACATACAAAGGTGACATTCTCCCTTGTGACAATGTGAGGAGAGTTTGCCAAAAGCCTTAACAGCCTTATGCCCAAAAGTTTTCTGTTGACAAGAAAATGAAGTGTTTAAAGATCTGTGATAAAACTTGATGCAGGAAGTCTCCATCCTGGTTACACCAATGAAAACCAACATACAGCAGCGTTACTGACTGTGGCTGGTCAGTAGGACACAGTCTCAAGCTGTGCCAAGGGAGGTTTAGGCTCGAGGTGAGGAGAAAGTTCTTCACAGAGAGAGTGGTTGGCCATTGGAATGGGCTGCCCAGGGAGGTGGTGGAGTCACCATCCCTGGAGGTGTTCAAGAGGGGACTGGACGTGGCACTTGGTGACATGGTTTAGTGGTCATGAGGTCTTGGGTAACAGGTTGGACTTTGATGATCCTTGAGGTCTTTTCCAACCTTATTGATTCTGTGGTAGCACTTTGACATTCAAATTTTGTTAGTATTTGGGTTTAATTAACTCATTCTAGTGTTGTTTTTCTTTCTGTTTGATCACCTTTTCTGTCATGTCTGTGGAATCCCATACTGCTGCTTTTCAATTGTTGCATCTCCTTCTCCACCTTCATGCCTTTGATTGTCCTTCCTCCTTTTCCTTTACTTTTTCCTTAAACAGGCTTCCAGTTCTTCCTCAAAACCCAGTCTTTCTCCCCTCTTTTCCTTATTTGCATTTAACCTTACTGTGTTATTTTGCTGTTATGTCTGATAGAGCCCCATTTACACCCTTGCACTTCCACAGCACAGTGCCTTCAGATAAAAAAAAACAGTTTCTCTGTCAAGAACTGTGGCAAGACATTAGCATCACTTTGATTACAGAATGCACTGTGGAACTGAGAAAAGATCCAAAATAAGAGAGAAACCCCAAGAGACAGCAGAGGCCAGGAAGGTTTCTGAATACCACAGAACTCAGTAAAGTATTCCTCTACAACCCTCACAGTAATGCAGCCTGAATGGGTCAGTAGCAGCCTGTGCTAAATGGAAGAAGGCTCCCCAAAGCTCTGCCTCTTCTTCCTCCTTTCTGTATGGATTTCTGTATGGAATCACCCAGGAGAAAATTAGGCTCTTTGAGAAGAAATACAATTCAAAGTCAAGTGAGCAAACTTGCTAAGAAATATTGCAAGGGAAATAAAATTTCTAAGAGAGAAATTGGTTAATGACAAACCTCTGACACCTGGGCAAATTTTTCATGTCAGTTAAGCTTGGGATAAGTCTTCACTGAAATTACAACACTGAACATGACATCAGAATTGTCCTACAACTCTTTAAATACTATCCCCCTCCTCCCTGCCTCGCTGTCCCTATAGCATGAAAGTGTCTTTCTAAAGGACAGGAGTCACATTTGCACAACCCAGATAACAGGACTGGAAGTGTGCTAATGATCCAAGCTGTTGGCATTTGGCATTTTGAAAGGGCAGTGCTAGGATCTGAGATTATAGACACAAAGACAGGTTTAAGTAAATCAGATTCTCAAAAATATTCCCATCTAGCCCACTAACTTGAATTGCAGTGTTTCTAGAGGTGACATTTAGCTAACTCTAGCATTTGGAGCAAATGAATATGGCTTCCTAAGACAGCTTTTCCTTTGGCTTCCTGAAAAGATGTGCATTCCCAGGACAGAGGGATAAAGCCTCTGTGATAAATGTAATAATTGAAGTGGAAGCCTCATTTGAAAACATGAGGTTGTTTCACATAGAATTTTTCTTTTTTTTTGGTCTTATTGAAGACTATTGGGCTTTGTGCAGGCTGAGAAGTCAGACTGGGTCTGAGATGAAACATTGATGACGTTGGGCCACCCACAGAATTACCCAGGAAGGACAACTGCAATTTACATCACAACCTGTCTTACTTCAACTTACTCAAGGCATGCAAGTCACTAGAGAGCATCACTGTGATGGGTTGAAACTGTCTTTTTAATTTTTCTTCTCAAAGTTCAAGCAGAGAAAGCTAAAGAATGTAAATAAGTCACTATTGGGTGTAACAAAGCAAAATAATGATTGTTCTAAACACTTCCATTGGATAGATAGAAATGTTTAAGAACCACTACTCAAACCAAAGTTAGGGCAGTCAGAGCTCTCAGCTTCCTTGCTGGGCTGTCTGGCTGCTGCTGCTGCTTCTCTTCTGGCTGGAGATAACACACTGACCTTGGTGAGCTAAGTTAACAGCCTCTCTGCTTCTATCTCTCTGACTTCTGCCAGGAAGGTCTGGGGGGGAGGCCCCTTGGGAGGTCCCCTCAGGGGAAGAAAAGGGAGCTTGGTTGTGCATATTTGTAAATGTTGTGAATTGTGTATATTTATATATATTCATTGCATTTCATCATAGATTGTAGATCTGCTTGTAAATACAGCCTTCATTTGCTTCCAGACTGAGCTAGCCTGGTTATTATCAGTGGGGGGGATTTCAGCTCTCACACTGATACAATCACAAAGCATATTTACACTTCCAGGCTTATATTGCCCTTCAGCTAAGCCCACCACAGAACTCTTTCAATATGAGTAAAACTTCTGTCAGTTGTACCTTGTAAGCCACCTGTGCTATAATAGAGTTTTCTTTGGGCTGGCTGTACTGACAGGAATTAGCAAATTTGGCTTGTTGAGGATCCTTACTGACTGATTCTCCCAGAGCATTACCACAATAACTTGTTTAAAATACACTGTCATCACTGACTGAAGTTCCTGCACCTTTATGGTATCTACAGATAATCCAATCACCCTAAATGTAAATGACCCAAGAGCTTGAGACACCCTGATCCGAAGAGGTGTGCTGTTCATGTGCCATGATGCATGTAAGAGAGACTGACAGGCAGAGGGACTGACCCCTATTCCCTTGTCCTGTTCAGAAGGAGGAAATCAAGACAAGGAACAGCAGAGACTTCTCTGGAACTTGCACAATCCATGAACACTAACCTTGCATCTTGAAACATCCCAACACATCCTGAATACTGTTCCTCCTAAGTGCTCTCTTATTTCCGCCCCCCCCCCCAAAAAAAAAAAAGTCTAGATGTTCTCAAAGGACTTTGCTGACAAAATTTGGTCTTCTCTCTTTGCTTTCACCACAAGCAACAGCAGCAGTGCAAACTCCCCTCAGTACCTCATCCCAGAAACATCCTCCTCATCCTATGAAGACAGGCTGGGAGAATTGAGGTTGTTCAGCCTAGAGAAGAGAAAGCTCCAGGAAGACCTGGAGGAGACCCCAGGAAGGCTGGGGAGAGACAGTTTAGAAGGGCATGTAGTGATAGGACAAAGGGCAAGGGTAGATTTAGGCTGGATATTAGAAGGAAGTTCTTCAGAATGGGGAGAGTGAAATACTGGAACAGGTTGCCCAGAGATGTGGTGGAAGCCCCATCCCTGAAGTCATTCAAGGTCAACTTTGATGGGGCTCTGAGCAACCTGCTCTTGGACAAGACGACTTTTGAGGGTTCCTTCCAATCCAACACATTCTGTTCTGGTGCAGAACTCTCCAAAGGTGACAGATACAGGACTGCTATGCCCTAGTGGGTACCACCCTCAGAAAGGGGCTAATGTCAGAAGAACTTTTATCCTCTGGCCTGAGAAGAAGGGAAATGGATGAACTACAATGTTTTATGCACCGTGGGGAATAAGCATACAAGTTATGAAGTTCATTTCGCCATCTCCATCCTCCACACTGGGCTTCCCAAGTTATCAGCCACTTGAGAGAAAGTAGGCCTATGCTCCCAGAGGAACAGCTGTTCAGTCCTTGGGTCCTTTGTCTCTTAGTTAACCTTATCTGCAACCAAAATGTCAGTCTGACATATTACTTACCCTCCTTCAAGTGTTTCCAATGCGTCCTCAGAGATTTCTCTCTTCCTGATACACACTTTCACCTTCTTTGGGCTGTTAAACTGTTGAAGTGCTATGAGGTACTCAGGAACCTGACTGATATTTTCCAGGAGTCTCCAGTGGCAGAACAGTGACTATAACTAACCATTAACTTGTTTTTCCTCCTTCCCCTTGTTCTCATTCACAGAGTGCAGTAAACAATGTATGTTGTAAGTGGGTGACCCTCCAGATGAAACTGATGTCTTTGATGAAACAAAACCCAAAAAAAACCAGCCCAAAATGCAGAAGGAAAGAGACAGATAATGTTTCAGATAAACACACAAAAAAAATCATTACACTCATCATTTCTCCAGCAGAATGATTTTCTGCTCCCCAAGGAACAGCTGTTTTCAGACTAGATTAGCATTACTCTGCTGCTGACCCTTCAGAGTAAAGTTTCAGGGCAGCAGCTTCTCAAGTTCTACATGATTTACCATCTGTATTTTCCTTGTTGTTGTCAATCATCTTGAGTGCAAAATAACACCAAACAAAAATAAGACTGAGAAAACCACTGATTCCTGTTCAGCATCAGTCATGAGAGAGGTCTTCCACCTGATTTTTCAGCATCCATGTCACACAGGCAACCATTGAAGACAGATGCTGAGCTGAGAGCATTGCATCTTAGGCTGGTGAATGCAGAACTATAGGCCATGTTCTTTTTTTAGCTCTTCTGTCTCCAAGGACCATCAGCTTATATCCAGCAGAAGATAATGTCTCAAATAACCAGGGAAAATGATCAACTGATCCTATCTCTTCTGCTTATCTGGCAGAA
The DNA here is from genome assembly GCF_027791375.1 of Indicator indicator. Classification (NCBI taxonomy): domain Eukaryota; kingdom Metazoa; phylum Chordata; class Aves; order Piciformes; family Indicatoridae; genus Indicator; species Indicator indicator. The sequence goes on along the minus strand of NC_072023.1, from coordinate 10,733,510 downwards.
GCAGGATCCAAGTCACTGACAAGTAATACTGTTTGAAATGAAGCCCCAGTGCAGGCTCCCCTCCATGACACTAGTTTGGAAGTTTGCTCCACCACAGGAGCACCACCATCACTCACAACAAGAACATTATCACTGTAACAGGCAACTTATTATCAGACTCTAAAGCAATTGCAGAAATGTCTTGACTGAGGGATGTAGGAGATTATCTGAGGCTACTGCAGTGCCAGATATGGAAGATATGGTTTCATGCCCATGTTAAGGTTTTCTTCTTCCCTTTGCAGGATTTTCCTTACAACTGGAGAACGCAGAGGGCACCTCCTCCCAGCTCATTTAAGGTGACAGACTTATGTCACACTTCAAAGCTCCACAATAATACCCTGAGCATGAGGTATTTAACAGGGACTTTGCCCCCTTATCTGTCCAACTCCATCATTTGGGACTGTGCTGATACAGCTCTCCTGCAACAGGCTTTATCTGGATTAGATCTCAGTCCTCAGCCCCAGAAGGCAAGGACATAGAGTGGTTCTTTCCCTGCTGAGGACTCTTCACAATGTTTTGCCAATAGTGTCCAGAGATCATCTTTGGCTTCTTGTTGTGCCCTGCTCTTCTCCTAGGTTTTTGCTTACTGGCCTGGTTTTACAGACTGCCACTGCCAAATGTAGGTTTTTTTGGTGCTTTTTTCACACCAGCACCACTGGGAGCTGAGCACTATCAACAACATCTCTTGTATGCGTTTGATGAGTGCTGGCCACTGTTTTCATAGCTACTCTTGTCTTCCCCCACTGCTTGGTTGCTCTGCCAACCAGAAGTGTCCACAATGGACTGGAGAGACTGGAAGTCAGACGGATGAAGGAACACTGCAGCTAGTAGTGTTATCTGGCTCTGAGCGTGAGTTGCTAGTATGGCAGGAAATAAATTCCTACCAGCTTTGCCTCTGTGTTCTTTAACTTCAGTAGCTCATCAAAAAGGCTTGTGGAAGCCAGTGAACCTCAGCCTATTACAGGTAACTGTTCTAAAATGCACTAAACCACCTCTCCTACATCACAGGACTCTGTGTTCATGGAGAATGGGGGACAGTAAGTATTACAGACTTTAGCATAGGGCTTCAGTATTTACCTCTCTTAGAATCATAGAATCATAGAATCAAGAAGGCTGGAAGAGACCTCAAAGATCGTCGAGTCCAACCTGTCACCCTAAACCTCATGACTATCTAAACCATGGCACCAAGTGCCACTGCCACGTCCAATCCCCTCTTGAACACCTCCAGGGATGGTGACTCCACCACCTCCCTGGGCAGTCCATTCCAATGGCCAACCACTCTCTCTGTAAAGAACTTTCTCCTCACCTCCAGCCTAAACCTCCCCTGGCACAGCTTGAGACTGTGTCCTCTTGTTCTAGTGCTGGTTGCCTGGGAGAAGAGACCAAACCCCTCCTGGCTACAACCTCCCTTCAGGTAGTTGTAGACAGCAATGAGGTCTCCCCTGAGCCTCCTCTTCTCCAGGCTCAGGCGAGTCCCAGCTCCCTCAGCCTCTCCTCATAGGGCTTGTGCTCAAGGCCTCTCCCCAGCCTCGTTGCCCTTCTCTGGACATGCTCCAGCAATTCAACATCTTTCCTAAACTGAGGGGCCCAGAACTGGACACAGTACTCAAGGTGTGGCCTAACCAGTGCTGTGTACAGGGGTACAATGACCTCCCTGCTCCTGCTGGCCACACTATGCCTGATGCAGGCCAGGATGCCATTGGCTCTCTTGGCCACCTGGGCACACTGCTGGCTCATGTTCAGGCGGTTGTCAACCAGTACCCCAGGTCCCTTTCCACCTGGCTGCTCTCCAGCCACTCTGACCCCAGCCTGTAGCTCTGCATGGGGTTGTTGTGGCCGAAGTGGAGCACCCGGCACTTGGACTTGTTGAATGCCATCCTGGCATTCACCCGGCACTTGGATTTGTTGAATGCCATCCTGTTGGACTCTGCCCATCTGTCCAGCCTGTCAAGGTCCCTCTGCAGAGCCCTTCTACCTTCTCCATCCTGTTTCCTGAACTCCACAGCTGGAATAGGTACAGGAATGGAAGTACCTAGAAAGGCCCCACAGTACTGCCATTCTGTAGCCAGCAGACCAAACATTCCTCATTTGTCCTCAATCAAAAAGAACCAGAAAATTTGTCATGGCAGCTTTGCCCCAGATGGAGGGATTCAGTCACACGTTTCTTACCTTGTCCCATGCACATACACAGCCCTGCACCCTCCTCTTCCAGCCAAAGTAAAGCAGAGATGTGGCAAAGGCTGAAATAATTTCCTTTTCAATAATCCAACACTCTATCTCCTGTGCCTTTAGCTTTGCAACAGCATGTAAAGCAAGCTGCACTGAGAGATGGAATCTGCACTAAAATCCCATCTGATTTTTTTTTCTTTCCCCCACAGGAACAGCTGGGTTAAAAATCTTTGACTAACAAGTTTTCACTGCCATACTAATCACTTTCCTTAATCAAATCAATGAACCATCCATTTTAAACCTGCTTCTCATGAAACAAACATCTCACAACATTCAGGTCCGATATATAAGCACCAAACTCAAGCCAGGGAGCTGAAAGGAGCTTTCACCTCACGGCTTCTGCCTTTCCTGACAGCCAGAAACATGAAGGGAGCAGTCACCCAGCTCTGGGTGAGGGCTGTGACTACTCACTGCTTTGAAAAGTGCAGATAAGCTGCCAAGCCTCTCACAGGTTTTGTTGTAGCTGAGGGGAATAGTTGTTGCACTGCGGCAGAAGGACTTTTACAGGTTCCAGATGAAAATTAAACATCCCATTGTTATTTCAAGGAACATTTAAATTTAAGGTTCTTTGCCTCATGCTTAACTGGAATGAGCAGAGCTGGTGGATTGCTTCTATTGCTCAGAATAAATTATCCTCTCTGCAGGGGGAACACAATGAAATTAAGCCAGATCATCCATAGGCAGGCATTCCTGTAGTTCCTTCTCTTGTCAGAGAAGAAAGCTCTGATCCATGAACCAATTCAAGTATGACACCAAACAGCTCTGCTACGCTGGAAAGCAAAAGCATGATCACACTGCGTTAATGGGTTCACTGCATGGGGAAAGAGTGACACAGATCTGTGCCTCTGCTTCCTCCCATCTGAGTAACCCTAAGGAAACCACTGAGCCTCACTGAAATAATCTAAGATTTCCCACACTCCCTGCCAGCCTGCAGCACCTTGGAGGAACACGGTGCCAAAACGATCTCTGTGAGGGCACAGAGAGACCAGGGAGGAAATTGTCACCACAGTTCTTCTCCCCATGCTCAAAGTGCCCTGTGGTTTGTAGGCTTTCAGCCTACCCATATGAAAGAACACAAGCCTCTCTATCTGAAAAGCCACTGTGAAATGGGAAAATACAGAGAGAAGCGAAGACAGTGTCGCTAAAAGAACTGAGCTCCAAGATGGAATGTTACTTAGGGCTTGAGAAAGGCAGTTTTGAGTTTTCTAAAAAAATCTCAACAGATAAACAAACAAATAAATAAATAAATGCTGTCATTAGGAAGTGCCATTTCTGGTCCCTGAAAGCTGTCTCTGCTGCTCGATGGAGCAGTGTGGCAGCCTTCTGAGCTGTGATGCTTGCTCCCCTATTAAAGTCATTTTGGAACAGAACTGACTGATACATCTTAGTGAAGCATCTCACGTTTGCTTTCCTTCATCTGAGCCTTTGAGGATTGAGTTTCCTTGCATCCTTCAGATGCCTCTGAAGACATCCATATACCTGGAATCATCCAGGTGATTCCCAAAGAGACACAAAGAATGAAATTTCTTGAGCCACATAGGATTTCTCATCAAGAGATTGCTAGCAAGAGTGAAGCATAAAGGTTTTCCCCAGCCTCTGGTCACAGGAAAAGAGACACACAAATGCTGGGTCATCTTGTGACCCAGCTGACACACACCATGTTGCAAGTAGGGCCCATGTGCCCTTACAGGAGACCACTACACATGCCCCAACCTCACCCTGAGGCACAGCCACTCTGAGTTAGAAGGTTGCTAGAAGTCCCTCTGGGACAACTCCTTAAGTCTTTGCAACTAATGTTTCATGCATGCCAGGAGGCAAGTACCCTGTTTGGGGAAATATACCATTAATCAAAGAAACAGTTACAGGATATTGAACTCGTTGAGGTGCTGTTATCAAATATGTAAGGCAAACAACATTCTGGGTAATTATCAGACATCTGTGATCTAAGATGAGCCTGCAATCTGCATAGGAGGTTTGCCTGTGAGTCTCTGGATGTTGCTTTGCTCCTGAAAGGTTCCAAATGGTTTGTCCAAATAACCCTGATGGACAAACTTGACTTTACAAAATTTCTAAATGACCAAACAACACATCAGTAGGATGTAGCAGTAGTATAGATCTCCTGATTCCTTTACCATAAACATTTCCCACTTGCTGCAAACATTGCTCAGGCTCAGCAGGTGATAAGTAGGCATGTGAGTATACATCTGTGCTCCTCCAGCACTAAGAAAGTGATCACCTGAAGAAGGGACAAGGACTTGGGTCTCTCTAGGAGCACTGCTGAAACTAACAGGGTGGCAGCAAGTGGGCTGCTCCCTGAAAGCAAGATGAAAGAACTACTCTCAGCAAGAAATACATTGGAGTCCTCAAGTGAAAGAATAATCCAAGGGCATGATAAAGGCAACTGTATGTGGATGTCTCACACTTGCCTATTAGTTCAGAAAGAGGATCAACTGTGTCTAAGAACTAGAGTTATGCCCTGAAGCAGAAGATGAATTGACCCCATTAGAGTTGTTCATCCTGTTCCCTTGTGGATACTTAAAACACTTGCTTTTGTTAAAAAAAAAAAAAAAGTGTACAGCACTTATAATTGCAGAATTAACCTTGAAAATCAGAACTCAACATACAGGAAGCTGCTACATCAGCAAAATCCTGAAGTGAGTGCACTGAGAGGCTGTTGCCATTTACCACCTGAAATTGCTAGCTCTGGAGCCAAACCGAGGGTGAATGTCAACAATGTGCTGTTGCTCTCCTGGTATATGAAGGCTGTTTAGTGACCAGTTGATGCTACAGGTTTCACCACAAGCAGTTGGTACAACTGCCACACCCTTTTGGGCTTTGCTGTGAATATAACTATGCTTTCATTTATATCCAAATAAAAAATTACCAGGACTGAAGTTTTCAGAACCTCTCAGCACCTGGACTGTGAAATCCAAATGTTGGCATGTGAATTAGATTTTGAATTTTCTTTTCCCTACAAACAGTGGGTACCTTACAGCTACAGTGACCATACAGAGCCTGTGATTCATACTAACATCATGCAATAGTTATTCTTGAGATGTAACTGGGGCAGAGGGAGAAAGGAGGGAAATTGTAGACTATGCTTTTTGTGATAGGAAAGTGAAGAAACGATAGCCAGATTTGATCTGTGGGAACCTGAGGCAGAAACTCAAGTAGCAAACTAGGGAGAATGTTAGCTCTCTTTTATGCCATTTTAATGGTTAAATCTGTGGCAGCATCCCCACCTGACTAACACCTGGCTCTTGAGCTGCATAACATACCCAAGGCAGCAAATACACACACATCCCACATCTATCTGCATGACCTGGTCACTACCTGACTCTTCTTCCAAGGCACCTTGAAGGTGAATGTGGTTACACAAAGACCACTGGGAATCATGCACAGAGCCTGGAGAGACTTGGTACAGAAATGGGTAATGTCTTATATCACTCCATCAGTCTTGGGAATTCAACCTGCCCCTTTTTGGTGACACACAGCTTCTGACCACAGGGTAAACACACTGCCCTACTGCATCTGTCCTGAAGCATTACATTTTGACATAAATCCTAAAGGAATCCTGTTCTTTATTACTGATTTGTCAGAGGTGGATGGATAGGAAGGGTTGTGGGCAATATGGAAATGACATAGGCAGAGGATCCCTTCTGGGAGCCTGATTATTGAAAACCAGCTGCTATTTACACAGTTAATGCCATTCACTTCTTGCACCTGCTCAATCATTCATTTCCCAGTGCAAGCCAGCTCTGCCTTGCTGCAAAGTCAGGAAATTCAAGGGAGTTAAACCTGCAGGTTTTCTTTTTCTCCCCAGTGATTGCAGAGTTCAGCTTATCAAACTCCCACTTGCACATTTCCAGCCCTTCATCTTCCTTTTCTGTCAATTCTTCTTCTACTATTTATATGCATATATACTTTTCCCAAGTATTTATGTTTCTGATAACGAATCCAAAGCTCTAACTCCTGTTAGACTCCCAGCCTGTTCCTGTATCACACAAAAGCCATTTGATTCTGTAGTTGTCTGAAAAACTAAGAAACTCAGCTAACTTCCCAATTTACACAATTTTTTTTGTTCATATTCTAATCAGTTTGTGACAGAGGCATCACACCCTACATTCAGGGACATCCTTTTCTCTGTGAGGTCTCTACAAATGTAAATGCTGTCCTGCCATCTCCAGCAAACACACTTTTACAGTAGACTCTGCTTTGAATTTTTGTTTAAAAAATACCAAAACCACAAAACAGACCATAAAGAATTATGCAGCTGACCTGTCTTTGCATCTTGCTCCCATGTCCCTTCTTGACAATGAAGTTCTGCAGACAAGCCTTAGGCCACCAAGTAGAAAGGAGGGAGGAAGGAAGAGAGCAGTACTCCTATGGGTCTAATTAGCATTAAAGGATAGACCAGCTGTGAGATTATGGGAGGAGCTTTGAGCACCTGAAAAACCTATCAGCAAGGGTTAATTAATAGAAGAGTGATGGCTTCTGGTTTTTGCATAGCTGTTTTCTATTATTAGGAGAAGAATTCCTATAGAATGGAAAATCCACACTTCCACCTAGCAGATAAAGCATTTGCAATACTAACCTGTTAGCTGGATTTGCTTCCATGGTGGTGGTATGTGTCATTCATTGTAGAGTGTTCATCTGCTTGTTGTCATATTTAAATAGGAACTGAATGCAATCCCCCCATCTGTCAAAGTCTTGGTTTTAATTACAGAAAGACAACACCAGGAAGGAGGTCAAGGTCAAGTAAAGTAGATAAACATATAATTGATTCTGAGCAGATAATGACTCACCTGTCTATAGTGGGAACAGCCTTGTGTCTCATTGAGCTAGAGCTGGAGGAATAAACCAGATTTAAGAGAATGACAATGAAAAATTAAAAAGCAAGAAAAAGCTTAAAGGTGAAAACAAAACAGTCCACAGCTTCTCTCGTTTCCATCTGAAGAAACAACAGCCAGTATGCTCCTGAAACCTGCCCATGTCAAGTCAGACACTGGAAAGGAACGGAGAGGATTATTCCACAGTTTTATTGCACAATTGAAAATTAACCTGGTTTGGTTTGTTTCGGTTTTAAATATTTACAAGGCATTTATTTTGCACACACAAAATATAAACCGTACTTTCCCCAATAAAGTTGTTACCTAGAAAACTTACACACAAGACTGAAGAATACATGTAAATTAAAAGTGGTTTGTATCAAATGCCAGTTGCCTCAGTCGGACTCTGGAAGGGGAAGGTGCTTTGGAGTTAGGGCAGCAAAAGGAAAAAAGTCCCATTTTTCCTTTATTCTTTCCTGAAATGTACTTAAGGATCTTTCCCCAACCTGGGGAGAGAAACAGAAGAGTTCAGTATTAGTTCAAGCAGAAGGCCAGCCAGTCAGGTAACATGATGACAGGGTGGTGAGTTGCAGATTCAAAACCCTTCAGTGCCATAAGCCCTGCAAGAAAATTACAAGCCTCATTTCATGCCTGGTTCACTCTAAAGGTCACAACATCCCAATTTTCCCCTGGAGAATGTAAAATCACTTGGGTCATGACAGAAAATAAATGGAGTTTGAATCTTCAGAAGAAACATAAGTTGCTGGATTGGTTCTTTCTGTTTGCTTGTTTTGTTTTGTTTTTAATTCCCTCACATGGATTTTTTTTTCCCCTGTATTTTTCCAGAAGTGTTGGATGACCCATTGCAAATGCTGCCTTGGCTCTTGACAGAGCTGCACAGTGGTAACACAGTGCAAGGAATCTTGCACAACTTGACCAGCAATAAATGCTGAGGGTGATATTTTAACCATCATTACGAAGCCCACAGCTTTGTGCTCTCCTGGCTGTTAGCACAAGCTGTCTGTCACAACGTGTACCACTCTCTGGAGTCTGCAAATCATTCCTCTCCCATGGCTGATCTGCCTACGCCTTTTCCATCATATAGATTGCTGTTTTCAAGTTTGTCAGCTAATATTGAGTGTGCTGCCTTGTAGCTCTTACTGCTCAGTTTCCAGGGGATTCTGACACCTGCAATGTCACATGAGTAGGTGGTAGCTCTCAAACTGATCCTCACTGGCCCAGGTTTTTCCCCTGTTCCTTTTAGCAGGTGTACACCTGAGGCACTTGTGTGGCGATCATCAGCCCTGTAACTTTTTCTGCTAGTCAGAAAGCAAGGGCTCAGGTGAACAAAAATACCCTCTGCAGAAGCCCCACTTACTCCATTGAATAGCAATGGAAAATAAGGAGACTCACAACATTCTGGGTCTCAGCCAGCTGCCAAGCTGCATGGGCTGAATCTGGGCCTGAATGATTACAGCTGGGCACCTAAAAACCTAGGAATTCTGGCATTGCAAAGTACATTTGGTATTTATAACACCTGGAGATACTTATCTTCAGGTTTTGGATCCCCTGCTGTAGGGTGGAGAAACAGATTAAGTGATGGCAACCTGATCTGTAGTAAGTTCGGAAGGAAAAGGAACGTTTGTAGACTTGTTAGATGCTCAGTACTGGTTGCCTGTTGGAAATTAGGCTGCTGGGAGACAGCTTTGTGAAAGGCAATTCAAATGTTCTATGTCAAGTATTCTAAAGTCTTTGTTTGCTCCAGAGTCACATATAATCACCAATGCCATCTTATGCACAGCTACCAAGTTGTAAGGAAGGTGTCTTGTCCTAAGCTATGTGCCTTGCTTTGGCATTAGCGGTATTAAAGGCCTAGGTCTCTCAACCTTCTCTTCCTCATCAGCCCAAGTATTTGTTTTTACCTTATTTTTAAAAACAGTTCTTGCTGGTTTTCAGGGAGCTAGCCTGTTCCCAGGCTACAGAGGTGTCTTTTTCTACACTTCAGCACTGGGAAAACTGTCTTTAGTGTCTTTAAAATACCTGCCAACACCTACCCAAGGCTGACAGAATCATGGATTTAGGACTGCAGCAGATTTTGAATGTGGAGAAAGAGTGGAAAATCCAAGAATGGGCTGGCTGAAGAAGGATCCTGAAATAGAGCCCTACACATACAGTAACAAATTTGTAAATTGTACAAGCTTGTGCTAAAATTTATGGCTTGAGTAGGTTACTTCATAAATGCTGCTGATCTCACCCCACTGGATAACTTGCAATGACTCTCCTTCCTGCTTTTCTGGAACATATATAGGTGTAGTGGTCAGAAAAGCTTGAACAATAGGAGTATGTTAAAAATAAAACAAAGAATAATAATTCCATTCTTACAGCTTCAAATTGTTGAATTTTTGTCTTAGGTATAGGCTTGAAGATTAAAACTGGAAAAACCTCTGCAGAATAAATTTGTGTGGAGGCCCAGGTGCCATGCCAGCAACATTGTTTTAGTAATGAACTCATGCAGTGGTCTAGCACAAGTCAGCAGTCTCTCATACTTACTGGAAGGGACACTGCTATGACAGAAATAAAACCCGTGATAGCACAAAGGAAAGAAACATCCCCCAGGCTACAAGAAAGTCTCTTTCTGCACAAAAGTGGTGCTGAGGACATCTCAGTGACCCCTAAGGTTGGTTCTTCACCCTAGACAATGCAAGTCTGACTGATATGGAAGAAAGCTCTGTCAGCTTAAGAAAATTAAAAAGTTTTGCAGACTGCTATTTTCACATATGAAAATGGAAAGGAAAGCAACAAAAATTATAAAATATTTGTGCCTTGAGTGATCTGATTCAGAGGTCTTTTTATTACATGCTCTCTGAAATCTAACCAGAAAGAAGATGATGCTTGTACTCTCTGTGTTCATGACAAAAGCTGGCAGGTTAACTTTGTGGGTATTTCACCATGATGAATCTCTGTGAATGTTAATCTATGTGAGCCTTTACAGAACTCATTACAATTTTTTTAGACTGCTTTTGCTGTGAAAAGTAAAAGATGGAACCTCTCTATGAGCCGTTTGAACCTGTATAGCAATAGTCACTGATGTTACAGACAGAAAACATCATTTTGTTATCTATTCTCATATACACATATGCAGCAGAAGTTTACTGCCCAGGCTGAACACTCTCAGGACAGCTGGATTAATTGGTGCTAATGTAATTAGTAAACAGTGTGCAAGGTGTTGAGGGAAAACACACACATCTCTTGTTTTCATTCTGAAATGGATAACTGCTGAGTCCCATCTCTTCCTAACACCAAGGGGCCTCTGGCACTCACAGCCAGTATACATCTAACATGCAGAAAGGCTCAGCAAAGTCTATCAGCAGAATAATAGAATTCATACTGAACTCACTTTTGTCATCTAAAAACCCTCAAAGCAGACAGTGGTGTGGCTTGTTTCCTGCTGCTGGTGGTTAGTTCCAACTGGATGAAGAGTTCATGGATCAATCAGCATTGGATAGCTTTTCCTTTCCTTATAGCATCACTGAAGAGCACTGCTGGAACAACAGATCCACAGGCAAATCAAAAGAAGAAATTCTATGAACCTCACTAACTTCAGCTTTGCCCCAACCATTGACCTCAGTGCTGACAATGTAAGAAAGGCTGAGTTGTCAGATTCCTGCTATTATCAAGCTGCTATTATCTTTTGCTTTTTTTTCTTCTTTTTTAGAAATTTAATTTTTTTTTTTTTTTAATGATCACCAAAGGAGCAATGTGGGAATCCAAAGAACTGGAACAAATTAAACACCTTTGAGCCGAGGATGGTTTAATCTCAGTGCTGACTTTCATGAATTTTATAACCCATATCATTTACTACAGGTAGGCCATGTTGGTCAGTGTTGGATAAGAAACACTACAGATCTAAAATGAGCTTAGACCAGCCCATAGACACTACAAACAGTTTTTCTGAGGATGCCTCTTCCTCCTGTCTCTAAAAATTTGCCTACTTGAGGCAAATCCCACATGACCACCCTCCCAATTATTTATTCTGTCATTTTGCTGCTTACTGACAGACTGACAATAGCCTTTACAGTGCTCCTAGAGATGGAGCAGACAAGCTTGCACAGAGCTGGGATTCATCACTGTTACATGTGCAGCTTTTAGCATTCATAGGCTGGGGGTGAGTCCTACAAGGCTTCTGAATGTGTAATTTCCATCAGCTCTGTAGGATCCCTCCACATAAGAAAGGCCTGTAGAGCAGAACCCCAGGCATTCTACTCAGGAAGCCTGACAGCACAGGGGGTAATTGATTTTCCTAAATCACAGTTTAAACCTATCCTTTGGAAAAAAAAAAAAAAAAGGCAAAAAAATAATCTGACTTTGCTCAGAATCAAGGCAGCTATCATATTATGAATAGCTCCATGAGAGCAAAAGTAAAAAGAAGTTATCACCCAGCTGCTTCATTCTCTGAGTACCATCCATGCTGTGCATAGAATGAAAGAGGAGTCCTCTAAAAATACCCTGCAAATGATTGTGTAGAGACCATGTGCTACTACACATGTGCCAGGGGACAGAGAAGTTGTATGAGCAAATCACCAGCTCCACCAGCAACTTGAAATTTCAGATCCTCTGATTGATTTTGTGGCCTTAGCAGGAGTCTTGTGATATGATGGTTAATGTTGAAAATTTCCACATCCATGGTCTGAGAATTATTTTGGTATAAAGACTGAGGAATAGGCTTTGCTTGGCTTGAATTACTTGGCCTGATGTTTGAGGACTTCTTCTTGAATGTATTTGGTGAGAGTGATGTCTACAAGCTGGAACAGAGAATTACTCTTAGATCAGAACTATTTCTTCTGGATTGAAATTTTGTATCTCATGGCAATGGACCATGGAGCTCAAATACAGCCTTTTGTCATCTGCACAGTGACTTCCCATGAATCCGTGCTGTGAAGGTTTAGGACATTTTAACCCTACAGAAACAGTAATTAGCTGTGAGTCAGGAAGCTGAGGGGGAACTATAGCCCAGAATGACTGAAAAGATACTACGATCTTAGCCTGTGTTTCAGATCTTTTGCATCCTGACACCCTCCACAAGCCAACACTTCCACTGCAGTAGCCATTAACATGTCTGGACAAATATATTCATAGGATCCATCACAGAAATAAATATTTGGTTGGCTTTATAATTTCCAGATAATTTTTCAACTAATCATAACAATTCTACTTTGCAGAGCAAACAAATCCCAGATCCCATGTAGCTGTAAAAGGCAAATGACCCAGACAACTGACATGTAGGCAGCTCCTTTTGAAAGTCTGAAGGACTTTGTGTCTTGTTTTGGGAATGTAGAACTACTGATGACAACAAATTCCTGTAAAAGGAAGGTGTTTCTAAATCTAGGTTTGTACACATTTCTTCAGCAATAACTTGCTGTGCACAGCCAAAAGCTTTTCCAGACTTAATTTTATATCGTGAACCAAAGTAACAATATTCAAATAACCCCCAATTCACCAAAGTGTTTGGATGTAAGCACACCATCTAAATACACACTATGAATTGCTACTGTAAAAAAAAATACTTCATTTAGCCATCAATACTTCATTTTTAACACTGCAGTGGAAATAGGTTATTTGCAGTCATTGGCTACTAGTGACTTCTTTGTTCCAGGCTCACTTGCTGGAGTTGCAAAAACTTAGCTGCTCTCTTTTCCTAAAATTGAAATATTTTTTGAGCTAACAATGATACATTCTTTTTTTAGCACTCCCACCATCTAACATATTAGATCTTGTTGAAGTTCATAAACAATGATGCTCACCCCACTTGCTGAGCTTGCTGTATTCTCCTGTTCCTGCACTGAAACCTGAAGAACACCCATACAGTATCTGGCAGAGTAGGAAGGAATGTCCCGTGCAATGCCTAAGAGTAATGCATCTGCTGATTTACCAGGATTCCCAGTGCTGCTGCTCATTAATCTTTCTCAGCCGAAAACAGATGGGGCTATTAGGCAGGCTGGAGTAATGGGGGAAACTGGCAAGATACAGAAGGAAATGCATCATCTTCTGGATGGAATTGCGTGTTAAAATGAGAACATTAAAAATGTATTTTTCATATTTAATTGGACGATGTATGCTTATCCCTACCAGAAAATAATGTGCAATGTGTTTTGCACAGGGCATTTATAAAACTGCTCAGCTGTGCTAGGGCCTGATTTTCCCCTGTACAGAGACACAGCAGCTACAATTCTGACAAGGTTTTTGTGCTTATTTCCTCTAACGTAGGGCTTACTCCACTGCAACAGCTACTAACAAATAACACTACAAAGTGCCTCTTGCTTGTTGCAGTAAAAGGAAAATGGAGTTTATGATTTACATACAAACCACATGGAGCCTGCCAAGTTAAAAAGCAGTGCTTTAGGAATAATGTGAGCATATGTGATACTTAGTCTAACAAAAGCAACGGATCTGCAGGTACAGCTGCTAATTCCTTTATGTCATGGAGTCCAAGATGATTACAAATAGAAAAAAACCCTGTAAATTAAGAAGTGGAACCAGATTGCTCACATCGGAAACTAGCAAGGTCAGAAGGAATTACTACAGTAGGACTTGGAAAAAAATCTGATAGATACTGAAGACTGTTTGGGATAAGTAAAGACAGACCAAGGTCTGCCAGGTAGCCAAGTAGTAGATAACCCTTGGCCAGAAAATGACAGGATAGGAACTACAGATAAACAGCAGTATAAACTGTGACAAAACAGAGAAATCATGGAAACATATGAGAGGGTTACAATAAGGCATTAAATAAAGGCAAGTGCTTTGCCCAAACCTTAAACTTGCAAAGCCTGTCACATCAAAGGGAAGAAAATAGGAGGATTGGGTGCTAGCCAGTGGATTATTATTTGAAATAATAATTATGTCTGAAATGTAGTGGGATGTCAGAAAGTGCTGGGGAATACAGAGTTCAGGCTCTGGGAATGAAAAGTTTGCAGTGATTCATATGTGTCAGTGCCTTGGAGTGGAGGGGGAAAATGGAGACAGAGGAACATGTGCCAAGGTAAGGGTCCAAATTAGAAGAACAAAATAATTTTGTGCCATTTTATTTCTGATCCCTTGACTAGGAAAAGGTTAGCATTTAAGAAGGTTAAAGAGGAAAATGCAAACCCTCAAAAACTAGTACAATGATATCCAATGTAAAAATTTAAAACTAAAAAATCCCCTTTTTCTTTTCAAAGAAAGAATCAGTGGCCCTAAACAAAAAGAAAAGAAAAACTTAAATCCTCAGATTGAAAAAGGAAAGGGCATATAAATAGCCATAGTGTATGGTATCCATTTAGATGAATGGAAGACATGGACAAGGAAATGTTGATGTGACTAAACTGGAAATCTTAGAAGTTATTTAGGCCAAATAGGAAACCTTCAGAGAATGGAAATCAAAACTTTGTAAAACTGAAAGGAAGGTATAATAGTTAAGATGGAGTTTGAGCAAGCTAAAGAGACTTTGAAGAGCAAACAGTAGGACGTTAAAAGTTAAAATACACATTTGCTCAGTACACCAAAAGCAGAAAACCTGAGAAAACCAGTTTGCCACCCCAACCAATAAGTAGAAGTAACAAAGACAATAAGAACATTGCCAAGAATCTAAATGATTTATTTGCATCAGTCTTCACCAGAGAGGGTGCTGGAGTGATATCTAAATGAGACTCACACTTTCCAAATATCAAAGATAAGGAGAAGTCATAGACTGAAGACTCAAGAGAGAAGTTGGTGGAACAAATGAATGAATCAAAGGCATTTAAGTCACCAGGTTCATCTGATATTTCTCAAAGATTTCAGGAGAAAACTGAGAATTGAATAACACAGTTCCTAGCAAATACCTACTGCAGCAGAAGACTGGAAGACAGTCAGTGTTAGAACTGAGTTGGGGATTTTCATTATTGTTGTTGGTGTTTTTTTCATGGTGTTGGAGGAGCCCTGGCACTTACAGCCAGATAGGTAATTCTAATTGGATATCATGGAAATTTGTTAAAAAAACCCAAGACTCACAACTCCCAAATTATGAAGGACACAGACAAACATGATGTAACAGATACAAGTCAGTACAGCATCTATAAGGGGAAGAAAGAGGCTCTTTGACCCTCCTACCAATCCTTGAGCTGATTACACCAACCTAAGCCTATCCAGGAGGTCCCATGACTCACTGTACAGATAGGCAAGTGGCAAACAATTAACTCCCTGCTCCCCCATCCATATTGCATGACCACCAAGGAAAGAATAATGTTAATGTTGACAATGGCACATTTGGACAAGGTAGAGGTCCATGCTACAGGTTATGTTGCTGCAGGGAAGTCCACTCCATCCTTCGGCAACATTGTAAAGATAGAGAGAAATACACAGCTGGAAATGAAAGGTTTGAATCTATCTAAAACATAATGGTGGCCACACTGAAGCACTGACTGGAGATTCTATGTAGGTTCAACCAGTGTTAACCTCTCTTAGGATCAGCCTTTGATCTCTTTCTACATATTAGCTAATCAACAGGACTCTGTGCTGCGGGGTTCTTCTCACACACATTATGCACAGTGACCTCAGCCCTTAATGGGGAGTAATAGAGGACTTGGGGAGTTAAGATTTTGGGTTTTTTTAAAATAATATATCTTAGCCAGGACCAAGCACTTATTTCACTGCTTCCCAGCTCCTCCCAGCTTTTTATATAAATCTTTACATAAAGCCATTAAGAACAGAAGAAAAGCACTTTGGAAAAATTCTGCAGTGATGTATTCTTATGCAGTCAACACTCCCAGGAAACAAAAAAAAACCCAAAAAAGCCCCCAAAAAGTGAAAATTACATGTAGCCTCCCGCACCCTTTTTATTTCTTGTCAAAGACATCACCTTTTTTGGCTTTTCTTCTATATGCACAGCATGATGAACTGATATTTGTAGTTTAAATGTCTGGTTTAACTGCATGGTTTCCACCATAACAGATAGCTCTCATGAAATGTCAGGTTAGAAATAAAACCAAGCTCTAGAGGGATGAGGTGGGAAGGAAGGTAGAAGGCCCAGTGGATGAAAAACAAAAATGGAAAAGAAGTGAGCAGAATACAATGTGAATCCATCTCCCAACTCGGGCAGTGATATTGGTACATGTGGTTGCAAGGGGACCTGGGGTAGGGAGACAGATGCATTTCTTACTGAGTTGTTTTGCGTTCTCTATTAACACTGCAACAGAAATTACAAACAGCCCTGCAATGGGGTAGTGCATTAAACCTCACCTCTTCATCCCATGTAAACACAACATTAATACTGAAGAATAAAGAAAATGGTAAAAAGTCCAGTGTCTTGTATTCTGCATTTTGCTTGTTAGGTTTGCTGTTCACCCTCCAGCATACTCCTGTGTGTACCGAAGTTGTGATCTTGACCAGCCCACATTCAAGCAAACACTCACACTCAGATTCCCAACACATTCTTTTCTCCCCCTCGAATGGGGAGTTTATTCCTGACAGTTTTGCTCCTTTTAATTATAAACTCCTTTAACGAAGTAGTTCTGAGACCTTGAGGCAGGCAGCAGGAGAGCACCAAGGCTACTGGTTGCTGAGTTTATACTCCCTGTTCAGCAAAAAGTCCTCTTGAAGCCCAAGGCCCAATGCCTTCATGGATGGGCATGGGCTAAGAAAAGAGCCTACAAATTGGTATCCCCCACACAGTGCCTTACAGGCAAAATCCAACTCTTGCCTAAAAAAGACAGAGTTACAGCCAGGCCCTTTATTTTATGAGACACACACACAAACAAGTTGCTCTGGTGAAAACAGACCTTACACTGAAAGTTTTGTTCACTTTCTGGCAGAGCTACTGATCTTCTTCACTGGACCACCAGAACTGAAGATGGGAAAGAAACACAAGGGAGACATTTCCTTGGCAAGGAAAGGAGCAGCATTTAGGACTGGGGAAAAGGCAGGGTGGGGTATAGGGGATTTTCCTGATAAAACAACTAATTTGAGAATAAAAGACCAACCAATATCATGTATACACCCAAACCAGTGAAACACCTTCTCTGGCGTGTAGTACTGTATCAGCGTCCCTTTCATTTTCAAGGCTGATTCAGACCTTTGGCTCATCCTGCATTAACAAGGTCATCTATGTTCACAGGGCCCCTGTGAAAGTTCACAGGACAAAGTTCCCTTTTAGAGTAGTGCAGATTTGAAATTCACAGGACAGCGACCCGAAGATCTTCCTTTACAGATAAAAAGCATGTCAAATTATTAAATAGCAACATGAAATCCTATATTTTGAAGGTCTGTCTTTGCTCTGCATTTAAGACAGCAGAGTGCATTTCCAGCCCCTGCCCAGTTCCCACTTTTGGTGGCAGGGCGGGCGCACGGCCGGTCCCTCTCGCTGACACCTCACAAACGCTAAAGCTGAAAGGCCTGGAGCAGTTGGGGAAGGGACCAATGAGCACAGTCCGAAGACATGTCACTTCAAATTTCTACTGTTAGAACTGCTGAGTATGATATAAAAACAGAAAGTATTTCTCAGTTCGAAGTTTGGAGACTTGGCCCCAAACACTGCCTCCCTCCGGCGTCCCCGTTTCCCATCCACACACAGCCTGTGCTGTGCTAGCTGTTGTTTTCTGCCGTGAGATATTTGAGGGCTGCGAAGCCATAGTGGCGCGACATGTCCTGCTGGAACTCCTCCTTCAGGGTCTTCAGACAGATGCGGTATTGCTTGTTGGAGCGGAACTTGGTGATGTCGAAGCTGGGGGCATGTGGCATGTGGATCATGTAGGCGTTGGGCAGCACCGTGAACTCGTACTCCTGGGGGAGGCAGAAAAACACTGGCTGTGAGGGTGTCCCCTAGCCCTCTTGCAGTGCATCTCTCCCTTACTTCCATAGCCAAACATGCTCCATGGTGGAACAGTGCAGTATGGGGCTCGGAGACAACAAACACACCTAGATAAGCCAAATAAGCCTTTTTTTTTTTTTTTTTTTTTTTAGGATTGCCTTTTCTGGGTTGTCTGGAAGGTCGACTTTAGTTTTTAAAATGTTTTACTCCATGTAAGCCAAATGATGGGGCAACAGTACAAAAGGCATGCCTGAAGTGACGCCTTTGGCATGAGATTTGGCAGTAGTGTCCTTACAACCAACACAGCTGTGAATACACACAGCATGAATCTCAAGTGTCCAGGTAAAAGCATGCTCTCATCCCTACAATTTACCTTGCTTGGGATGCTGGAATAAGCTATATTTACAAATGCACATGCTGCACCGAGATACCTACAGTCACAAAAATGTCCAAAACTATTTATAAACCTGAGAGAGAATATGACATCTTTTGTAGGCAAAGTGTGAAAATGGACCTGCTAATTCCATATGCTTTGAGAAGGTTTATGCTAATGAAGTTCTTCACACAGTATGAGATACTGTGCTAATTCACCTTCTCCTCTAAAACTACTTCACTAATACTCTTTATTTACATCTGCCCAAGTTCTTCAGCAATTTTTGTTGTTAAAAAATGGTAGTTCATTTAGGTCTCAATTATTCCTGTTAGATTTGTCCCATTTTTATAACTAAATATATGTTCATTAGAGCAAAGCTAGACAAAAACTGATTTTTAGGCAAACTGGAAGGTCGCTAATGTAGGATGTCAAGAACCAGGTGCTAGACAGAAAAGGGATGTGAACCTCAGTGTTCTGTAGCCAAAGGAACTATCCTAAAAACTAGGACACTACCTCTGTTTTATAACAATTTTTTTATAGTATGTCTTGTATGGGATGCAAAAAAATGGGGACAAAAAAATGTTGAAGGCTCCATGGGCAAATCTCTTGTTGTCCTCTTACAAGTTTCTATTGACAGCTGTTGCTTCTCTGCAGAAGACAGTGGACTGGGAAGGAATAGGCACAGAGCATGCTGGCTTTAAAAGAAAAGGAGCACAACTTCCCCTGGTTTTCAAAGCCCAGTCACTTGGAGATGTAAGACTTTGTGCAGAGACACAGAGTATCTACAGCACAGTGGCAGACTACTCCAAAACCATTCTGTTAGGGAAAGAGGTTTATGGGAGAGAACACACTTGTGCTAATAAACATGAGTGTTTCACCTCTAAATCTTTACTCACCTAACAAGATACGATCAGCCTGGAAAAGACAAAGAACTGCTGGGTTATGATGCTACCAGAAACCAAGTGTTTGAGCAACACAGACCAAACAAATGGAAATAAGTGAGTAGAACACAATGTGGATCCATTTCCTAACTGAGACAGTGGTATTGGTCAGCCCAAAGTGTAGCTAAGGCTTTAGTGCTGTCCCAGAAACACCTATGAAACAGTAGCATGTATTGGACAGTTAGGTGAAGATGCAGCTCTGTGCCTGCTCCTTTCTCATTACGTTCCCTGCCAGACAATGCTAAAGTGGTAAATTTTTGTCCCAAATTACAATGCCACATATGGGAATGAGGAATGGGCCCCTATGAGCTTCTGTTTGGGGTGACAAATGTACAGCAAGAGCAAACTAATCTGATGCTCATTTAGCTGGAAGATACTTAGAACTAATGGGGAACCAAATGCAAAAAAGAAAGGCTGACATGATGGAGTGAGGAGAGCTGATAAACTACATACTACAAAGTATGTCTCTTATGGGACCTTAAAACTAAAGGCTGAAGCATGCAGTGAAGATACATCCCTTTCATACCACCTTTTCTTTGTTCTCTGTTTGTATCTCAAGTCTGTAATTTTGCAGGTCAGGGACCATCTATGCTCTGCGGTGTAAACTGTTCAGCACAGCGGTGCTCCCATCCTTCCAAAAGGCTTTCAGGCTCATAAAGCCTTCCAAAACCTTACTAGTCTGCTGCTAGTAAGCCCCCCTTCAAAAGATGCTGGGCTGAGGTCCTGGTAAAAGGATTGCTCACAGTCTAGTTCTACAGTCACTGAAAGAGTAGGGGAAAGTTTTTCTAACGGTCCATCTCTACCATAAGGAAATGCCTGTTGAGAAAGCAATGCACTTGCAGGAACCTCTGTCCCTGTCTCACTGGTTATAAATTCTTTAGACAGAGACTGTCATTATCTGTGTATTTGTACATTATCCAGCTCAGTGGACATCTGCATGCCCCCTGAATAATGATGATGATCTCCACGCTGTGTGCAGCTTTGAAGGACAGTAGTGGCACAGGCCCTCAGTAGGGAGTCTGGAACAGTTCTCTTGACAGGCACTGCAGTTGTGAGGAGCAGTGACATAATTCAATTGAGAAGCTGCTCTGCCTGCTGGTAATGAAGCCAGCCAAGCAGCTGGCAGCAACCTGATCTGTGGACACCCCAAAGCAGAAGAATACCATAGGGGGAGGTAGCTGTGTGATCCCACACCCACTCCCAATACTCATGTTTCTGCAGATGAAAATGAAACTTCTTTCCAATGCGAGAATGTTTTTAAGGCTGGAAAAGTGAGAAAACAATTCCCCAGAGTTAGTTAGAATCCAATAGTCATTTAAAATATCTGCACTATGATCAGCTTTGAAAAATGTTCCAATTTCCCATGTGTGAGTCTGTATGCTGGGCAAACATCTCTGAACAGAGGAATTAAATCTTGAGTGCTAGATGAGAGCTGCCAGTGGGAACATAAGACTTGTTACCCAGATTAACAAATAATAAATCATTACACTGGCACTCTCCACAACTGATAGTTAATTGATTAGTGTTTGGAAAGTGCACTGGAAAATTAAAGTGCTATAAAGTATTCTTTTTAAAGATAATGTAAGGGACAACTTTTTTTCTGGTCTGTAATAAATTTTTCTCAGCATAAGTAGGTACAAATTTATTGGTATGCCCTTCTGAAAACAGAGGGTATATGTGGATTTGTAAGCAGAAGCAGAAATTATTCCTCCCACATATGTGCCTGCATACACATAGACTGTAGCCTACATCCCAGAATCAAAACCTCCTGGTAACTTGCTGCAGGCCCTGTGCTTCTCCTCTGCACATAAACTGGTAAGAGTTGAGCAGAGAAAGATCAGCTATATTCCACATCCGAAGCAGAAGCTAGCACAGGAGGATACAGATGGCCAAAAATATGGGGCTTTGGTCAGCATGAAATGTATCCAGTTCAAAAACTGGGACTGAAAGCAAACTGAAAAAACCCCAAACAAACCAAACTGAAAAGAAATGGCATGACCCACACCCTGCTGATTAGCACTGCAGTTAGCCTCATGTCCAAGCACAACTGGGAGATTCAGACTCTGCCATTTCAGTGAGTAGTAGCACCAGACTTCAGAGTCACAGTCACTGTCAGCCTCTAAGATCTAGGTTGGGGCAGAGGCTTTGGCAGCTCTGAGAGCTCTAGTGCTGGTCTGGGACACTCCAGTTTTCTCTCCACCCTTTTCTTACATATTATGCCCAGCACCTTCATTCCCAGTCACAGATCTAAGAGGCAGGTAGCCCATGGATCATGTACCTGGATCATCTAGAATCTGTTCGACATTCAGAGACTTTGGAAATGTAAAGTCGTTGGCTTTGCAAAGATACACTGTAAATCCAGGCCAGAAATTGAAGATGCTTGTCTTGGATTCAATTTAAGATGGCTTTTTGAATTTGGGAGTCAACAACCTCTGTTTAACTGAAAAACTTCCAGCTAGATCTACATAGCCCCTGGCAGGTGATGAGCCTGGCAATAAGTGCTGCAGTTTTTGGGCACACTGTTGAGCAGAAGGTGGGCACTGCAGGGATTGTGCCACTGCAAAACAACAACTTTCTCAGCACTGACAAATGAACCAAATCAGATTCAGTTCTCCTTTTAATGCCTGATAAAGACTAAATTAAGTATTCCCAACTCAAGAAGCACTCATTTAAGGAGCTCAGTAAGGCCAGAGGACCACTTTGGTGATGCAAAGCCTGAAGCCCTTCTATAGAACTCAGATTTCATTTTAACAACCCTGCTGCCCAGCCCTGGGTGAGATATGCAGGTGTAGTCTCCTCACCTGTGCATCCAGTTCCATGATGTGAGCTACTTTGTTCCAGCCAAATCCAACAAACCGCCTGTCATACTCCGGGCAGTCCTTCCTCACAACAACGTATGGCTCAAAGTCTGCTTCCCACTCAACGCGGTAGGGAGTGGTGGCTGTTCGCCACTTGGCAAAGTTTGTTGGCGCATGCCCTTTCGTCCAGACGTGGTACCTTAAACAGACATAAATGGCATGGACGTGGGGAGGCAATTAGACAGAATGCATCTTGGCGAGGAAACCAAGTGTTACTTGTTAGGAGAAATGCTCAAAACTACAGACATTAGTTTACAGGTCACATCACCCTTTTCAGAACGTATCGGAGGTAATTTCCAGGACTATCTCCAGCATGCTTCCCAGAGCCTCCGTGTGCTCAGTGTTTACACACATCTAGTTGGTGAAGGGGAGCGTGAAAACACCACCTAATGCTAATGCGTGAAGCAAAGTACACAGACAGTTGATCTGTGCTATGAAGCGCTGTGTCTCATTCCTAGCAACCCAACGTCTGTACCAGTGCTCTAAAACTGTTGTGAGATTCTGTAGCTCAGGAAAGGACCCCAAAATTAGCTCTTTCTACATGGCTGTGACATTCATGATCTGTTTTATATGCAGTTTTATAAATCGTATGGGAGACACCTGCAGCTCTGGAGAGATGTTCCATTTTATTCCTTTCTGTTATTACTATGGCAGGAGCCAAAGTAGCTAATTAAATGAATAAGTAAAATATTACATAAATGCTTTTTGCTGTAGTTTCTACATTGTAGGGAGTATCCATGTGATCCTCAGTCAGGTAATCAACTTTATTTACAGAAAAAATCAGTTTGTACTTTGGTAATCTTGTTTAGGTCACAGCAGGTCTCTTCCAAGCACAGCTTGAATCCAGCCCATTAGTGCCAGGGTCAATGAGTCTCTTGCCCACTTATTCTTCTTACACCTTCCCAAAAATCAATGAGACAGGCTCTTTCTGTAGACTCATAGATTAAATAATGAAACAAAAGCATAGCAGGCCAGCTGTATTACAAAGCTCTGGGATGTGTAACAGAAGGGGCAAAACAAACGTCCTGCCAGTTTGTAATGTAAGGTACACGGAATTCACAGGGGGCGACTTGTGCTGAAAGTAAAGGGATCTGAGCATTAAATATTTTGGAATTAGGACCTGAGTTCATGTTTGAAGCTCAGAAACTCTTGTAACATTGTAAGCCATCACAAAAAAAAAACAGGTAGGATGTCCTGATTTTGTTGGAACAGAATCACAGAATCAGTTTGCTATTCACCAAAGCTCCACTTGTGAGAACAAAGTTGGTGAGACATATTGTTTTCATTTGTGTCCAGCCAACATCTGCAGGTCCCACAGTTCATGGAAAACAATTGAAAAAAACCCACCTTCCCACCTGCCTCCCCATTGCATGCTTTCCTTGTGTTATTGATTGCTTTTATTTAAAATAAAAGGTCAAAACTATTGTAAGCTTTGGTAAAGTTAGCAAAGTGAAATAATTACTCTTCTCAGAGTGTTCTTCCTCCCTGCATTGTCCCTCAAAGCTCCCCATTTCAGTGAGAAATATGTTTTGGTGAAAGAAGGATCTTCCCAGTTCAGTTCTCAGATGCTTAAACCTTTTGCTGGATTGTGGATGCAATCAATTAATCAGTTAATCAGTTCTTGCTGGTTATGTTTTCTCAACATGATGCGTCTTCTAGCAGCTGTGGTTTCCCTTGTGCCCAAAAGCTGTGTTGGCAGTACATTTGTGGTTCATCAGTGATTACGCAGGTACTGAGCAGGCACAGTCACAGCCAGCACCTGCAAGCAAAGCCAGCAAGCTGGTACCCAGCAGCCCGCTGCTACGGAAGGTTGCCACACAACACACCTTGCCAGCCACAGATGCTCACATGTCTTCCCTTTAATTCTGGTGGTGATTGGGGAATGTAATTGAGAGCTGGTTTGTACTTCTTAGCTGCCCAGAGTTAGAAAAGGTCACCATGTGGAAAAGAGGTGACAAAAGCAATTTCAGTGAGGGAAAGATTGTAATCTACTGTGTGGTGTGAGGGACTGGGATGCTGCAGGCACTCTCAGCAATCACTGTCACAGCCGTCCTCCCTAGCTCACTCCCACCTGCTCAGCCTTGAATTGCAGCATTATTAAAGCACCTTGAAGGTGGAGGTGGAAATTCTCAGCACAAATCACAGCTGCTTTGTGGCTGTTGATAGATCTGAGCAATGAAATGAGCCAAAACAAACTGGGGAAGCGTTTGTAAAATGTCTTACATTAATAAGTATAACAGCTACAGACCACGTGTTCTTCAATTCTTATTTAACCTTGCTCTGGCAAAACTCCCACTGATGTTAAAGACATTTTTTCCTGGGTGAGACTTGAGAAAGGATCTGCAAATCTGGTTGTGTACATTACATGCTAACATGCTGTACAGCTTGAAGATGAAAACTGTAGTAGAAGGCCACTGCTGTTCAAGCCAAAAATTTGGCTCTTGGTAGAATGTAACATCTGAAAATCCTGAGGGTGTTATTTTCTATTGGAATATTTTTTCCTTTAAGCTATGGGAGAAACAATTATTTTCTAGAAACAAATATATGTTCCTTTGTATTTGACTGTTAAAGAATGGTGGGAGAGTAAAAGGCACTTGCTCTATCAGCATCCTTAAGTAATTTTCCAGAGTGGGGCATGCCTCTCTCAATCATCTTAAGTTTCTATTTCAAAGCAGTTACTGGTAAAGATAGTGTCAGAATTAGGTTTTCCAGGCTCCTATGGGCTGTCTGCTAAGACATAAGCATGCAATCACATGCGGGAAGGGTGGTTACTGCAAATAGAGAGGTGTGTAAGACAGAAAATGAAAGAAGTGAGAGGAAAGCTCTAAAGTAAGGGAAGGATGGGAGAGGTGATGAGCTCCTCTGGTCATAGATACTACCTATCTTTTAATCTCTAGATCTCAAAATACTGTAAAAGAGGCAAACATTTGTTACCTGCACTTCAGAGATGGAGAACATTCGTGTACCACCTCCCAGTAGGGCAGTAGTGGAACTGAGAAGAGAATGCAGGTCTCCTAAGCCCCCTCTCTGTGCAACATCATAAGGCCATATTATACTCTTCCCATTACTGTGATGCTTTACAAACGTCTGCTAATCAGACCTTTACGCACACACCCAAGAGACAGTTAACCCCTGGCAGTTGCACTTTAAAACTGAGAACTCTGGTAGATAATAGAAGTGACTTTTTCATAGCCACAAAAGGAGTCTTAAAGAGGAGCTTCTAGTCAGAGCATACTCCTACCTCTGCACTGAGAAACTAGCTATTGGAGCAGCTGTTTCACACTTGGAGTACATGACAAGCTTGCATTTGTTTTTCCAGTAAGTCAGTAAGGGAGCGAACCAACGAGCAGAGAGAAATTATTTTTGGTCACATGAGGGACATAGCTATCTGGATAGTATTTGGCAGCCAGAAAGCAAATTACATGCACATGAGTGTAATGGTCATGCTTGATTTTGTAGCGCAATAAAAAATGATGAAAATAAAACAAATTCAATTTAACAACTGAAGTCCTCCAGCAGAGGACTATAATACTAGATAAAATGCTGAGCTCACAGATGGCATATAGCCACACACGATTCTGTTCACTGCCTCGCTATGAAAAGGGAAAAAAAAATCCAATAGGCTTCTTAATGGAGCTAGCTAGCTGACAGAGAGAGAGAAAAATCAAATATTCACAGGAACATAAAAAAAAAATCTTTTAGAGATAATGACTACATTTCATTATTTTTCATTACCTGAATGTGAAGAGGGTTCCCATGTCCAACATAGATAGCAGCTCTGCTTTTGACTTGGGGAAGGAGAGGCGGTAGCGGAGGGTCTCAAAAGCAGGTACGATCAGAGCTTTCTTGGTGTTAGCCAGGTCTAGCTGGATGACAGACTTCCTGGCAAAAAGAAACAACAAATAAAATCAGGAAGGTTTTAAATGGAGCAAATCACTTGGTTTTTCAAAATAAAGTGCAGAGAATGGGGAGTTTGATACTGTAAATGTAACTATAACCCAGATCCTTCCCCACGGGTGCTTCCTATTTTCCTCTACTTTTGATTTGCTGCTCTAAGAGCAAGGAGAACACCACAGTTCAAAAAGAGCTTTCATGTTTTACTGACCAGTGCTGCCCTGCACGTCTAGGGGTACATGGAGCTGAACTCGCACTCTGAGCATGGCCAACTCCCCATCGCTTTAGGAGCAACATAGTTGACTGTTACTGCATATATGGGAAAGAGCTGTCCAGTCAATGGCAGTTCAAAAGGAAAAAAGAGATTTATTCAGGACTCAAGTGAGACTTTATAAAATACACAGCTTCAAAGTTCAGTTGCACTTCAGACCAGCTATTCTCTGTACTACACTGTGCCATCATATTTGCTTTTAAGTTTGTTTTTAGAGCTCTGTGTGTCCTGTAAAGTGAGTGTTACCTTAATACAACCATTGACCAGTTATTTGCTTTCAAGAACACCGCTGCCATGGTGGTTGGTCTTTGTTCAAGGTAAGGCGCAGATCTACTGCAACGGGACATGGTGCAGATCAGCAAACTGTACATCAGCAGTATTTATGTGAGTATTGCTAACCACATGCATGGTAGTACCCAGAGTTCACAGCTCATTTGTGCTTGGCTCTGTTCACAGGGCAAAGAGGCTGTTTCCTGCAAAGCAGAGCTGTGTGCTGCATGGACTGAGGTACCTCGCTTTTTGCCCTCTTTTGCTGCCTGGTGTTCAGTGCAGAGACTGTTTTGGGGTGTGAGCATGTGTGTGTGCACATACTGCATTTGGCACAGTAGGACCCTTCTCCAGACAGGGGCCTTGGGATGACTGGTGCAGGAGAGCAATGGTTCAGCAGCCTTACCCTGCCTGCCGTTCAGTCTATTCTTTCCTAACAAACTAAAAGCCTAAGAAAAAGAAGTTACTTTTCCATCCCAAAGCTGAATCTTACTATGCTTGTCATTAGAAATAACTCTGTCTTGATTTTCCTTTCATTATGTTCATATTTCATAGGAGAACTATGCCCCTCTCTCCCTGTCAAAGTCAGTTCCCCTTAACAGGATTCACTGTCCTGACTTTTATGTTATTGCAACAAGCAATCAAGGACAACGTTGACAAGCAGCAAATTCTCTACAGTCTTATAAGATGAAGGAATTGGGATGACTGTCATAATAACAGAAGGACCAAAACAAATCACTTTTCTAGGACCAGAATACCTAGAATTCATTTATATTGCCATCAGAAAAAAAGAAGAGGAGCAAGGCTATTTAATAAAGTCTGAATTTCAGAGAACTCACACCACCCTATAGGCCTGTTCTATAACAAGAAATCTGCTCTCAGTGCCTTACTGCAAAGTTTGCATTGTTTACACAATAGTTGCCACTTTCCAGTGAACTTTTTCACAATTGAAAAATTTTAATAGCATTGTATTACAACTTTTTTGTGCTTTCTTCACTAGTTTCTCCTTCACCATCAGTAATGGCCAAGACACCTGCATGTAAATAGGTAGCTCCTTCACAGTCAGCCTCCGTGACTTTTCAGAATCATTGAGCAGTGCCAGCACCATCTTTATGATGCTCTTAAATGTTTCTTGCCCATCACAACTTCTTGTAGAGCAGGGGACACTAACATAGTTTCTTTTCCAGTATCTCAGGCTTTCTGGACTCTGTCACCCTGGAGTGGTACAGCTTTGGGGATTCAGTTCTAGGAAGGAGCAGCTAACGCTTGCAGTGATGCTCAGCCTTTGGGCTCTGCAACAACAGCTTCCATTTATGGCTGTTACTATCTCTTTGATGAAGAGCTCAAAAGTCCCAGGTAGAAATTAAGGCCTTGCTGTGCTTGGCACTGTCAAAGAATAGGTGACAATCCTGCCCACCAATGTTCACAGTCTGAAGCTGAGCAATGCTGAAGCAGGCATAGGTATCAAATGAGTAACAACAGAGACTGTCAAAAAGAGCAAGTTGTGTTGCAACTAGTGTTGAATGTGACTTGTTTTGTAAAGATATGGGATATAAGCACAAGAAGAATGTGGATATCAATATCCTTTCTGCACACTCCCTACTCTTGTCATCTGCAAATTTAATATAGGTGTCAATGGCAGAACTGCTGAAAAGAAGAAATGACAGTACCTTTATGAAGAAAACCAAAAGGCAGAGGGAACAAACTGATGCAAGAGGCTGAAATCACTTGCACTGTACCATGAAAGGTCAACATGAAAAGTTAGGTAAGTGGAGAGAAGCAGAGGTCTGAAAACAAGAATACTTGTAGCCAAGCAAAGTCAAACTGCTGGAGGTACTTCAAGGACAAAATAAAATAGCAGGATAATCTCTGCAGAAGAGATTTCAAGAGATTTGTGAGCATCTGAGGTAAGGTCATGTTGGTAAGGTCAAAGTGGAGAGATTCACCAAAACCATCTGGAAGTTGAGACATGCTCATTCAGGAAGTCCAGCAGCACTGACCTGCGAGTTGAATAGCCTGCCTTTGATGTGGATTAAATGACATAATGGACTAATGTAAGAGGAAGAAGGGATCAGTGCTGACAAGGACAAAGGACAATAAAGGCCATGTAACATGTGATAATGTCAAGGAGGATTAGGGGGAGAAACACCTTTCATTTTATTCTGATAACTTGGCTGGTGGACTGCTCCTTGGACAAGCAGATTAAAATCTAACCTATTCTTAGTGGAAGCAAATCTACTTTTTCTGTGGGGTGACTTTTTCCCTGTTTTATGTGGAGATGCCATCTGCTGATTGGTTCTGTTACACTTGGAATTGGAAAAATTTCATTGTTGGTATTGCAAGGCCTGTGGAATGTAATGCAGAGAATACATATTGTTGCATCTGGTTGCTCTGCATACTAGCAGTAATAAAGGGTTTAATTCCTGCACTGTCTTTATGAAGGCTGTTTTTTGGATTCAGCAATATGATCCAGTATCTGTCCTTTCCCCTCCAACCCTCAAACTAAGGATGTAGGATTTTATGAAGAGCTTTCTCTCTGCTTGTGTTCAGACCTGCTGCATGCCATTCTGACACAGTGAAGGGTGAAATTCCTAAACCTACTAATTGACACTATTTTTTGCAGAGCATGGGAGAAACGAATCTTAAATTACAAGAGTTTCCCCACAGGTTGGGTGAACTCTAGCATGTTGATACAAATCTTATTATCTTCATAGTACTTTCCAAAAATTAACACAGAATTCTCATTATAGTAGTATCATTCCCATTTCTGGAGAACAGAGCTCAGAACCAGAAAAGTTAGCAACCTAATCCTAAAGCAATGAGTTCAGACAAAAAAAGAGTCCATTAATTCAAATTAGTTTCCACCATCAAGAACTCGGTAAGTGGTTAGTTCAAGATCAAATACAGCAGTCACAGAGTTTGTGAACTGGAGAGTTGTCAGTCCATTGTTACATTCATTAGAATGTTCTTCCTCCTTGCAAAAGCAATGAATGCATAGCCTGCAAGGGCATTCAACAAGTAAAAACCAAGAGGTACAACATGAAATGTGTCTGTTGCTGAGATGCTGAAGAACAAGCAGAAATACTTCACAACACATATCGCAGGGCACAGGTATAAAACCTGTGGATAGAGACTGGATGCCAGGTCCCAATTCATGCTAAATGTGTCCCTGGAAGCAAAGAGCATTTTTTACACAAATGTGTCAGGAAAGAACTTCAATGCTAGCTGTGACAGCTGCAGATAAGCAGCCTGCCTAGTTATTTTATGTTAGAACTACGTAGAAGATGATCCACACACCTTACCTGTAGCAACCAGAAAGAGCCTTTACCTCTGGGGCAATGATAAAATGACCTCAGTAACTAATGAGGGAAGCTGACAAAAGACTTTGACTCAGCACAGACCATGAAAGGCTCTGAATTTCACAAACAAGAATTCTTTAAATGATACATTTCTTTCCTACTTCACAAAAGAGTAAGGCAGGACCAAAAGAGGGGGCTGATGGAGATTAAAAGCATTGAAATGGTCTTGCTTAGGAGCTGTGAAAAAAGCTCAGTTAGCACAAATATAAGTGCTAGCACCAGATACCTGGAGGGACAACCATCAGCTCCATCACCTCCATCAGCTTCTCCTTCAAATCTGGCTGTTTTGAGAGAGAAGTACACCTTCAAAATATGTTGAAAAATATGTTGAGAACCTTTCAAAAAATTCCTTTTTTCTGAGAATATATTGCCTGTAGAGAACACAACACACAACATATGTAAATCAGCAGACTTGCAGTGAGAGAGGCTTGTCTGGCTCATCCTGTAAAAAGTGATGCCTGAAACACCACACTATTTCTATTTGCTTATGGTTGTTCTATCTGAAGAAAGGAAGATGAAAAGGTTTGTACACCTTTCAAACAATCACTGCCATTCAGATAGATAGCACTAATCAGGTGCTTGCAGAAGCAGTGGGAACAGTCAATGCAGAAAGATACAGGGTATCCATATTTAAAATAATCTCACCACACCTCCCTGCTATTTTGGTCAGAGATGTATATTGAAAAAGCAACAAAAGCAAAAAAAATCCAATCCCAGTTTAGAAAGTTGGTAGTAGCAGATTAGCAGTTTTGATTCTAGGATGGGTATTAGGAAATATTTCTTCACTGAAAGGGTTATCAAACATTGGAATGGTCTGCCCAGGGCAGGGGTGGAGTCACTGTCCCTGAAGGTGTTCAAGTAGTGTCTGGACCTGGCACTTAGGGACATGGTTTAGTGTAGACCCTTCAGTGCTAGGTCATGGGTTGGACTGGATGATCTCTGAGATCTCTTCCAACTGAATGTATTCTGTGATTCTGTGATATTCCCAGGTAAGAGAGACCCGTGATCAGAATCATGGTGGTATGGGCCTCACAAAAGGCTGGTAGATTAACATGAGGTCTTGGATGCAACAGCTTTCAGTGTGAATCTGTTTGTTTGTTTGTTTGTTTTTCTGAAACAGCACCCATGGTGGCCTCACTGTGCATTTAGTGCTCTGATGCATTGCCACCATTCAAGAGTTATTTCTATGGTTGTAACATCTCAAGTATACTGCGTTATGTCATTCTGTCTCCTCTCTTTTTCTTTCAGTGCTGGCTCTCACCAGTGCACTGCGAAGCAGCATGGAGAAACAAGTTGCTTTTTCAGTGCTACATGCTGGCACCAACAGCTGCTCTCCTGACTGTGTCCAGCATTGATCTGAAAAAATGTAACAGTATGCAACCATAATGTCAAAGAACAGAGAAGCTAACAACAACTGTCCCTGTCTTGAGACAGATAATGCGTGTGAGGGACAGAATCAGTTTGGAGTTCTTACAGCACAGATCAGAAAGAAATATCCCTAAAATACATGGGAAACAAGCTGACACAGTGCAATAAAATGTCAGAATTACTGAAATCCATAGTCTTAAATACATACAATTACAGAACTGTTCAGGTTGGAAGGGACCTTTAAAAGTCATCTAGTCCAGCCACCCTGCAGTGAGTGGGGAACAACTGATCAACAAGATCATGTTGCTCAGAGCCCCATCCAATGTGACCTTGAATATTTCCAGGGATGAAGCTTCTACCACCTCTTTGGGCAACCTGCTCCAGTGTTTCAGCATCCTCATTGTAAAAAATGTCTTCCTTATGCCTAGTCTAAATCCACCCTCGTTTAGTTTAAAAAAAACCCAACATTACCCATCATTACAACAGCCCCTGCTAAAAAGACTGTCACCATCTTTCTCTTAGTTCCCAGTCTAAGTACTGAAAGGATGCAATAAGGTCTCCCCAAAGATTTTTTTTCCAGGTAGAACACCGCCAGCTCTCTCAAGCCTTTCTTCACAGCCCTTTGAATAGAGACACTGGCCCCCTACATGGAGGCAGAAATTTTAAAAAGGCAATTAATTCTCCACATGAAGGAGAAGTGAGAAGACAAGGCTTACTGTGTCAAGCCTGAAACAGAGGAATTCCTCATAAGTACAACACCAGAAGGTACATTTCCCTTTACACCCCAAACCCCCGGGTTTATGGACTGAAAGGGATCATCTACAGGCAGACTTTCACTGGAACACTTTGATCAACTTTTACCAAATTAGAACAGAGATGAAAAGCAAAACTGGTCAGGACTAAAGAACTGAAAACCTCCTGTCTGGCCACAGGGTGTCCTCCTTGCTCTATGCTCTGCCCTCAGGTGACCAACCTCTGCAGGGGAAAAAGGTCTTTATTAAAAAAAAAGCTCAGTTAATGGATCAGAGGCCTGTAGTTTGCTCAGCTCAACCTGCTCACACTCATTATGGTACAATACACACTGAGGTTACCTGCCCAGTTTCTTTATGCTAATTATTTCTCCTTGACAGGTGCTAGCACTGCAGTCATATTTCTGAGCTGATTAGACTATCATCCTCTTTTCAAGATATGGAACTGGATTAAGAGTGTGTCACAGGGAAAACAAATTCAGTAATGCTTTGCATGTTTTTTCTGTCAGTGACATTAGGAACCAGGGATGTTTAGGGAAATCACCCAGTTCACATCTCTGCTAATGCAGGATGCTCTTACACATTTAATAATACTTAGTCCAGTTCAATTTTCAGATTGATTCTTCTGCTGCTCTCAAGGAATTATTCTGAGGACTAAGAGGGATCACATTTAGACCTGTTTTTTTTTTTTTCTTTCCTAACTGTATTGTTTTTTTTTTCTTTCCTAACTGTATTGGTTTACTTCCAGTTGCAGCCCCTTCCTCTACTCTAAAATTGTTTATTCCTTTCTGAGCACTGTCATACTTTAAACATCTCTAAGCTGCCTCTTTCAGATCTGCTCAGATGGTGTTGTTTTGGGAATACATGAGAAGGGTGGGGTTTGGAGGGGCTGGAAACGTGGGTGACAATGGGAATCCCTCCACCATCCATTTACCTGAGGTACTCGTAAAGTCCATACATGGGTAAGAAGTCAATGTCGGAGAGAAACATGTATGGTGTGCTGATATGCTTCATGGCCACGTTCCTCAGCAGGTTCACAGGGTAGAACTGGCCCTCCTTGTACACGATATGGTAGCCAACGTTGTGACGGCTCATAAGCACTTCCGAGCCCTGGGCGTAGCGCAGAAATTGCTGGGCTTCTGCGTCAGAAAGATAGAGAGCCAAGCTGATTGGACCTTCCCAGTGTTTGCAGATGGCTTCAAGCATCTGGAGCCTGAAAGAGGAAGGGTGAAAATAAGAAAGACAGTCTCCCTGTTTGAGACTTTTTGTTTGGGTTCATCTGATCAAATGCAGGTATCTGTCTTTCAGTGAAACAAACTGGGGTCACTTGAGGAGTCTCCCTCTCTGGAGATATTCAAAACCTGCCTGGATGTGTTCCTATGTGATCTGGTATAAGTGATCCTGCTCTGGCAGGGGGGCTGAGCTAGTTGATCTTTTGAGGCCCCTTCCAGCCCCTAACATTCCATGACTCTCTGATTCGTGCTGTGGAAAGCAATAACTACTTCTACAGCACAATTCATCTCATCTAAGTTGATGTTTCCTTCTGGAAATGGACTTCACCCTGGATAGGCTTACTTGTCTCCACTGAATGCAAACGAGCCTAAGGCAGTTCTAGCTCAGATACATGCATCCACAACTCAGTGAAATCAACACTAATCCTTTCTGCCTAAAGCATTGATGCTGCAGGAAACCCCACATGGATGATGGGACTTCATCTGATGGGAGCTTTGTGCATTTACAGGGATCTGTCTGTATGGATCTACCTACAGGACAGAGGTCTCAATATTAAGCAGTGCCTAGTGCCCAATTCGCACTTCAGATCAAGCTATTCACAATACAGTGCTATTCAACACACTTGTGGAGAAGAAAGGTGCACACACCCACAAATTGTTTTACCTCTTGTTTAGGAAAACTTCCCCAGATTTTTGCAAGACAGTTAGTCAGATGTAAACAGCTGCAGAAAGTGACAGGTCAAGGGAATACTGACTTATACGAACACTGCATTGACTAGAGGAAAAGTCACTGTCAGGGAAAGGACAAAAGGATGACACATTGATTGAAATGGGATTTACTCTGTGTGGGGAGTAAGGAGAGAAGGAAGCAGAGATATGGCATTGCTGTGGAATATAAAAAAAAATTCAGACAAAATCATCGTTTAAAGTACTAATTTGTGTATGTTTTAGCAGTGCTTCAAATTCCATTAAATCATTTTAAAACCAGATTGTATTGATGTATGTTTTTAAAAATGTCCAGCAGTTACAATACTATTGATGAAAATCACAACAAAAGATCTCATACACAAGCGTAAATCAAGGCCAGCCTGATCAATACCATTTAAGCACTTTGGGTAATTTATAGAGAATTGCTTAGGAATTAAGATATGCCACCCAAAAATATAGCAAGGACTGATTACAAAAGCCTCTTGAGTTAATACAAATGGAAATGAACCAATGCAGCCTAGCCAGATATTCTATTAAAAATTATGAAGGATAAACTATGCAACATGATTATCTTCTCTCCCTTCCAAATCCACATTACTAGATTTTTCCCATTAATATTTATACAAAACACAAGAAAAGTTTTCTGCATCATTGTGATCAGAGAAAATAATTTCCTGCCTCCTACTATCTCCCTAAGCTTTGCAGCAGAAGGGAATGATATACCACCAAACATACATTCTGATTTAAAATTAATAGTTTTTTCCTGCATTTCTGAATTATCATGATGACATCCAAGATGATACAATCACTTTTTCTTAGTTATGAGGTATTACCTCTACTAGTCTACATTATTTTATCTGTTATTGAAGCTAAGGTTATTATCAGCCTGAAACATAGAGCAGAATTAGAAACAGGAATCGATAAAAAAGATCTAAAAAGTATGTGAAGGCTTTAGGGTTTTGATTGTACAAATAAGAAAGAGAGAAAAAGACTTTTTTGTTTTTTTTTTTTTTTTTTCTTTTTCCAGCGTAGTGGAAACCTATTAATCAGAAGACTTCAATTCATCAGCACTCAGATTTAGGGCAACCTTAGAAAATGGAATACTTGCCTAGCAAGAAATGCAGCAAAATGCTTTTCAAGGACTCCATGCAGTGGACAAATGGCATACATAACTTATTTAAATGGCACACCTGATAATGCCTGCAAAGCTTTTCCTGATAGTTAAGTGGGAACTGGGTTTTGCTGGCATAAATTTCCACCTGGACAGCTTAGTGCCCTTCAGAATACTCTGTTTTCTGTGTTGCTTTCATTGACAAGCTCTACTTCCACGAGTCTGATACAGGGCCTGCTGGGTGATGCTCCATAATCTGCTATCTGCAGGTTGTTACAATAGTCTCCATTGACCATAAAACTTAGGTTCACAAATTTCTAACCACATGACCAAGCTGTTTCGGTTTTCTTAGTCATCTCGAGGAATGTGCTCTCTTAAAGACTCTAGAAAAAAACTAATGTACTGCTGTTCTGCATAATAAATGAGGTCATAATTTAGTTGGTAAATACTTTAAAAGACTGTTTTTGTTCAGGTGCATTTTGCTGGAATTCAATTGTTTCGTGAGATACTTTGTTTTCACTTTTCTCCTTAACAACACTCAATCCATTTACAACTCACTCTCATCTGGACTTCTAAGGGTGTAATGCTTGTGTCTTTCCTTGCCCACATCCTGATGTCGCATTTTTGTCAACTCTCACTCTGGTTTCTGAACCCCATGTACATACCATGCCTTTAAGAAGGCTGACTAGCCTGAAACACATGCATGGAAACCACAGTGATGCCTCATCTAACAAAATGTCACTTCAATATAAAAGGTGACCATTAACCAATGATGAACAACACTGAACAAAGTCTGTCACAAAGCTTCTGTTTACACATTAACGTTAACTTCTAAACTTCATCTCTCTCTTCCTTTTCCCAGGCCTATAGCACAGGCTAACATAAGCCTGTCATGATAATCATGTCAGTCTCATCTCTAACAGGACTATAATTGAAGACACTGGGAGCTGCTTCTTTCCTTTCCTCTTCTTTGATATCATTTGATATCATGAGGTGTCCCTGCCCATGGCAGGGGGGTTGGAACTAGATGATCCTTGTGGTCGCTTCCAACCCTGACTGATTCTATGATTCTATGATTTGAAAGAATGATGCAGGAATGTAGCAAATAGCACACTGCTTATGTCATCTTACATCTGAAACACTAAATCTCTACAGCTGTGCTGGAGGAGTTTAATAAAAGTAGTTTAAAGATGATCCAAAGAAATAAGGCAGTAACTGAAAGATGGGGAAGAAAATAAAGCAGCTAAACAGTTCTTTGGTATGATATTATTTATTGATTTTAGCTGAAAGAAAGAATTTTCAACTCAAATCAATAATTTATATCAACACACCAATGAAGTAGGGAAGATTTTTCCTGCACAGTACCAGGAGGGCTGTTCTTCCTGAATAAAAATGTGTGGTTCTGTCTATCACTACAAACGTTTGCCCCAGTGAGGATCCAGAAAGGGAAACAGATGCTCAGACTTTGCATCAGTGCCAGTGAATCAGCACTGAGCCCCAGCTCATTCTTTTCAATTCTTTTGAATCAAATTCTTGGGGGAAAATAAACTATGTGCACACACCAGCTTTACTAATTTACTGTGGCACTCGCTCAGGGTCTAGCTTAATTTCTTTCTTTAGTTTGTTAGTCAAAGGTTTGTGAACACTTAAGAAATGTTTCCTCAATTAAAACCCAATAGTACAGACATGGATGTGCATAGCACATCATAACATGATGTGCAGGATGCACTGCTGAGGCACTGGCAAAACAGAATAGTCCTCATTTGTTCGTGTTTATTTTAAACCAGGTTGTAACTGTTCTGCTGATCTGAATTTCTCCAACTCTTCTGAAATACTGATGACCTTCCACTGGTGTAGCAGTGGTGGTATTCATGGGTCATGTTGCATTCTGTATGTGCTCTGCTAAATGAAGTATTAGATTCTGGCTAATATTCAAGGAGTTCTAACCTGCTTTGTAACACACTCTGATAGCAGTAACTACAAAGTTTGGACTAGATTTGAACTGGGAAGCAGAAGGGACTGACAGTTCCAAATTCCACAAAGCTGTTTGATCAATACTGCACTTTCAGACCTTCTGAAAAATTACAACTAATTGCCATGGTGGGAATCAGAAAGGTGCAGGTGGAACTTGTCATGAAATGGATTTTCTTTTTTTTTCCAAATGAAGCGCTAATTAAATTCCATTTTGCATCAAAACTGGAAGTTGAAAAGAGTTAAATTAGAAATATTAAATCCTGAAAATTGACATTTGTGTAAAAATGCAATGTCTCTTCTCAAAAGGAGATTTTTTAAATTTCACACTAGCACATTAAAAAAAAAAGCTTTATTTTTAACTACTCAATTTGACTTTAAAATGTTTAGTTTTGATTTTCACTATAAGAAACATCATTAATTGAAATTTTCTGCAAGGAAATGCCAATGAAAGTAAAACTAATGTTGTCTAATGAAGAAATACTGTGTGTAAAAACTTGGTCAGCTACAATTACTTGCCTAAGTCTATCACAAACCTATTTTTTTCTAAGTTGCCATAAAACTCCATAAACTAATAATGCCTGTCAATCTTAACAAATAACAACCCCTGCAGTTCCAGTAGCCTGCCTATTATGAACTCTACCCACACTCATATGTGCAGTGTGGAGCTGAAGTCTGGATGCATGTGTGCTATTTACATGCACTACTCCTAACTCAAGAAAGGTCTTACAGTACGACATCCAAGTTTCTACGAAAGCAGTTTTTTCCTCTCCCCGAAGCATTAGATAATTGGATTTCTCTGTAAGAAAATATTCGTTGTCTCATGTTGCCAGATGAACAAAAGATTTTTTCCTACCTGTCCATTGAAAGTTGAGCCACTAGTGTTACATCAGTATTGTCTGAAGCAGGCTCATATTCATAATGTAGAAAGTACAAATGAGTGCGATGGACGGTGAAACGCTCTCGACGAAATTCGTAGCATAAGTCATCCTCGTCCAGCTCAGACAGCTGCTTCTGGAGCTAGGAGGAAAGAGTGGACAAGAAGATAAGGTCTTTATAGTTATTTTAGCAAATCAGAGAGAAGGGGAAGGTTGGAAACTTGCAATGTGATTCAGTGGGGAGTAGCAGGGGACATACAGAATAGAGGGGTTTCTACAGACCTCATTCCTGCATGTCACTGGACAGAAGAAAGCACTTGTGAGTAAACTGATAAGGTGGACAGATCATTGTATTATGGCCTACATTATTTTATATATGTATTACATATATAAGTATTACATACTTTCAACACCCAGACTAGCAATGAAACAGTGAGCAATCACAAATCTCAGAGTTAATGCCATACAAATTATCATTCCTTATTCCAAGCAGTGTTTCAAACTACTCATGGACATAAAGCTCCAGTAGACAAGACTCAGCAACAGATTAAATTTGCGTGTACTACACTGAGCAATGCCTGTTCTGCTACCTCTGTTGGAGAATAGTAACTGCTACTAGCACCATAGACAGCTAGACAAGTTAAAAACTTTAACTGGTCATTATTCCATCTTTTGAGATGTATATATCTGCACCAGTTAGATTTTGCAATGAAAAATCTGCAACTGCAGAGGTGCCAGAATTAAGCCTACACTGTTAACAGGTTTTATGCTTCTGGATACTGAGTTTGGGAAATCCAAAGGGTGGTGGAGTAGCAAAGGACAGGTATTTTTTGGCTCACTTGTAAACCAAGCCCTTTCAAAGGCAAAATGATCATCTCAAAGCAATCAAATCTTGAGTCACTTTGACATGTAGCTTTAAGAGAATAAAAGTTGGGTTCTGGGGAAAAAGAGAAAGGACAAAGAGAAAAACTGACCACATGTCTATGCAGCTGACCAATCCCGTCCCTGAACTATATTATTTTAAAACCAAACAACTGGCTAGATAATTTAAAATATATTCATTTAAAAGGAAATTCAGTAAAATGCTATAAAATGTACTACAAAATGAAATGAAGATGCAAATTTATATTTGGTCCTAACATGTCCAATAGAGTTCTCTTTGCACTGCTCTAAAACTTTGGTTATTAATAAAGGCACCATTTTAGTATTTTCTTAAAAGCATCCTATAAGAAGAATACGATTGCATATTAAGCAGTAATTAAGACAAATGTTAATTTTATAGGAATTGTAGGCATTTTTATATAAATCTCACTGTTTCATGTGACAAACAGATACGGAATTATAGACATTCTGATTCAAAAAACTCTCCTTTTTGTTCTGTTCAGATTCATTTAAAGAAATAGTTTCCCCATCTTCATGAAAAAAAAGAAGGAAAATGTAGGTAATTTTTGTTCTAATACTGTATTAAGAAGAAGAGTCTTGTTCCTGGAACTGTAAGCATAATGGTTTCCACGAACAATAATGCTTGCAGCTGAATGTTTTCCTGTGAAGGCTGATGGAATAATTCCTAGTATTTTCCTATACATCACTCTATAATCTTCTTTGAATAATGGAAATACTTCCTTTGATTTCAGTGAGTTTTGGATGAGGCTTTCATTCTTCTGTGCTATTGTTCAACACAGATCTCCTAACATCCCTCAGGAGAGAATGCTTTTAGAAAGACAAGAGTCCGAATCTTGACAAATCTTTACTCAAACAAAACTTCAATTGAAATCCAGATCTCCTTCAATGGAATAGAAATCAGGAGTTCTTTTACATATTGTTGGAGTTTCATTCATTCTGCTTTACAAATCATCATTCAGCTGAATCTGTACTTTATTTTTTGAGCAGTACTCAAACAATATTTACAACAATAACTAGAGAGAATGTTACATCTTCCTGTTTCTTGTTTGAAAAGAGAAATAGGACACCCTAACAGAATTATCAAAGAGATGATTGACATTTAAATGGTTGAAATAATAGCAAAGCACATTTCAGGGGTACCTTACTATCCTGCTGTGTGTACAAATGACCATGCTCCAAGTGTGTAATTGCACACAAGCTATTTAACCAGGCAGTCACTGATTGATCATCAGATTATATATGGGTTGCAAGCTAAGAGGATATAAATAATTATGAGTTATGGGCCTATATTATGTCTTTGTGCACTACAGAACTCTGGGGTGGGGAAAAGGAGAGAGAGGAGAAACTTGTTGGCTCGTGTACAGCTTCTCATTCACCAGAATTCCCAAATTCTTTTCTGTGGGATTGCTTTTTATCACCTCACCCCACAGCCAGTATTGATAATGAGGATTCTTCCAGTTCAGGTGCAGGACCCTGTACTTGGTCTTGTTGTCCCTCATGAGGTTCACCTAGGCCCACCTCTCCAGCTTATCCAGGTCCTTCTGGATGGCATCCCTCCTTCTAGCATATCAGCAGCAACACTCAGCTTGGTGTCATAATACTTCTCCAGTGATATCATTGACTACGGCATGCATATTGCGTACATCTATTAGTTACAGATAAAAACTTACATCCTGTCATAAGGTTTGCTCCCACATGAATGTCTTTTTGAAAAGTTGGGTTTATCATGGGAATGCTAATAAATCTGTGCAAATCACAATAAGGACCTCCATATCAGCTAGATTTGATAAAAAGGCATCCCCATTACAGACCCCTCCATTGTAACAATACACTGACTATAGTGAAGACTTCTCATCCTTAGAGTGACAATGTATTCTTATAAGTGAGTACCTGCTTAGCACAAGATTCACTGCTTCTTACAAAATTTTCAATGCTAAGGCTACTTGCCACTGAGTATGTGTGAAATGTCACCTCTAGGAACCACTCTCACAGTTGAAAAATGTGTTCTTTCCAGGCTAAGTAAGGTAGATATTCTCTAAGGAAATGCTGTAGTGAGAAACAAGTGCTTTCATTAGCATCATGATTTCACTTGTTCCACAAATTAAAGAAGGCAGCCATGCGATGCATGATGCCAAATCAAAGAAACAAATACATAAATAAAATAATATATGCTTAGCTGCTTCTCTGAGCATCCAGCTGGAGCAAGTGATCAGACCTCACCCAAGGAAAAGTATACTTTGAAGGTGGTCAGAGACACACCAGGCAAGCCAGGGGGTTCTCAACTCTACCATAAATCATGATGATTTACCAGGTCTACTTATCTGATTGATGGGATTGCATGAGATGAGGTGTTGTTTTCTGTCCATATGAAAGATGGTAGAACCGTATGATACATGGCACACAACACATACTTTTCACCTGTGAATTGATTAAGTCTGCTCATAAATTTCCCTTCCTAGTGTAAGCATATTTGTGATTGGCTTCTTTTTTTTTTTCCCTGACCTGTGGCACA
Source organism: Indicator indicator (assembly GCF_027791375.1). Taxonomy (NCBI): domain Eukaryota; kingdom Metazoa; phylum Chordata; class Aves; order Piciformes; family Indicatoridae; genus Indicator; species Indicator indicator. The sequence goes on along the minus strand of NC_072023.1, from coordinate 10,692,199 downwards.
GGAGCAATTAACTTCCTACCAAAATCTACAGGATTTAATCTCAGGTGAGAGTGATCCAAAATCCTGATCAGAAGTATTTGCTAAGAAATTAGTAGTGTTTTAAAAAAACACCAACAAAAAATGTGTTGTGTCTGGAGGCTTTTTAGATCCTAGGGAAGAGGATAAAAACCTAACGTAGGCATCTCTCTCTCTAATGGAGTTTAAGGTGAGGTGAGATGACACTAGGCTGAAGTCACTCACTCAATAGCACAGCAACACAACAGGTGCAGCTTAGATGAAAGCTTTTAACTTTCTGATCATCTTACCTTCTCCCTGGTGTCTGCAGTTAAGATTCATAATACAAAATCAACTCAGCTTGGCCACTGAGATGAAAACCAGCCCCAGCCTTGGATGAAACTATCCTCTAGTTACAAACAGCAGCAGTTTCATTTCCTCCATTGTAGCTGTCCCAGTTCCCACCAGTAGGCAATTTGGATTGCAGCATTTAGCACTTTGAAAGTGTGTGAATTAACTCTTGCCTTTAGGATGGCACAAACAAAGCAGATGATGATGCAGGGCAGAAAAAGCATTCACTGAATCTTGTTTGGGATGACCTACATAAAGTACTTCTAGCTTCTCCAATGATGAGCAATAAAAGCCAGGCTAATCCCACATCAATTAAATCTTTCTTCCTCCCACGCTGTAAAATTTTGTACATCTGCTGTGGGTCAGATTGAGTCTTCTGTGAAACAAAGCTGTGCTAAGGACAAAGAGGATAGTGCCTGAGCAATCCCACCTAGCAAGAAGAATTTTGCTGCAGCATGTAAAAAGTAGCTATCACTCTTGCTGAATGGAAGCCATGGCTTCTCTGAACAGTAAATAATCACCACAATAACAACCCAAATTTTTAGGCATGCTTAACATCTTAGACAGTTCTGTATATATGAAGTACAACTTTCCTTGATCTCAGCTGCAGATATCAAACCTTAGTAGTCCTCTGCACCTTCTTTCCCCAGGTCCCTGCCAAACCTTCTTGTCTGAGCTGTTCCCACACCTCTCTGGCAGTGCAGTGCCTTGACAGCTTGGTCTTGCTTTTATTTGTTTGTCCTTAGCCCTGTTCCTTCTTGTGTGGCAAGTTTTGCTATCTAAGTCAGTCCCAGCCTTATTTCTTGTCCCATAGTCCCTACTCAACTAATCTGCCAGCTCTCTACACCTACAGTCTTCCTGCTCCAAACATTCTTTGTCCAAATTAACTCCTTCCTTTCTGCCTTTCATCTAGCTTTCATTTTTTTTATTGTGATTCTGAATTTTTTTTCCTCTTCCATACCGTCTGGACCTTGGTGAGGGCAACAGATGTCCCTCAGAACAGAGACCAGAGAGGTTCCAGCTCTCAGCTCTACTGTCCAGTCAGAACCTGGCACAGAGTATTCAGAAGAAGCAGACAAAGAAGATGCCAGTCTTTGTCCAGGTCCCCTGCCTGCAGCATGTTCAACTCTGCTGTGTCACTGGGATATATATATATACATATAATCTGCTCAGACTTTTCCATACATACTCCTAAGAAAAAATCTCTGGAGATTTGAGCTTCTTTGAAGTCAAAGAAAATACTACTTATGGTGGTTTTCCAGCATTACAGTTTGTGTAAGTTTTTACCAGGTTGGCAAAAGACACATTCCTGCCCCAAACGTCAGTTCCTTCTCGAAGGTACGGAGTATTTCCATGATGGGGTCATCAGAACTTGTCATGCGGGCAAACCTCTCAAGCTTTTCCCCATTTTTAATTTTAAAAAAATTTAAAATTTAAAAGTTAAAAAACCTCTCATTTTAAAAAATGAGAGAAAAGAAAAAAAGGAGAAATACCACCATGACAAAAAAATCCCAGTCCACACGATCCCCCATCTAGCAATACTGTAAGCACTTGAATGGCAACTTTCAGGTAACAGGATAGGCTACCAGCTCAGCACTTAATAACAGTAACAGCTACAATATTAGAAACAACACAGCTGGGTAAGTCAGGATTTCACCTCAAAATTGCCATGTAGCATTTGCTATAGCTAGAGAAAGACAATGTCATGGCAAAATTGTAACTTCAAATCCCAAACCTACAAACGATGCAGTATTCTGAAATTCTGCACAAACAAAGGGTACTCAAAGTATCAGCCTGACTCCAGGCTCAGTACCCTAATACTATCTTGGGAGCTCCTTCTGCATGCTATTTTTAGGCATCCAAAAAATTCCTAAATTTGTTAGTAGAGCTTATACTCTGTGGTAAACTGCTAGAATCTCTGGCTTTTCTGGTGGATATTACAAGCTGGCATGCACAGCCATTTGCTACTATAAAGAAACTCTCATTTTGCACATCTAGTAAATAATTATACAGCTCAACAAGTGTTTTCAGGGAGAACTAGATTTTTATGCACTTTCTTTGTATTGTTGATTTAAAAATCTGAAAATAAGAACATGCAGAGACTTTTCCCTGTGTTTTCTAAAAGCCTCCTCTAATGGGAACCTACTGTCCTTTTCTTAAATTGAGCAAGATTGGTGATAGGTTTCCCGATCTTGTTCTGGGCTTTGGGTCAGTACAGAGGATTCACTGAGAGGGGACACCCCATTTAACCTTCAAATTTAATGCTTTGGCAGAAGTACCTGGTTAGAAATAGTCTGCAGGAAAGAAGCTTTATGGGAGTGCTAAAAGGTTGAGTGTGTGTCTCCGTGCTAAAATCAGGCTTACAAAATCAATCTCACAGCATATCTACAGAGGAAGGTTGGTACATAGAAGATCCTGTTGAAACAGTGTAGGCTTTACAGAAGGTCCTTTAGAATGACACACTGGACAGAAGCATTGAAGCCAATAGGAATTGTTCTAACTTGAGACTGCTGGCTTTGTTTTCATGGGTTTCCCTAAAATCTTCTGCATTGCATCAAAAATAAAAAGTAGGAGCAAGAAATGGCAAATAGCATAAGAGTAAGTAGGATGGCATGACTAAGGACACATTCTAAAGGCACTGACTTAAGTCAATGGCTGTGTTTACAGGAGAATTTGGATCATATTCTACATTTCTCATCCAGAATCTGCACAAAAGGTGAAGAGGTGATTGTAATACCTATCTGTAGAGAAGAGTTTTCTCTGTGTAATCTCATTTTAGCACATATTGAGTAAAGAGGACTTAACAGTACTGCTCTATGGCAAGAAGCACATGGCAGGCTGCAGTCCACAGCCTGTCCCTGCAACACACATGGCCTTTCAGTTTGAATATTTTAAGTAAAGGATGAAACATGCAGGTACACATAGACATACATATGAACATTTTTATATGAACAGAAAAATTACCCCGGTCTGTATTTTTCTACCTCCTGTATTTCAGCTCTGTTCTGCTCATTCCTGCTCATTTCTGACATTTTACAACCTAAAAACAGTGCTGTTTGTACAGCTGAAGATCACTGACTGGATCAGGACTATGCAGCAGCAGCAGATCCAAAGGCTGCCTTTAGACCTCTTAAAATTCAGTCTGTGGTATTATGCTTCCTTAGCAAACCAAAAAGCACTAATCCTTCCACGTGCATATAGACAGATATATATTTAAGTATACAGGCATGTGCACACAGACACAGAGGAAGGGTGAAAGAGATTAATGCAAGAACTGATTACCTTTTAAACTAATACCCATTTACATCTCTCTAGCCCTGCAAAGAGCCTTTAAAAAGGCAAGATAAATAATTCACATTCGTTTTAAGATCACCTCAGTACTGCTGAGAAGCATAAAGGGGCCTTAGAATCAGAACTAGCCCCACAGTACCCACTGTCACACTTCCTTTTCATGTTTTACAGATATTTGCATTACAAATAAGATTCTTAATTGCAGGTTTAACTCTAAATAAAACATCATTACAAATATTAAACTGTAAAGAAGCAATAGCTGGCATATTGGAACAAGACCTTTAGGGTAGATTCTGATAGAGCCAGACTGTGAGTGACAGACTCACAACAAGCCACTGCTTCTTCCATCATAGGGCTCAGTTCAATTAGTGCTTAAGTATTTCTCTCTGATTGTAAAACCAGCAGAGCTATTCTAACATTTTGTTCACTGGTTCACAGTGCAGAGAAGCACTGGCAGCTGAAGGAGCACCTTTTTCACCCACATACAATGCCTAGCATAATAAAGTCCAGTTGTGTTTAGGGGCTGCTAGTCTCAGGTTAGAGGAGAAAAATAATAGGTGTTAAGATTAACCAAATAACAACTCCTACTTGACTTTGTAGAAATTATGGCTATTTATGTAATATATATGCTTAGGAATTCTAATGCAAATGCATGGCTGCATCTTGTTAGATTAAAGGTCCATCTAGCCCAGTATCCTGTCTCCAGCTGTGAGCTGGAGAGGCTGCCTAGAGATGAACGTAAAAGCAGATTGAGTGTAGAGCGAAGCTTTTTCAGAACTCTTCCCTAGTCCTGAGCTTGTGGTTCAAGGATTTTCTGCTCCAAAGCTTAACAGCTCCTGATTGATTTTCTTTCCATGAAGAGCCACTTTTGAGCATATGTATATTTTTAGCAACATTACCTCCTGCTCAAAGGATCATTACATTGTGGGTGAAATGTCTTTGTTTTGAACCTGCTACTTGCTTTTTCCCCGTCATGCTCCCTCGTTCTTATATTGGGAGGAATGACAAACAGTGGCTCCCTGCTCACCTTACAAGCTGCTTCACTTCTGAAGATTATCCTGCAGTAGATCATGGGGATGTACTGTATTTTAATAGGACACCTGTGACACCGTATATGCTGCAGCTGTGACACTGTATATGCTACAGCAGACAGAGTGAGATTATCAGTGATTTTCAGGATAATCCTATTTTTAGGGTCTCATAATTTCAAACCTGAAATCTGTATTCTGCAATAAAAAGGACATAGTTAACTTCAGAGGGGAGATTACATCAAAGGTAACTAATATAAACCAGTATCTTCTCCTACATGACTACCCTTAAGATATCTGAGGTTAGATTTCTTTCCTATATCTAACTGTTCTGATAGTAGGCTGTTAACTTTTTGGTTTCTCTTGGCAAGTTAGACTCATGTATTTCTATATGTCTAGCTCATTCTTTCCCAGTGTCTCTCTCTCTCTTTTTTTTAACTTTATAAATGGAAGAATGAGTTACATTTCTTTTTCAGACACAAGTCATACCATATACCATATTGCGTTCTACTTGTCTTGAATAAGAAACAGCCTTGAACAGTTAGTCATTTTCAGTATCTGTCAACTAGATACAAGCTCAGTAAAATGAGCCATTTTAAACTTTCAGGACTGCCATTTTCTGCAACAAGAACTTACAGTCATTGTGCACTGTTCCCCCAGCAACTTGTCGTCTGGAATAAATCTGTTTATTAAGGATTTAGAGAGCTGTGGAAAATATAGCAACAAGCCTGTGATTGCATTTATGCTCCTCAGTATAATTTTAACCTGCATTTTATTGTAGTTGGTTTGGTTTTTTATTTATTTTTTTTAATATCTCACACCTCTTTCTCTTCTTATCCTGTTCTCTGTCTATTGTATCCTCATGCCTCTGACTGTCAGAATCTTAGTGGTCTTCTATCACATTCAGTTCCCTTGATTGTCTAAAAGTGCTCTCACTCTTGAGAGGACCTTTTTCTCCATGTGCTTTTGCTCTCACTGTGTGCTTGCCTTCTCTCTCTCTCTTTCATCCTGGCCACAGTCTCTCCGGATTAATGTTTATCTCCTCTACTCATCACTCTCCACTCCCTTTCAGAAGACAGTGGGATGGTCAAATAAGTATCTGGAAAGCCATGCCTTGGGCTAAAATATATCTATCCAGTCTCTGAGTGCTACAGTTAAAACACATTTCCTCTGGTCATTTTATCCACAAACTAAATGGAAACACTCCAAGTCCAATAACATTATTGATTGCCAATTACCTCGTAACTGCTAATGTCTACATGATACTGGCTTTGCTTTATTGATTTTTATATAGAGAATGTTGTATATATATTTTTTTTCCTTGAAGATAACATAAAATGTAACAGGTTCCCTTTTATTTTCTTTCAGACTACGTAGCCAAAGTTGACACTTGGTCTATAAACCTCCAGAGTCCACATTATACACAAGGAGATCATACACATCTGGGCATAAATGCTTCGGTTAACAGCTTTTGGCATTGGAATTATATGTATTAAGGCACAGACACATACATAAGAACATCTGTATGTAAACATCCTTGATTTCAAACATTTTTAAAGGATTTGCTTCATCTGAAAGATTCTGATTGCAAATCTTATGCAGATACACAAAAATGTTGCTGTGTTTGGTTAAGGGCTGTGCAGAAATACCCTGCAGTCTCACAGCCTATGTGTTACCTTGAAGAATTAACTCACTCTGTAGATTGCAGCATGGCAAAAAAAAAATCAGAGACCTAAATCTAGTAGTCTTGATATTTTAATTTCTTCTTCATTATTTGTGCATTAGTATCTACTAACCAACATTGACATTACTATGGTGAACACACAGTAAGAAACAAGGCCTTTCTCCGGAAAGCTTTAGGTCTAAGGGTGCAATTTGCAAAATTGCCTAATGGAATTAAGAACCTAAATCCTCATTTTCAGTTTGTGATGCTACCTTCTGCTGGGGATTTTTAAAAGGCAAACTAGACCAAAAAAAACCCCAACAACAAAGAACAGGGGAAATGAAGGACTAATAAGATAATTTTACAGGTGAAGAACTGAGGCACAAATTAAATAATTTACACACTCCTGGAATCTGAGCAGTGACCTCAATTTTCCCAAGCCCCTCTGCATTCCACTGCCGACTCTCCAAGTCTTCATGCTGAACAAACCACCATTTAAATCGTTAGGTCTTAGACATCCACTTACATTTTCACTGTTAACATCTGTCTCACTGGGGCAGCCAAAGAGTTCCCGTCTCAGTAAATTCCCATCGTATTCCAGGAATGTCAGGTAGAGGTTGCGGAAAAACTCCACATGCTTATTTTTCACTCGCAGCTTCTTTGGTGAGTTCCAGTGAATCACCTCAGAACAACAAAAAAAACAAAAACAAAAACAAAACAACAGAAAAAGAGAAAACACATTCTGCTGTTAGAATACAGATACACTTTATCTGTTCTTCTCATGTGTGTTCAGTTCACTGCCCTCTCACAAATAGAAAAAAACCCAACCCAACCCCAAAACTACAGACTTCCTTCTGTCTTTTTATCAGGTATCAGGACGGCTTTGCCACATCTTTCACAAGAAAGTACATACTCTGTGGGTGATATGCTTTGTGTGTGATGAACACACAGAGCATGATGTTCTCCTCCATGGAGAACCTGCACATGTGATTTAGGATGTGGCTTTAGTTTGGGATGCAGCACCTCATAAATGCTGTCACAACTCTAATCAAGTACCTGATAGGTTATGCACTCTGTTGGAGGAGATGGCAGGGTGATGAACACAGGGGTGTAGGTATTAAATATTAATCTTAGATTGCCACATGACTGTTTAAGATAATGAAATCGATTCGCTGTTTCAGGCTAGGTGGACACACAGAGGAGAAAAAACTTGAAATTACCATTTACACCAGTCAAAAAGGACTGAATGTAATCTGACTTTCTTTTTGCCATTGCTTCATTTAAACAAGCCTGATCTCGGTTGTGTTACACAGTGATGCAGTACAATGCTTCACCCTTTGAATTCCAATTTCTACCAGGTATTTAGCCTCTGCTAATGGGAAATGACTCTCACACTGGCCTAGATTTAATTCCAATGCTGACAATAAAGGGCCTGATTCTCATTTACATCAAGGCAACTTTGCACTGCAGCCAGTGTGAACGAGAATGGGGCCCTAAGGAAAAACAAAGAGGAAGCCAAAAGTGGCTTGCAGGAATGATTTGATTTTATAGAGGCTATATTTCAGGCACAAGTGAAAAATACCAAACGCTTTGTATTCAGGTTTATTCCTGTGACTTCTAATGAGAGTAAAAAAAAAAAAAAAAGAAAAAAAAGTCTCCCAAGGGAATATTTCCAAGCTATGAGTTCTGGAGGTGCTCTGAATCCATTAGGTTAATTGCGTGAAGGCACCGTGTCACTCGCACGAAGCCAGAGCTGCACTGCCTGCTGCCGAGGCGGGTGCGCGGTTAAGCTCTGCTCTGAGCATTGTGTTTGCGGGAGGGAATGCACAGAGCTGAAGCGCAGCACGTAGAACAGAAGCAGCCCAGGATGGATGAATGTAGTTCCCTTCGTGTCAACAGCAACAGGGAGCCCTCTGAAATCACACTCTCTGTTGCTGCTTGAGCAGACTGGAGGAGCAAAGAGTAGGATACAGCCCTGAAAGCTTCCTGTACTAACTTCATCGACAACACAGTCTCTCCAAGCAGTATCTATATTGCCATAAAAACTATTGTCATTCTCTTCCACAGACCCAACACTAATGAAAGTATCTCCTGGTAGGGAAAACTTTATCCCTTCTTGGGATTTCACTGCTGAGGCTAATAGGATGTCAGAAAACCATATATGCAGCTACAGAAAAGCAGTTCAGGTAGTGATAGGACTAGGGGGAATAGAATGAAGCTGGAAGTGGGGAGATTCAGGCTGGATGTGAGGAGGAAGTTCTTCACCATGAGAGTGGTGAGAGCCTGGAATGGGTTGTCCAGGGAGGTGGTTGAGGCCCCATCCCTGGAGGTGTTTAAGGCCAGGCTGGATGAGGCTCTGGCCAGCCTGATCTAGTGTGGGGTGTCCCTGCCCATGGCAGGGGGGTTGGAACTAGATGATTCTTGTGGTCCCTTCCAACCCTGACTGATTCTATGATTCTAACTATAGGGGGAAAAAAAAGATAATTTCAGAAATTGGCAAATCACTTTTTCCAGTTATAGGAACAATTTAAGTCAAGATTATGATGCATCTACACACTGTATAAGTCTGGAAAAATATTTGGACAAAAATACTCATTGTAGATGTTTTTTCCAGGTAATGCTACATTCTTTGCTGGTTTTACAATTATCCATATATTCAGAAGTAGAGCCTAACTGTGCACTAACATGTTGCTGCAACGTGTGCTGAAAACACAGCAACAAAAGAAGCTTTAAGGTACGTTAGGACATAAAATTAAGATGACAGATTTCCTCCTTAGAAAAATGGATCTTCAAATCTCCTTTCTTTGAAAAGAACTTGACATATTTCATCCATTGCATTTAACTGCAACAAAAGGCATGAAATGCATACAAAAAAAACTCTCTGTGACTGAATTCTACCTCAGGGAAACAGAGAGCTGTAACAGAAGCATAGGGCTGAAGGAATCTAAAGGGCTAGTTAACAGTTTTACAGGGTACTAATATGTGTTTTCCTAAGCAGGCACTGAATTAAATATTCAGCTGGTGACTTGCACTCATTTAAGAGTGGACCAAAGAAAGATGAGAAGCTGGCAAATGGGACAAAAAAAATACCTGTGAAGAAAAATCTTCTGTGTGCTCTCTGGACTACTGCTACACTTCATGTGAGTTTCCTTTCTGGATGTCTTCATGAGCATCCTACCCCCTTGCTAAGCACTCTAAGCACTCAGCCTGGGGACCATAAGCACAGAAATGCCTAATGATGACAAACTCAGTAACTGTTATGGGACAGGCTCCCTAGTGCTGCAGGTATTTCTCATCAACATACACGATGTCACAACACAGCCAAGCACTGGTGTTGATGCTGCTACCCAGTTGTGTGTGGGATGATGTCAAAGTCACTTGTCAGTGTAACAGGCTCTTTGCTGCTGTGCTTCAAAATCTGCTCTGTGTGTAAAAGCTGGTAAGTGTCAAAGGCCTAGTTGGTGGTTCAGATCTGATCAGATTTGAAATGTGTCAGGATGCTGCATGTGTGCAGATGTCAGGGGAGCCTGGAGTGAGCTGAAGAAAGCTGAAAGGAGCTGATGACTATCCAGAAAAATTGATTTTTTAATCAAGAAAGACAGTACATGTCAATGCAGCTAAAGAACATCAAGGAACTGTGCAACCATGTAGATGACCTGAGATGGGAAAACCACAAAACAGGTCCACCAAAACAAGAGGCTGATTTTTAAATATAACATGATTAGATAAATATTATGTGATATATGAAAGCATAAAAATGAATAGCAGGTTTCAAAAAGCAACAAGACTCTTGATCACTGACATACAACATGCTACCTCCAGGTGACCATGAGCCAGCAGTGTGCCCAGGTGGCCCAGAAGGACAGTGTCACCCTGGCTTGTATCAAAAAAAGTATATCCACCAGGAGTAGGGAAGCGATCATGCCCCTGTACTTGGCCCTGGTGAGGCCACAGCTTGAGTATTGTGTTCAGTTCTGGGTATAAGAAAGACACTGAGGTCCTGGAGCACGTCCAGAGAAGAGCAATGAGAATAGTGAAGGGCTTGGAGAGCAGAAAACACAAGCAGTGGCTGAAGGAGCTGGGATTGTTTATTCTGGAGAAAGCCATGGGGAGATCTTATTGGTCTCTACAACTAGTGAATTGATTGGAGAGAAAAAAAAATCAGGTGGAAAGAGGCTACAGGGAAATCATAAGGGAAAAACCAGTCAAACTTAGAATCCACTTAATTTGCAGACTGAGCAAGTGTTATGTCAAGATTAAAAAAAGTGAATCTAGAAATTAAAAATCTTGTTACTATGACATCCCTTTTCTGAGTCTGAATTGCACCATAATACTGTGTTTATTTCTTCTTCTATTTTCCCTCCTAGTGTTTAAGCTATTCCAAAGATCTGTTGGCTTACAGAAGGAACTATACTTAGAACATATAAAATTCTAGTGCTGTTATCTGTGTGGACACTGCAGGATCAGCACCAGCCTTCAGGCTGCCCCATGGATCCTTCCCACTTGTGATCAAGGCCCCCTGAGAACTAAGAAAAATACACTCCTTAATCTTCATTTAGCAATTTAGGTACTGAAAGATCAGAATTTAAAATTCTACATCTATTTAACACTTGGTTAGCTGTCATTAAGCAACTTGGCACTATCTACATTTCTGTTATTCACCATCCTAGTTATTCACCAACTGTTACCACTCACTAATTATGCTCAGCCAGCCTCCTGGAAGGCTTACACACTTATGATCTAGTGAAACAGGTTAACTGCACCAATAGTTCCCATTTTTTCACCAGGTTCTGACCCAAAGCACTCAAATGATGACACAGTTAGAGCCTGGCAGACTGGCAATGAGAAGGAAGGTAACAGAGAATGTAATATTGCTGGTGGAGTGTAGGAGAGGGCTCCAAGATCAGTTATCGTGCATGGAAATACACTGAAACCAAAAATCCCAGCAATCCTTAGGTTACCAGCTGCATTGTCCTCATTGGGGGGGATTAAATATTTTGAATCTGATGTTCAAACCACAAAATTATAACCTTCAACACAACATTATTCCTATAGGTGCCTTTATTCATTTTTTCTCCCTGAAGCATCTTCTCTCTCCATAAGAAGTATTTGGCCATATGTTTCCTTAACCACAAACTCTTTCACTTTTAACCCAAAGATGCATCTTGGTAAGTTCTCTCTCTGTTTCAGCCCTTATGAAATCAGGGAATACAGGATATCCTGTACACCTATAGAACTGCTTTTCAGGCTTGAGGAGTAAAAAAGTAAGAATAAATTAAGCACATTTAAATTTATGCCTAAAGAGGTTTAATTTTGCAAAGCACTGAACAGATATGCTTAATTAAGCCTGTGAGCACTTCACAATTTAAATAAATAAGTAAAAGTGGTATTTTGTTTCATGCTTAAAAACTACACTCCCTGTTTAGGCAACCAGTTTGCATTATAATCAACAGAGTTAACTGCTGAGCAAATCTGCATGGTAAAGCCACCTATATTTGCCATTTTAATTGCCAACTGAATAGACTTTTTTTCAGGCACATATTACTGAAAAGTTTAAATATGGCCCAAGTTACACTGCAAACAAGCACCACGTAAGTAATTTACGCCTTGATTAGAGATGCTTGGAAACTTTCTTTTTAAACTGTGTTTTATCAGAAATGAATGGTTTAATAAAAGAACCAATTTCCCCAGAAAGGATCAAACATTTAAAAAAAAAAAAAGTTATCAGGGAACTTTCAGAGTGATATTTCTGAACTACAAAAGTTGAGGAGACTCATGTTGGAATAGCCAACAATCCAGAGGTCCAGGCACTGCTTTTGGATGTAGAATTCAGATCCCTGCCCTGCCTGATTTGGTGCCCATGGCCCCAGGGCCTACATTACTCTCCAGATTACTGCCTGTGTTGTATGGCAGTAAGCTGACAGACTGTCCCTGTTTTGTACTTTTCAAAGTTCTCATCTTTTCCTCAAAATGATTTGCAGTTCTCCCTACACCTCTTGTACCAATGCTTAATGAGAGGCCTCCAGCCTGAAACAGTAACCCTAAACCCTCTTGAGCACTCCCTTTTTGTCAGAGCAGAAGCACTATACTGATTCCAGTGTTCATTCAAGGGAGGGGTATATGTTTAACCCACTTGAAACTATACTCCTCTCATTGTAGCTTTTCCTTGGCTGGCATTAAAAGGTGCAAGGTGGCAGAATGCTGGAACTGCTAGAGACCAGTGCAGAGGTGTTTGGACAGCAAGAGGTGGCTCAGGGAGTGGGATGGAAAGTGGTGCCACAGGTTATGTTTGAGGCAGGTGTGAAATGATGTCTTTGGGTTATGGACAACAAGCTGTTTAAACTTTTCTAAGCAATCTCACAAAGTTGTCCTTGTGTGGAGAACATTCCCAGGGAGGGCACAGTGAATCACACAACACAATTTCAGAATGTGGAATGTATGAAGTGAATTATCTATATGCTAATTTATTAGCAGCTGTGTTCAAAACAAGACTGAAAAGTCATCAATAAATTGTAAAGCATTTTTCCTGTTTTGGAGTGAGAGGGTAAGTTCTAATAATTTGATACATTCTCATTGAAGAGTCCAGAACATGATTTTTGTGCTTGTGGAGTACCAGATTCCCTGTGTGTAAATAGCATCTGTATCCTTGACAACCAGACTTCTCTTCATGACTGACTCATTCAGTGAGGTCATGATTCATTGTTGGAGGCATCACAATGCATTACCTTCTTTCACAGGATTTTTCTTGCTGTTCGGTTTGTGCCATAATCATGGTAATAGAAATTTCAATACAGACAGGAACAAACTATTAACCAAAAAGAAAAAGAAACACAGGGCCCAACCCAGAAAAAAAATATTGCATAAATGAAAGCTCAGTTCCAGGCAGATCCCCATAGGCTTTGAAGCCCAGCATGGTATGGTCCTACAGCACCATGTGGTCTGCTGGGGATCACCTGAGGAGCTGAGATAAAGGAGATAGACACTGGATGCCTGGACAGAATGACCACTAGCACTTTCACATCTTTTGGCCAGTGTTCAGTAACAACTCCTGAGTGTTTCTCTAAGGTGTAAAAAATGCCATGCAAAAATAAACACCTCTGACCTTTTCAGACACTGAAGTTGTCTCACTTGGCAAAAGGAATTAAAGGGCATTTCCTTTCTGTTACTCATTCTTTGTTTTATATTAAAATTACTCACTGATGCAAAGCATCCTTAACACAGGTGCCCTCAAGGTGGGAAAAGGAAGATTTCTCTAAGTATAATTTTTTACTTAGGTTTTGATTCCATACACCATGGACAGCATGGACAAATCCCACGGACTTCATTCTAGTGTGGCCTCTAGAACTACACAGTATGACACAGAAGGAAAATAAGCATTTAGATGAATAAAAAGAGCACAGTATTTTTATTTTGATGTTTCCCTAGTTGGATATAAAAACGAGTGGTCACTAACACTGCAGGGAACTTGGTTATAAATATTTCTATTCTTATGCTTTTTTTCAAAGATCCCTCTATGCAAGTCCTTCCAAGTTTGCATATGCTGCTCAGCTACAGCTAGGAAGTAGAAATCAATCAAACATCTCTAACTTAAAGACAGTGCATAAAAAGAAAATTCAATAAAATGGATAGAGATGCAAATTAATTAGTAATATAGAGAAAAAAAGAACCCTCTTAAGGCAATATGAAATATTGAAGTGCTCCACAGGCCTGCAAAAAGTATGCTGGCCACCCTATGTTTGCTTGAGCGTGAACAACGCAGCAAAGAAGTGTGTATGTGTACCCATACACACACCACCCCTGAACAGCAGCCAGCCCTGAGGGTCTAAGCTTATTTGACACAATGTTCTGTGTAAGAGATGACAAATTATCAAGTCCCATAGACTTTGAGGCCAGATGGAAATAAAACAGTGCCTTTTCAGTCTGATACGAGGAATGCAGTCTTATTTGACTGAGGAATACTTGACTGGACCAGCCTCACCTTGGAATTTAAATCTCTCCCTGCATTTCCTCCTTTCCTGTGCTATCCTTCTTAATCCTCCAGTACAAACTTCACAATCTATCTTTCTCTCCCTCTTACCCTGGAGGTTTCCTTTACTTTGTTTCTTATTCCAGTCTTACCATAAAATACAGGATGTGCCAAATATATTGTGTCATACCATTTATACTAAATGCCATGACTTTGGTGATTTTAAGAGTGTATTATCTAACTTGAGCTTAATGACATTTGCTGCTTTTTTATAGAGAACTACACATTAAACAATCTGGTTTCTTTTCAAAACTAGAATTTTGATAATTTTCACAATGCAAATTCACAACTTTAATTGGTTTATGTCTTTTTTTTTTTTTTTTTAATAGTCTGAAGAATTTTAAACAGCGCTGCCTGAGGGCCAGTTCTTGAACTGCTGAATCTGGGAAGAGCTTTATTGAAACCAGGAGGCTTATGTGCACTAGATAAGGCTCTGGCCTCTCTTTCAAAGCAAAGAATTTCAGCCCCAATTCAGTATTGAGGGGATAATTTTAGCAGCATGAGTAAGCCCAGTTCAGCTGAAGAAATTGCTTATGTGTTTGCACCCCTTGTTGAGTTAAATACTTCAGACCAGAAAGCCAGTGCAGGATATTAGGCAGCTCAGACTTTGTTGCCTATGCTGGAGTGTTACTGGCAGTGTGATACAACATACAGGTAATAAACAACCAAAACTAGGTGACACTTGTAAACATGTATTTATTAATTAACAATGAAGAAAGGATTCAATTCTTTTCTAAGGTACTTCTGTCAAATGCTTACTTGTAGTTGTTACATATGAGCTAAATGTCCCACACCTGAAGCAGATTAGCTAACAGTCACTGCAGCCTAAAGATTTACCTGATTAGTTGTCAGATGTCTACTCCAAAGCCTAACTGCTCTCCAAAGCTGCTCATGGTGATGACAATTCAACTGCCTAAATACAGATATACAGCAACACTGAAAGCACCCTACTGTGATCCTGCCTGCCCATCAGCTGCCTTGCCAAAAGGGCATGGTCTCCTGTAGCTCTGTTTTGTGCCTGCCAGTATCAGACAGACATCTGAGTATCTATGATGAATCAAACTGTGGTTAGAGAATTGAACCAAGCCTTAGATTCTCAATTATTAGCTCCAGTATCTTTGTCTTTTTCTCATATAAATGTGTATGTCTTAACCTTGTGATGAATTCAGTCTGACTGTCTCAGTGGGTTCACAGAACAACAGTGGGATATCTCTTAGGTAGGAGGTCTATTTTAAAACAAATAACTTTTTAGAAAACATTTACCCTGCTACTACATCGCTCCTTTCATTTCAGGCCTTGCAATTGCTGTCATACATGATTCTCAACACGGGCACAGAACTAAAATGTCTACCAGCACTTTGTTGTAAGACATAAAACTGCGATGCTTTTAAGTCCATGCATTGATCCTGCCCTACAAACATCTATCATAAAACTTTTAGTGATCAGTGTACTGACCAGTATACTGATCTGACTTTAAAAGATGTCTTCTCAGGATCACACCTGAACAGTTGGTTGTGAATACTTTGTGTGGGAAATGCAAGCAATATTTGCCAACTTTGACAGGTCAGTTAACCCAGACCTTCTGTCTATTGGGAAGTGCAGCTTTTCAAATCAGTGTGTCAAGTGTGATTGATTTTCTGTGTTTATCCAGTATCTGGTGTTCAAATTGAATGCTCTTGCTGTTACTCTACAAAGGGACATTTGGTTAGATTTAGGAAATACATTGCATGATGAGGGTGGTCAAACCCTGAAGAGGGGGTCAGGGAGGTTGTGGAATCTCAGACTTTGAAGATTTGGTGCTCATGCTGCACAAGATGCTGAGCAGCCTGATCTAAGTTGGTCCTGCTTTGAGTGGGGTTTGGTTAGTCTCCAGATGCCCCCTTGCAACCTCTTCTGTAGTTCTGTTGCTTTCTTTGGTGGTGGTTTTTTTTTTCCTTTTTTTTTTTGTTTGTTTGTTGATTTTTGTTGTTGTTTGTTTGTTTGGTGTTTTTTTTTAATCCTCATTTGCTAAAGCATTCTCAAAACATAAATTAAGTATATGAACCTTGACTGAATTTTAAAATGAATCTCCAAACCACCACCCAATATTGTGTTCTGATGCCACTAGTCTGCTCCAATGGCTTTTTCCACACCAAGTAGAAGCTCAGTCAGCTTCAATTCTGAAATGTTTGCATGCTACATTTGAGTCTGGCCTTTCAAAATGAACACAGAACAACTGATGTAAATTTACTCATATATGTTCAAATCCATTGTGCTTTTATATTCTGCTTGACAATAGTGGAAAAATTGCTATTGAACTGGTACTACAGCTTTATTTTATTACATTTTTTACAGAAAAAATCCTGGAACAATGAGTGGCAGTGTGGCTGAATATGAAATGTGCAAGGTCTTTCAATTTTAGTTAATTATTGCTAGCTAGAGTCTGGCCAAGTCTCTTTGTGAATTTCACTCTCTTCAATGATGTTGCCTAAAGAATTTCAAACTTGTCCAGTAAAAAAAATTGGTTTTCTTTGACTAGGAAGAGCCAAGAACTGGGACAACAATAGGAACTCAGCAGTAAGGTGTAGTGGCATAGTGACAGGTACAGAATGCAAGAAGGTGAAGCACTTCTCTAACACCTTGCCAAACTCAGAGGCATCTTTTCCAGCAGTCAAAATGTACAAAACCAAAGTCATATTTGCTGCTCCTGCTTGGGTGTCCTCATAAACTGCATGTCTTTGCTTTCCCTCTACTTTAGGGATGCCTTCTTTCTGTTATAGCATAGTCCTCCATCCTCTGTCCCAAATGATACCACCTATTCAACCTCCAGTGAAACATACCTTCAGGTCAGACACATCTCTGTAGCACTGCTCTGAACGGGTGTGATCAGACAGCTGCACATTCCAGAAACATGGGAGTTGGTAGACAAGGAATGGATTTTGTTTGATGACTGCATTGAAGATATCCTATCAGACAAAACCAGAGAAACAGTTGGGTACATTGCTTCTACAATGAGGTGATCCCCACCCCTCTTCTGACCTGACTGTCCTTTCCCCTCACAGGTAGAAATGCGCTTGGTTACATGAGCTGAACTCTGCAAGCTTTGATTTGTAATTCTGTTTCCAAAGAGGGTACTATCAATCTAAAGGGTGATGTGTAGGTCTGAACCAGAGGAATAGGCTTGCCTGACACACAGAACTAATGGACTCCAGTAAAGTTTTCAAAACATGTATCTTGTCCTGCTGGGAAGAGATGTGGTTCCTCTTCTAGTCACCAGGGAGAGTAATATGCAGTAAATGATAAACTGCCTGCTGTTAGTAAGTACTGCATCACTTCAATAAAGGAGATGAAAACGGTTCTGGCATTCTGCTTCAAGGTGAATTACTGTGTGGGATTTTAGCTAGCACTTCATTGTTGCAACAAGAATTCTAGGTATTTCATGGGAAGGGCAGAACAGCCTTTATCATGAAGGACTCAATGTGTTCTGCCTCTATGCAGCCATCCAGTTGGAGAAGTAAGTTACAAGGACAGTCTTGTGGTTAAGGTTTTAGGGCAAGACATAAGTAAATTGGTCTACCCTGCAAAATTCTGCCTCATGAAGGTATTAAGTCAGCAGCTCATGACCTGACTGAAAAGACAGTGAAGCTGCAATATTTTTGATGAACTTCATCAGCTTTTGCATCAACCTGTAAGAGCACTGTGCACAAATGCACATCAACGTGTGCACAGTAAGCAGTGTGTTTTCTTAGTGGTGGCTGGTCATAAGCCAGATGTAGCTTAGAAGCAGTAGAAATATCTAAATATGATACTGTATTGAGTGAATAGATTGAAGTTGTTGTTCAGGTCCCATACTACATTAACAGGGTTTCTGGATTATAAAAGTGAGAGCTGGCAGGAAGTACAAAGAGAGTAAATATGCATTTCTGTGTGGAGGCACGCTGTTTGTTTCTACTCTTGGCCTCAGTTTCCCATCTGTGGCAGGAGGATGTAGCACTTTTATCTTTACAGGGGTGTTGTGGCAAGGAGCACACTAAAAAACTGCTGGGATTCATCTGCCAGAAAGAGTAAAGTATTGAAGATTCTTAAAACTAAAGTCTGCTTAGACTATAACTAGTAGGAAAAGACAGTATTTTTTTACTTCCAGTGTCTGAAAAGTTTTATGTTAAAGAAAGGAGGACAGAAAATTAAAGCTTGGAGACCCCATTTATCTATCTCCTGAGTCATCTGTGCAGAGCAGGTAAAAGTGTCAGTGTAGTAAGAAAAACCTCATGAGCAAATCTCCATCCCTCTCTTACACATTTCCCCCACAACGATTAAACAAACGGTGACTACAGGGACATATCTTTTCTCTGCCTTTGCCACATCTCATTCCCTAGACCTTTTTCCTTTTCAATCCATGGAGTAGTGCTTGTACCACCCATCTACAATGTCCTACTCACCTGGTCAGCCAGTGAAGTGGATAACATGCTCATTAACTCCCGCTCTGCTGTGAGTCTCCACATCTGCTCCCATTTCATCTTCCTTAACTTATCGAGAAGCAACAAGATAACCCCTGAAGGAGAACACAGGGAAGAGAAAAAGAGAAGCCATGATGCCACATGCCAGTCAAACCCCATCATATCTGTGTGCTAACACAGCAGTTAAAAAAAAGACATGAGCTGAGATGCATCAGTGGTAACTACAGTCCTTACCCTCTGCTGACACAGAAGGTTGACTAAAAAAAGCTTCAGATTTCAAAATGTCACTAGGATAAAGTTTTTCTTAACCCCTGAGGCTGCAGAGAAGAAATGGAGAGATGACATACTGATGAATGTTAGGTTATATAAGTTTGCAAGAAGGCTAAGTAGCTGAAAAGAAGTGAAACTGGGAAGAAGAGAAGCAGGAGGAGGATACTGTTTTTCTAGTTATCAGTGTCCTAAACAGATAAAGCTTCTTTTCATGATGACATCATCAACATTAGGATTATTCCTTACAAAATGAACCAGTGCAGGTGATCCACATGATGGAGTCTAACTCCATCCAAAGATCATTACCATTCCAAAGGGAATTAGACGATATCTTACTAGAAGGAAAGAAAGAAGGAACCTGTCAGCACTCCAAAATAAGCCCCTCCACTCATACTGAAAAGCTGCAAGCTGCAAGAGAATAGTCTGTCAAGGCACTGTCTCCTAGGAAAAGGGTGGATACAATCCTGATTTATCTAGTATAACTCCATTTCTGCCACTGTCACACTAAACAGAGATTTGCTTCTTCCAAAATAACACTGTTTAAATTGATTTATATCCGGCCTGAAATCAAGACTATGCTGAGACAAAGATAATTTTGTCACTCATATAAAACCTTCTACTCATGTGTGCAGGATGAAATCTGGCCTTTAATATTTACTGAGTAAAATGAAACAGCAGCCCTTACTCCACCTAGTACGAAGTTAAGCACCTGACACATCTGATTGCAATCCTTAAAACCTTTCTGAGTTACAGCTTACCAATGCTGGTTAGTGTTTAGTCTTTGAGAGTGCCTGCTTTTAAGGCAGCAAGTGTTCATAAATCAGGATCCTCAGATTGGAAAGTTGCACTGGAAGTGGGGAAAATGAGTATGCATTGTAATTCCTTAGTTGCTTTTTGTCTGGACAAAATCCCTAGGGTAGAAGATGGGAAAAGAGCAGAAGCAACGAAGCTTCAGTGAAAGCTTTTCTACGGTGTCTCAGAAAATTTTACTTGAAAAATTAATTCAGAAAGACTTAGATAAGAGCACTGTCATGGGGAATGAACACAAAGTAAAGGACCATAAAGAAAGAGTCCTGACAAACAGCAGCCTCACAGGTTGACAAGAAGGACCTAGCAAGAGCAGTGAAAGGTTCTGTGTTGTTTCACATCTTCATTAGTGGAAGGAGGAAGTGAACAGAATAGTAATGACATCTGCAAGTGACATTAAACGAGGTCTTACAAAAACATATCAGGGCAACTGTAGAGAAACATAACAGCTACACAGAAGAATATGAAATGCCAAAAAGCAGGCACTGGGAAAAGCTGCCTGAGGGAGTCTAAGATGATAAAACTAAAAGTAATGAGAATAAGAAATGAAGTGTAGTCTGAATACTCAAGAAAATTTGTTTTAAAACTGTTGTGGTGAAATAACCTAAAAATGGCAGATAAAATGCTTTATTTCATGAGGTTTTTAAAATCAGCCTACACAAAAATTAGATATTCAGACTACACAAAAATTAGATATTATACCTAGAACAATCCTGCACTGCTTGGGAGAGAACAAAGGTGATTCCAGTTAATTTCTATCTTCAGTTTCTATGACATGGCAAATTCCTGTCTAGTAAAACCTGATGGTGCCATGAATAAAAGGAAAACCTCTTCTAGCAGTGAATTTTGTGGGCTATTTTAGTTCTGTTTTCCTTTTCAGTCCATCTGGTTCCCAAGGATGCTGGAACCTATACTGGAGGGATCCTCTTTCATCTTCAGTCAACCTTTCTGCTTCCAGCTGTTGTATTGGAAAGGGAGGTATTGTCACAACATGCTACAACGTATTTCTGCCAGTGGGTTTGTCTTCTCTCCAGCATAAGCAAAGCTTATTTGGAGTCTGCAGTATGCGTACATTAGCTTCTAAGGGAGCCACTGTGCACTGTCTGAAACTCTAGATCAATGTGAAACAAGTTCCTTGTGCTGCAGCAATAAACTGGGTGAGAAGAGCTCCACTTTGACAGTGGATTTTTTCCAGTTGGCAAGATTTGTCAGCTTTGTTTCAAGAGTGAAATACAACTGCAGAGATTCTTAATAAAGAGAAATAAAGAGTAATTGTATGATTCAGTTAACTGTAATGACAATAAAATTCTTTTTCTTTATTTCTTTAAGCCTCAAGTCTGAGGAGGAAAAGAGGAAATGCTTTAGTATGTGCTGTATTCACCTTTTTTTCTGTTGTTGTTGTTGTCTTCCACTCCTATGTTAGCAGCAGATTATGGCATTGCAGCTAAAGAGATTATGCTGTCCTGAGGGGCTATCACGCTAGCAGCTGAGAGTAAAAGAGGCAGATGGGGTGGAAAAACTGGAATGTATGTGAGAAAGAATGTATTAAATTATGATGCAATCATAGCTATTGAAAATACTCACAAGCTTTTAATGTGAGTAGTCAAGACTAATTTTTATGTGATTACTACTTGAATTCACCTACAGGCTTAGGTTTAACACTTTTGCACTGCCTCTGTTCAGGGCTTCTTGTGCTGTGGAATTCTAATTTACTGCTGCTGTAAAAATAACTACTGGCAAATATTTATAGCAAGTTTAAGCATTTATTTGTTAGTATTGCTGAGAACAAGATATTCCTGCTAAAAGAAGAATTCATCTAATTAGTGTTATTTAGTGCAAAAACATGTGTGTTGGGAACTTTTAAATAGTCCATGCCGAGGAAAAATTACCTTTTGCCCTTCAGTTTCACTTTTATATTGTTCTGTTACCAAAGGCAAACATAACAAATGAACTAACTCCAATCTGTGCAGTTAGTTTGCAGGCATAGTGTCTGAAATAAGGAAAGGGAAATATTTGCCTCAGGAGCCACTTTCCTCAGAGTCAGATTGACTGAAATCTCAGACTAAATTCAAGATGACATACAGCTGAACATATGGGGAAAAGGGACTTATTCTCAGCTGCTGTTCTGGGGGAGAAAGAGACTGGAGAGAAAAAAAAAATAGAAATCAAAGGAATATTTTATGAACATCTGGCTCCAGGCAGTGAGACTTCTCATCTTCTGATGAGTGCAGCATTTTCCTGTCCTGATCTACCTGAGAAAAACAAAGGGAAAGCTTGGGAGCAAATAAACAAAGAGACAAAAGTGCCAACCCAAATGTCTCATGAGTATTAAACAAATTATGAACAGAACACCCTATTTTCCTTATCCTGAGGAAACAAACAGTTAAGGCATATACAGAGATGCAAATATCACAAAGAGCTCTTGGAAAAGTAATGCTTTATCATTAAACCGGTGGAACATATCCTAGTCTAGTTTCTATCTGAGTGGCATTTTCTCCCCTTGCTTGATGTGACTTTTCTTGAACTACTGAAATCTGACATTCGGAATTGCTCAAGCAAACAGGAAAGCAAACAAACAAACAAAGGAGTTTCTCAAAAAATGAAATTTCAGACACAGAGGAAAAAAAGCCAACCTAAAAACCCAAAACAAAATAAAAAAAAGGAATTTAGTGAAAAGATTGGAGAAAACAAGGCAAAAAAAAAAACAAAACCAAAACCTGAACTAATATATTTGGTGTAAAAATTTCAGTTGGGAAATAAATATTAAAATAAATGTTTAATTCTGCCTGTAGCAAACCTGTAGGGATCACCTGAAGTTTTTTCTTTTTTCTATTTTGTGATTCATTTTTTTTTTTTGACTTTGCAATGCTTTGTCTAAGCAATGGTTTCAGTAGATGCTTCAAGTCATCTCAGCAAAATAGTCCAGGCCTTTTTCTTTTTTTGTTAATCTGCTTAAGAACAAAATCTTTAATTTCATTTTTTTCTGAATAGTAAATTGAAAGTTTACTGAAACATCAGCAATTTCCTTGGAATGCTACCAAGCATCCCTATCTCTTTCTTCAAGAACACAGACTATGGCTTTTCCTGAAATGCAGAGAGGAATATAGAGTAGAGCTTGAAGTAATAAACAACATTTTAAGATAGAACAGAATCAGTTACAGAAGTTATAGTGAAGCCGGACAAGCTTTCAAACTCAATCAATTTATTACAATGCCCTTTTAAGGTGGCTGAAAAAAGAGTCAGTGCCGTGGGGTAAAAAAAAAATGTAGCTATTGAGAGATCATTTTCTGTAAGCATTACCTTGCCTTTTTCTTTTAGGTGGAACAGGATGCTTTTGTGAGCTGTTGAGGCAATGCCGTATTATGGGAGCAGCATCTCAGAGCCTATCCTTGACAGGTTTTTAAAAATTCTTCTCAAAACTAAGCCTATAGCAGTGAAGCATCTAGACAAGTAAATACCATTACAATGTCTGAGAAAGACAGGCAAGACACACTTCAAAACATATTTATACAGCAATAATGAGTTTTGAAAAAAATAATTGGGATTTTACAATAACCAATCAGTATCCCAAAGACCATGCACCAAACCACTGAGTCTTAGATGCTGTAAAAAAGTAATATTAAACAATATGCTGCTGTGTGTTGTGCAATAGATTCAGCATCAAAAATTTGATTCCAGTTTTAGGTGCTATGAAAGGGGCTTTTAGCTCTGTTAATGCAGAAGAACTGCCATGGTATTGCTGACTGCTTAGTATTCTAGCAAATATTTATGCAAGCTATTTTAATTCCAATTTATTGTACCTAAAATCAATGGGAGTGGTTGCAGTGTGTAATTCTAAGAATGAGATTATGTCTTTCATGAATTAGAGCCCAGATGATCAGTTTTACTAAGGACTGGGTCATACCTCCACAGCATTAACTGTGGCCTCTGCTCTTCACCCACAGTACCAAAGGCAAATAGAAAAACACAAGTATATAGCTGCTAGGGATTAAAAATTTTGAATTCAAGCTAAACTTCCACAAGCCAGTGAAGAAATTTTTAAGTCTTCATTTTCAGCCTTTCACTTGATTTGCAGACCATCTAGCTAACTGCTGCTCATAATCTGACTAACCATATCATTAGTATAATAAACCCACAGCTTATGTCTATAGCTTTTAACACAGTATGACCAAAGCACTTCTCACACATTATTTGGAATATTCTGACACATTACTTAACTATGAACTTACATGCATTGGACTTACTATCCAATAAAGCATTTCACAGTGTAGAAAACAAACAAACAAACAAACAAACAAACAAACAAACAATCTAGTATAACTCGCAGGGATGGCACAATGAGAATAAAAGATGACTCCACATTTGAACTTATCTCTGAGAAAACTGAAGAGGGCTGAGAAGCTGTTTTGAAATGGAAAGTGGGTGTCCCTCTGGGCATGGTGATAGAATGCAATTGTCTGTGTTTTCTCTGCACATGCATTGAAAGCGAAGCTGTGGTAGAACGCATTTTGAAACGTAGTACAGTCACTCTGTTGAGAGCCTGGTTCCTCTTGAAGCATTATCAACATTTTGGTTACACTTCCTGATGACCATTTAACGAAATGCAGCACTTTTATTTCCTTCTTCTCTCGCAAAGTATGCAAGAGGAGAGTTTCTCCTTAAGCAGACTTAAGATGAAGGATATATTGGAGCACGATTCTAACTTCTTAGAGAGCTACTGAGTGTAGCTCAGAAGTTCCTAGTGTTCTAATTGTGTCTTTGTTGTTTAGATGCTATTCTTTCTGAACAATAGGAAAAAATATACACATGCTCTGTATCTTCTCTTTAATGACCTCCATTTCTGGTGAAATTCGCCAGCTTTCTTAAAGCCCCAAAGGCTTCTATGGATTCAGGAGTCTAAAAGGTTTACAGGAGAGGAGTCATGAGTCATAAGACTTCTAGGACAGCTATGATGGAAAAATTCTGCTACTTAAAGACCACCTTGCTAAGTAATGCTGTCTCCTCCTTAACTTCAACAGTCAGCAAACTACAAACATCTCTAGACCTGGAGGAATTGCCTTCTCTTATATAGGTTCTAAACAGCGCAAAGCAATACACTTTCCTGAGCAAACTGCTGCTAAAGTTCTAAATCCTGTAATAGAAAAACAACATGGCTGGCAAAAAGACAAATATTAGCAACATCAGAAAGAGAAACTAGAGTTGTCCCCAGCTGTTCTACATGCTTTGAACATCAAGGAAGACAGTATGGATAATAACCTTCATCAAACCTGTTTCCTGAACCTCGTGGAAAGAATTATAGGAGGTGAAAACCATGTGTGAAGAAGCTCCTCACATGGGTTTTAAAAACCTCCTTAGTTTTCTTACAGTTCTTTGCACTCTGTGACCCTTGTGAGCAGATGAGATATAGAGCTTACATTTTAAAGACAGTGGAAAACAAATATTCCAGGGACTTCTTAGCTGGTAAACTAGAACAATGGCTTCCAAGAGAGGAGGGAAAAAAACCCACAACACAAGAGGGAAACCATTAAATTCTCTTGAAACTCAAAAGATTGTGAAAATTTTTGCTCAGAAGTTTTAAATTGCAGATAACATATTCTAACTTCAGGCTAGCAAAGGGAGAGAGGAGGGAGGTTACAGCTTCTATACACTGTGTCACAATGGCAATAACCAGTCTAAATGGAGCAGAGGACAGCTGCCTCACATCACTGCCATGTTCAAGTATCACCCAACTGTTACTCTGTGTGCCTCTTCTGTCTGGAAGTCATGTTGGAGATGTCGAAAGTTGATATTAGTGAAAAAATGACCAGGTGCACATCCTAATATAAAGAACTTTGAAATGTGAGACTTAAAAATTACATGGGGGAAATTAGGAAAATTTCTACAAAGTTTTAAAGAACCTTGCCTCTATTCAGTACTAAAAATGCAGTAAGTTCTTGCTTGGCAGTTATCTGTCATTTCATTTGCCTGGGTATCTAGGTAAATTCAGTCAAGAGGAAAACAAAGTTGTGGTTAAATACATATTTAAGTGATAAAGCCAAAAAGGATAATTTTTAGCTTTTGCATACCAGAAACCATAGGATTTTTCAAAATCAATTTCTGCTTTAACTAGAGGATAACTTCTAAAAAACGCCCAAAACATTCAGTCTTGATTTAAAAATTTACAATAATGGATAATCTATCACAAACTGCTAAGTTATTCCAATGCATAATTACTCTTATGAAGGATACTTCCCTTATTTCTAATTTGAACATGTCTTTGAACTTGCAGTCATTTGATCTTGCTGAACCTTTGCTAAATTGGCAAGTCCTCTATTAAGAAATGTTATTTTATCCTGTAGATGCTAATAACCTATGATCAAACTATCCCTTGACTCACTTCCAAATAAGCTTCTGGAGCCATTTTCCCCAACTTTATGGGCAATTTTCCAGTACTTACTTTTAACTTTGTTGAAGCATTCATCTTTGACCTGTGGAGATCAGACCTGGCCAAGTAGCTATAACTCCATTTAAAAATATATCCACTTCAAGAGGTGATCCCTAGCACCCAGATCAAGAACTACAAAGTGGTTGTAGACACTCTGATCAGGGGCTAACTCTGCTGAGCAGGCTGGCCACATTTATACTACACCATGCATGTCTCTGAGGGACTAGGTTGTGTTCCCTCAGTTTTTCAGGTGTAACTATTATTTTGTTTGCATTTCTC
The DNA here is from genome assembly GCF_027791375.1 of Indicator indicator. Taxonomy (NCBI): domain Eukaryota; kingdom Metazoa; phylum Chordata; class Aves; order Piciformes; family Indicatoridae; genus Indicator; species Indicator indicator. The sequence goes on along the minus strand of NC_072023.1, from coordinate 10,665,630 downwards.
AGTGTCCAGTATTATGAGAGAGCCATGCTAGATCAGAGAGCTTTTAGCACGAAACTGATGATCTATGTTGTGTGCACTAGAGAATGTCATCAGGGCACGTAGGCATATTAAAGAGTGTGAAGTCTTCTGATGCAGCATTGAAGGACTGGAAAGAGATGTGAAGCACAATGCAGCCATATCCATACTACCTTCCAGAAATACTTCCTGGAGTGAACTATCATCAAGTTACACTCCCCCCCTTTTTTTTTTTTCCCCCTTGACAGGTTTTCCATCATCCCAGGCAACAAACCTGTTTCATGATCTTCAGTTCCTGTAAATTAACTCAGGCTTATTTGAAAGCAAGAATCTGGCATTTATATCCTTTTTCGGGATGCTTATCCATTTTTTTTTTCTTTCTCAGAAAGCAGCAAAAAATGTTTTTGATGCTCACAAAAGGCATCTTATTTAAGAGAGGTCAAAATGTCAACAAAGTTACAAGGTTTCCACTTTGGACTATGTGAACAGGGAAAATGCACCCTGTGCAGCCAGTAATTATTTTGGCTGCCTTCTAATGTTAACAGTAGTCCACAAGGCTAATTGTAGGGATGGGTACAGTCATAGCTTTTCTTGGTATGGAGTTCTGCTAATGCCCCAGCAACAGGGGAGTAAATGTCACTCATGGGCTAAACAGCCTCTCAGGTATTTCTTTAGAGTTAGATGACAAATGGGTTTGGGGTTTTGCACTCAGAAACGATCAAACATCTTTCCTCCCCCTTTCTTAATGGACAGTTTATTGACTGGATGAGATTCAGGAGGAACAGAACGTTCTAAGAAATGGATTAGGGGAAGGAAAGCAGCAGAACAGAATGAACAAGATTGAAAATTAACCATAGCATCTTTTAATAAACAGGAAACACAATGTGCTTCAATGCAATGATTTCACCCAAAGGTCAGCTACAGGTCAATCTTCTATCCATGACCATTTCCCTTCTATTAACAGAGAGACAGGATTGAGTTCACAACAGAAACACAAGGAGGAGTTTGTGTAAAGAGAATACACGTGCAGAACCTGAGTTTGCTTTCAGTGGGAAGAGGATAAGATCTCTGGTGATCCATTATGACTTGACCATATAATTCCATGATTCTATCTGGGAAACCTTCTCTTTTTGCCATCTCTTCTAAAACCCTGAGTAGAAACTGACTGTATATATATCAGTGAGGTGCTGCTGTCCTCCCTGGCTCAGTATGACAAAGAGAGGTGAAGGAGGGAAGGTTGAGGAGCTACAGCAGGAATAGTTACAAGTCAAGATGCAGTTGAACATAGAGACAGAATTAAGATAATGGAGAAAGAACTGAGCTGCTGCTTCTGAGGTATCAGGGTGCACTCAATTTTGCAGATTCTTCATTCTCAAAAGTCTCTTCCTTAGGTTGGAAGGGACATTAGAGATTATCTACTCCAACCTCCCTGCCATGGGCAGGGATGCCTCTCAACTAGACTTGGCTGCTCAAGGCCTCATCTGCCCTGCCCCAGGGAGGAGGCAACCTCCCTGAGCAATCTATTTCAGAGTCTTACCACCATTGCACTGAAGAATTTCTTCCTAAAATCCAGTCTAATCCTACTCTCCCTCACCTTAAAACCATTCCCCCTTGTCCTATTGCTAGACATCCTTATGAAAAATCCCTCTCCAGCCTTCCTGCAGGATCTCTTCAGGTATTGGAGGAAAGCTATAACGTCGCCCTGGAGTCTTCTCTTCTCTAGGTTGAACAACTCCAGCTCACTCAGCCTATCCTCATAGCAGAGGTGTTCTAGTCCTTGGATCATCTTTGTGGCCCTCCTCTGGACTCACTCCAACAGGTCTGTGTCCCTCTTATGATGGGGACACCAGAACTGGACACAGTATTCAAGGTGAATTCTCACAACAGTGTAAAGGGGAAGAATCGCTCCTCTTTACCTGCAAAGGTTTGTTGTGAACCTATTTTGCCCTAACACAAAACCAATTAACATGCAGTCATTTCTGTAGCAAATAGCACTAGAGAAGGATCTGACTGACAAAAATCAACTGCTTTTCTGTTGGCAGTCTCTTAGAGGTGACAATTCTGACACAAGTGTATAGAAAGAATCTTAGTTACTCTGCTGCTTTCTCTGACAGGCACCACCTACTTGTTAGAGTTCGAAGATGGAGTTCAACTGTGATACCTTTCTTTGCTTTGAGACTATGGCTAAACTCTTTGTTTCTCTATCTACAAAAAGGAGCTGTCTTTACAGTTCTTACAATCACTTTTGTGAGCACAATGAGAAGCTGGAAAGTGAACTTGCACTTCAGAAGAAAAAGTACTGGTTTTACTATTAGTATGCATTTGTCTGGGGTTCTCTTGTAATATAATAGAAGCTTTTGTCCAAAGTTTAAGCACCTGGGTATCTCTACTAAGCTTTTATGTGAAAGTCTTTCATCTAAATTCAACCTGCTAATGATGGTTCTTCTTCAATAAGGAGAGGGTACTTCAAGTGTGCTGGACAACATAATTGCTCATTGAGCTATGTATGTTCACACAAAGAACTGTCTTGATCAAGCTAAAAATACCACATTCCAGAATGATTCTTTACATCATTAGACTGGAATAGTACACACACACACACATGTCCTATTTACATATATTACATGGAGACTTTTACATTATGAACTCAGATGAGTAAAAAACCCCAAAGTAGGGCAATTTAATAAAGTAAAAAGAAATACTTTTCATTTGCCCCAGTACAATGGAAACTAAAATCTAGTATGGATTGTCTGAATGCCACTGTTTTTTGAATTGCAGGTTTCTTAGGAGATAAAAAGTTTTCAGTGTTTCAAAGAATGTAAAGTGCTGGGTTTTTTTTTAAAACCAGTTATTGCAGGGTCTGATAGATTCAATTGCTAAAGGGCAGAGGATGTATCTCAGAGAATGCAATGAACAGTAGACTAATTCAGTCACAGCAATGCCATTACTCCATGGACAGGGCCCTCAAAGTAGAGACACCATTTTTGAAATCAAATATGTATTGACCCTCACTGCAGAAATGTCAAGCATGCTGTAAACAAGTTCTCAGTACATCACCTGCTTTAGAAACTGCATGAGAAAGACTGGAAAGAAAGCCACTCTGATGACAGTCAGCTCTAAGCTTATTTTGAAGCGTAAGCTACAGATTACAGCCAACACAGATAGGGAGGTGGTCATCAAAAGCAGAAATATCATTTTAGCCTCCCATCATTGACACAAAGAGACTGACACTTCCTGTTGAGTCTAAAAGCAACAATATGCTGGCACTTTCTAAACCACTACCTGTACAATGTGTATGATGTCTGTACTTTGAATGCATCTTTATGCATTATAAAGCACGTGTGTATCAGTATGCTTTGAACTGACAACAATATTCACTGAATGAGTGCACAGTATCTTCAAGAAGGAACAACCTAATTCAAAAAGCTGGTGCAGTGTGAATCTGAGTAGGTGAAGAAAGTGCCACTTTTTGCCTTGACATTGGTGTTGGACTTAATTTTTTTATTGGTTAACATTAAAATGTAATTTTCCATCTGTTTGCAAAGGCTCCTGAACTTACAGCCAAACCTAATGATATCAGCTTCTGTACCAAATGTGACTAAAGTTTTATGTAATGGGAGATAGAAATACTGCAACAGCTTTTAGAGAGGGCATGGCTAAAATGAGTCAAGCCCTGACAGTGGCTATTTAGAGGTCCTATTAAACCACAAATTTATAGAACTCTTAATTCACGTAGACAATTTGGAAAAAGTCTCCTCTCTCAAGCAACTACTATACACCTTTTTTACACCACAAAGCAAAGTGTTAGTGCTCTATTCAGATGGCTGTTATGTCATTCGGATTCTTTCATGGGGAAAATAGCATTTTGACAAAAGATTTATCCAGAACTAAGCAACGACAACTATTTAAACCATTAATTGTGAATATTCCTGAAAACCACCAATGTCTAATTAAACTGAAAGTGCTCAGCACTTCTTAACATCAGATTCATTATCATAATATTGTGAGCAGAAGCCTGGGGAGCTCAGGTGAACGGGGCTATCTTGTTTCAGTGCAGGACCACAAGCAAACCATTTGCTTTCCACACTAAGATCTACAGTATCACAAAGGAGCACAACAAAGTGATCCACTCTGATTTCATGTAAACAGACTGTCCTACGCTTGCCACAATTGTTAAATATTATGCAAAAATGACATAACATATGCTTCCCATTTACAATTCATCTTCCATAGGTCCTTCTTTTCAAGCAAGCAACAAAGGGAAGACATTCACACTAGTATTCTTCCAGTCATTACAAACATGGGAGTAATAACGCACAGCGCACACGTAGCCTGGTAATTGTTAGGTGCTAGCCATTCCCTTCTGTTCCCAATCCACAAATTTGGTAATGTGACATTTCTCAGTGTGGGAGTATGAATCCTCAGCTCAAGCTGTTGAGACACTTCCTGACAGTGCCTCGTAGTTGTACTGAGGCAGTGTATTTCAGAGGAGCCTCAAACCCTCAGATCTCCCTTCTGTAGTTTAGAAGACTGAAATCCTCTGAGACAAAGTTTTTAAAAATGTCCCCCTGGCTCCCAAATCACAGGCACAGATCCATCCTAAAATTCCATTTGAAAGGCATGGAGTCCATTTCCAGGTTTGCCCTGCTGCACTAAAGTCAAAGCAGCCAGGGGTGATTCACATCAGCGAAAGCAGTGGCCTGAAATCATGGCAACAGTCACCAGAAACTGCTTTTAAAAGTTATCCTCCACCATGACAGAAAGCATAAGGCAGACAAAGTGCTAAAAGTTTTTACATTTAGAATGTCTTTGATGAGATATTTTTCTGAGGACTCAGATGACTGTTATTCCAGAAATGAACATCAAACCATACAGTGCAATTCTGCAGATGTCAGTTTAACATCTGTAAAGAGAAAAATCATACTGCAGCTCAAGCAATACTTTAGAAAGCACACTTTAGTTGGTGAAAGGCCACACAGATTATATGTAGAGAAAAGTGTGCTTTACTAATGCATGATACGTCTGAAAGAGTTAATCTCAACACAGACAAGCAAAATGGAGTGGATGATGAATACAGAAAGTATTTGATTAAGCAGCTTACTGAGTGTTGTCAAATGAGGTACAGGAAAAGAAGGGTACCTTTGTGGTAAAGAAGGAAATGTGTTTAAAATGGCTTGAGAAAGGGAGTGTTATCTCAAACAAAGAACATTTTAAACACTAATTAAATTGCTACTGAAGTGACTTTTGAGTTTGGTCTGGTTTTCCTAAGATTGTATTATCATGGACTAAAGCATGAGTTGCCTGTGCAAATGAGGAAGAAGGATGAAAAACAACCAAATAAAATATTTCCTTGAAAATCTGTATTGGCTGTCAGGAGATTTGGCTTGGGCACACAGGAACAGGAAAATGCACATGCTTACTGGGTTTAAAGAGCTGGTGGAGAAGGAACAAACACACCTTAAGCTTTAATGTATCTGCCTTCTGGGACTCCCCCCAACCTATATGTGGTCCAGAGAGGCTCAGACATAGAAAGGTAAGAATGAAATATAAATTGTTTGCTCCAGAAATTGGGAGGAAGCAGTGGAAAAATTTTGACTGTGAGGGGAGCTTTTGCATCAAATCTGCCAGAGCTGAGTCTGGTCGAACGGGCTCACGTAAAAATCATTTTTCTTAGAATTGTATCTTAGCCTGTTGTAAACACTCTCCCAAGAGTAAGAGTTTCCCCTGATCCAGCTAGTTCAGTTCATTAAAGTTTCAGGGCTTTGGGGTCCTTTTACTGTTCCTAAGTACAACTCTAAACACTTGAATTTCTGAGTCTTTCCTTTCCTGGCCACTGTCTTTCATGAGTGTTTTGCTTAGAGTTATTGCCTCTTTCCTGCCCACCTCCCCCATTTAGTTTTCTGAATCTTCCTTGGCCACAGTGTTGTGTTTAGTGTCAATTTATTTTAATTTACTGAACACATCAAACAAGCCCCAGTTTCACTTAGTATTTCATGTTTCTTCAGAGATTTATACCTCCAATCTCTGCTAGATTACTGAGGCAAACAATGAATTCATTTAAGAAAATTACAGTAAATGCTACTGATCCTGTCAATATCACTGTTGCTTCTCAGAGGTTACACTGTTTCACACAGAGACCTCTTGTTCCATGTACTTGAAATAAACATCACTCCAGTTCTCATGATCACTTGCCAATCCTCAATTCATTATCTACCTTCTGGGTTTCTTTCTAAAACTACATAGATTTTTGTAAGTACAGGTGAGTTGTCTGAAGAAAGAAGTTGTGAGTAGGCTGAATTCATGGGCAGGATTATGCATGGCCTGGTAGGTATGTATTAACACACAAGACTTAACACATGCAACATGTGTGAAGGGCAGCAGAAACTCAATTACTTTTGCTTCCAGTGGAGGAATTTTGTGATACACTGACATTTGATATCTCTAGAAAACATTTGGAACAATAAGTTAAGACAATATAAATTAAAGCTTTACAGCATTTTTACTGACAAAATTGAATTTTAGATGCCACCCACCATACATTTCTGGGTTATTTTAATATTATGTGCTTGTGACACATTTCTCTCTGCTGGCACTAAAATGGGCCCAAGACAAACCCATAACAAGTCCAGGTGTGATCTCCCGTTCCCCTCCCTCCTGCAGGGGTCTGGGGAATGTGGGAAAAAGACAAAGAACCCAGGCATCAGAAAGTCTGGTAAAGAAGGGATATGTCCTCCTTTTGTGGTAAACAGGCACATGCATTACCCATGCTTCACTTAGACTAGGTTTATGTCTTTACTTTGCCTATATGGTCACAGCCTGGTGAAATCCCTTTCTGTTGGTTGCCAAACGGCCAAATTGATCCTCAGGCAAATGACAAAAGCAAAGCCAAAGTGTAAACAGTGTGCTGTGCCTTGCCTTGCCTTGACTAAGATCCAGGAAAAGAAGCCATGAGCCTTGCAACTTAATCTTTGCTGTGCCTCAGTTTACCCAGAAGGACGCAAGCTCCTTCATGTAAGCTGCACTGAAACCATGGTCAGCCTCTTTGCATTGTAAAAGCCCAGGAGCAGCCAGACGTGTCTTGCTGGGCAGAGCGACAAAGCCCAGGTGAGCCAAGACCCAGGGAACTGGCCCCTTGCAGCGTAAGTCACTTCCAGATTAAGCACCCGCTTCTCAAACCCAGAGCTCGCAGCAGAGCACTGAAAGAAACAGGCTCTTGTCGAGAGCCTGAACGCTTGGGACAGCCTGTCAACCCTGGGAAGCATCGAGAGTCGCTTGCCGTCGTGCCGTGGCCAGCCCGGCCATTGAGACACTGAAACAACCCTGCCTGAACCAGCGCCTGGGAGCAATCCAAAAGCCATTACTGGCTAATATACAGCAACAGCACCCCCTCCACTTGTGTGGAGCTCCCGTTGCTCTGTGCAACTGGGGTTATATTGCAGCTCTGGAGAGAAATGTAGAGAAATAATATTGTAAGTAATTGGTTATTTTCTATGAAGCCTCTTTGTGGAAGGTTCTGTCTGTCCAAATGCTGCTGTTTTGGCAAGGTTCCTCTTGAGTCTCCCCCTAGTGGACAGATGGCAGATTGTCTTTCCCAGGGTTCTTTTCCCCGGTTTGAATAACACTGTTTAAATTGTTAATATTGCCTATATACTGTACGTATCCATTGTAAATATACTCCAGCTGCACACCGAACCTATCAGTAAGCTTTTGGGCAATCTTTCATATTAACAAATAAGAGTTAACATTTTTATTAATATCGTATTTGGCTTATTAATAACTCATAATTCATATTCATAACAAGTGGCAGAAAGGAACGAGCAAAAATGTAGCAGAAAGAATGTAAGTATAAAAGATGGTGATCTCTCAATAGAACAAAAGATATTACTTTGTGGTGTAACACTGAAAAGAACTGATGTCAGCAAGTTAAGTTGTGTACAAAATAAGCTTTTCAGGGCAAACCCATGAAACTTAGCTCCATTTCATGCTTTTGTGGAGTTGTGGGGGGTAGGGGTAGGCAGCTGAAGCCCTTACATATGTAGTTTGCTCTGGCAAGTGGAGACCCATATCTATCTATATCCTGTTAAATTATTTTTCTTTTCACAGACGTACAAAGGAATACAAAGATGACCCAACCACAACTAGTGCCATCCTTTTTCTACTTAGTCCATTTAATTCAATCCAATATATTCCTGTGAAGCAAAACCACTATTATGGTGAATAATTTCCTGATAGCGCAGGGATGTTTAAATGGGCTCATCTTTTCTAAATGGAGGCTTCACCATCTGTTCTGCCCTTTTATTACAAATGGAGAGGGAACCTAACTCAGTGCATCAGCATGTAAAGCCTGGCATCAGAATGATTTAGATGTATGTGTGTGTTCTTCATGCACCTTGTATGTTTTCTCACATACCAAAAACAAATCAGTGGGAAGACCTGTCTCTTGTAACCAAATAAACTCTCTGATCTAGTGCCTTTATTTCTGTCTCATGGCAGCAGAAATTGATAGCCAGTAGTTTGCATTTTATTAGGACAATTATGACCCTGTTGTTGTCCTGTAGGATTTCTATCTTTATTGGGCTGACATTTTGTGATACCATTTACCTCTCTGCAGAAAATGAGCCTGGATTCCTATTTTTTCTCTCTAGCTGGGCCTACATATGCTTCATCACGCACAGAAATCTTGCAGGAGATGTGATGAGGATGTGTCAGACTGCTGAAAAGCTCTGTCCTTCCTCAAAGGCTGCCATATGATCTCTCTTAGGACCATTTAGAGAAGGAACATATTCTCCTCAGAGGAGCACAGGACCAGAAAGTCCAAAATGCATCACACTGCATCATTTTTACTGCTTTAAATGACAGATACTGCAGTAGGTTAGGAGGTGAGGTACAAGTTACTGCACTTCATACTCTATACCAGGAGACTGATTGCATGCTCAATGCAAACATTAATTCAAAGAAAACCCTCAGGGCCTACCTGTGTTGTAGCCCCTCCCAAGTGCTGGCCAGGGACGATGATTCTTCCAAAGGTTGCCCAAATACCAATCACTCTGGTTCTCCACCAAGCCAAGAACCTGCTGCCCTGGAAATGAGCAAATTGCAAAAAGATCATGAAACAAAAGACAGCCAATTAATGCAAAACAAACATGAAATCTGAAGACAGACAGAGAATATAAAAGAGAAGACAGAAATTCAGGAACTGCTTTCCTTTCATGCATTTGGAAGATGCCTGCTTATGTAATAGACAGCAAGTCTGGCACAGCAAATGCAGCACGGCTCATTTCTTTCCTTCTCCCCTGGCTAGTCTGAGTAATTAAACACTGTGGGAACCTTTGTCATGCTGACGAAAATATATCACCCAGACAAATCTGAATGCTGCTTGATTTTGGAATACAATGATGAAGAATCCTCCTAGTGAGAAGTAAGGTTGGTAAAATGATCATCTAATATGAAGATCTGTTCATAGTCTGATGGAGATAATATAATTGAAGAACAAGGCTCTGTATAACGAATTATTCTGCTCCCATGCACAACTCCCACCCCCCACTTGTTTCAGGAATTTTTTTTTTTCTTAGTCATAATGGAAATTCCTTTTGCTCAGAAAAGTACTGGATTCTAAGAGTTTACATACATAAGAAAGTTGAACTGTTTTAATTTAAGACAGCAATTTAAAAGTCATTTAGGTAAGCCCGTGTGGCATGCTGCACAGAAATGATGATTTCAGTTTTAGATGGATTTATTTTGGTTTAGCTTACATTGATTAGCAGCTGGCTTCAGCTAGAGTAAAACGTGGTTTAAATCAAATGTGTCTAGAAGGTTTGCACTGCTTAAAAATCAACTGAAAAGTGAATGTTTGTATAGATAAGGACTTAATTATCTATCCAGAAATGTGCTGTACAAAATGTAAATAAGAGAAGTGATTGAAATGATGCTCTGGTGACAGAGAATGGAGGGAAGGAGAAAGCTGCCTTTGGACCTAGTCAAAGGGAAGAGAATGGTGTTTTGACAGAGGGACCCACTCAGTGAGGGCACTGAGACTGTGATTGGAAATTATTTTGCAGCCTTTTGAGAAAGCAATTAAGCATCATGCTCTGAAGACACATTTCCCAGCTATACTCATAAAACTGGCTATATGGTCACAGCAAGGCACTGAAAGCATTAAATGATCATTATATTTTGCTTATGTAGAACCACAGCTGTATTTACTAAAATTTCAGTATGGCCTGAGACAAGACTGCGCTGAGATGCAAGATACAAATCCAGAAGTGATTCATTCAATTTTCTAATCAACTAGAAAGGCATTTGGATAGGTCAGGCGAATGTAATACATGTAATACTCTCCTGCTGTAACAGTGGAATGTCAGTAATGCAGTGGAATGTCAGTAACCCTCACATGTGTCTTGTATGCTGTTTCAAAGAGTGTGAGCAGCAGTGAGTGACCGATGCACAGAGCAAATAAATCAGCACATTATGAAAGCATTCAAGGAGTGAACAGAAATCAATCTCGAAATAGCCTTGAGAGATTACCAAGACCACTCCACACTGCTCTTCAGGATCATCCTACTCCATCCTAATCACAAGTCCTCACCAGACCTCATTTTCTAATGACGTCTCTCTTTTGCCATTTATATATATTTAATTTGTTACATTATAAGCCATAACTCATTTTTAAGAAGGTGGAAAACCTGGAGAGCAGAAAGGATCATATAAAAACCACAACATATTTCTCTCCCCACTGGTGCTTCTGAAAACTGGGTGCAATGCACAGGAGAATGAAGGACATGACAAATTACAGAGGCAGATGCATCCTAAGGAACTGATGCTTTGTTCATATGAATAAACTGCAGCTAATCACTGAGCCTGTGAGCCACCAAGACACTAGGCAGCAAATGGGCAACACAAGCTATATATGTTGAGGAAATATGAAAGGGATCTCAAGTGGATGAAACAAGTCTTAGCCAAAGAAGATGGCCGAAGGGTGCAATTAAATTGTTGATTCCATGCTGGAAGACTGGGTGTTCTTTATAACCACACCCTTAAGTTAAGGAAGAATAAAGCACAATAAGAAAGTATCACAGCTAGTAAAGCATAAGGGAAAAAACAAACAAACAAAACAATAAAAAACACAGGTGCAGCTAGGCTGGAATGGATTGGCACAGCTGGTAGGAGAAGAGTGACCCTGCCCATATTCTAAGCACACATTTCACAACTCAGCAGTCCATAGATCCTTCTCTGGATAATACTGCTAATGTCAAAATAAATGTCAGAATTCCATTTGCAAGAGGCAGGCACTGAACTTCCTTACCATGGAACATCAATCTGCTTTTATTATTTTAGACCTATGCATTTCCTAACAAGTAACAGAATTCAGCCCTCAAACACATGAATAATACAAAATGACCAAATCTTGCTGCTTGTTAATTGTTTTCCTCTCCCATTTACAAGTGCAAAACCTCAGTTCTGGTAAAGTAAGCCCTGAAATACTTATTTCTCAGTTATTATTTCTCAGGAAAATATGTTCACACATATTTATTGCAGCTGTATCACTTCCTTCTTCTTTTCTCCTTTATTTTTGAAGACACAAGAACAAAGCTTCCTCTTACCACTATTCCTTCAGGTTTCATATGGATAAAGGCAGAAATTAAGATCATGTAAGCTCTAGGGCTTAGATACGTTGATCAGATAATGCGACTCACATGTGCATCAACTGAGCTGGAATAACTGCCTGTATGTGTTGCTTTAGCTTGTCACAAAGTAAAATGTGTTAGCTAACACATTATGGTTTGCTTTTGCACTGGGCTGGAAATGCACATATTTTCATTTATTGTCCTAGGGTAGAGCAGTTATGCAACTTGTCAGGCAGTTGTAACTCTTGCTGGTTTCTAAAAACCTACTAAGCAGATGTGATGGTTTGCCTCCCAAGCCACCTTGGAGAAAGTTATGAAGATATGTTTTGCATCATCTGTATTTCTGTTTCTCCAGGCTGGAATAGTGTTTCTGTCTCTGCCAAACAAGAATGTATTTTTATTTCCTTTTACATTGTCTCAATGGTCTTGACGTAGGGCAGAAGTGGTGAGGAAACCAGAACTTCAGCTGCATAGCAAATATTAATAGTTCCAAAAAAATGTTTTCATTCTGAATCAGTACAGAAAAAGGGAATTCAGATATATTCTCTAGAAAACTCTTGCCACATATTTTGATTAGAAGACATCAAAATAACCACATCTAAATGTACACCCCACACATTTAAATAATAACAATGAGACACATAATAGACACATTATATATACCATGCATACCACGTAATTCTGTGTATCTGAAAGTTCTAACAAAATAAAATGAGTTTTGCCCTTCCAATTTTGAACAGAAAATGTTTCACTCAAAGATTTCATCAGTTATTTTTCTTTGTATTAATGAATCATTGTGAGAATATCTGTCCAGTGCATATGAGCATTACCAGCTATTTCATTTAGTTATTTACTTTTTGGAATGCATTAGGAAGTTACAGAAATGAGGCTCTGGACAAAGCAATGCATGGTGTTGAGCAGGCACAATGAACACTGCCCTTCCCCACAGTTCTCTGACCATTTATCAGCCTCAAGCTGTCCCTTCTGCATGCCTTTGCTGCTAGGTGCATGCAGTTCTGTGGAAACTTCGCCCTCCCATCATACTGCTATCTGAATTCAGGTTTTCTGAGGAGAAAGTTCCTTCTCACCATGGCCTTTTGTAAAAGGCAAGCATAAGAGAGTTATGCCAGTTACTCTCCCAGCAGATGAGAATATGGTGGCTATCATAATGCATTTGAATCACTAAGCATTCTAAGCTGCCTGTTTCATCCTCGTAAGAGTTGCTGTAACAAAATACCACCACTAACAGCAAAAGCTCTGTCACTGTTTTCTGCTCTGGCCCTGTAGTTATGATTAAGTGCACTCCTTTCACCATGTTACTTCATGCACAAGTTAGCCTATGAAAATGAAGCTGTCTTTCTTACTTATTCATACATCACAGCTAACAGCCAGACAACAGAAAACAAGGCAATGATTCTGGCACAACCACAGTGAAAAATTATCGAGCAGGCAGAATTACAGCTGTATGGCTGGGAATGGAGCTGTGTGCTGCCTGCTTGTGGGAGGAGACCCTTCCAGAAGGCAGCTGCACAGCTACAGCATTTTGCACAATACAGCTCCCTGACAGCTTTTGCATGATGAGAAGAGCCTTTCCTTGCAAAAGCTTAGCTGTCACCGGGAAGAGGTTTCCATGAAAAAATAGATACTTCTGAACCTGATAACTCAATGCCTTCCATTCTGTTTTTACTTCATAGTTTTTTTGGTGGCCAGCAGTGGGTAAAACTTGATCTTCTAATTCAGGCATTGAAGAGGACTCCACATCTTACCTTATCTCCTAGACCTGATACTGACTTCTAGGGTGACCCTGGACAAGTCACCTAACAGCTGCTTGCTTGTATGGGTAAAAATAACTTGTCATCCCTCTCCCGCTTTGCCTGGCTCACATATTGTAAGTCCTCTGAGATAATAAATATGTGCTAGTTTCTACTGAATGCCTCACAGTAGCTGCATGTGGCCAGGCTGGAGCTCCATCCAGCACAGCATTGAGTCTCCAGCAGCAGAGAGTTAGCAGCTGTGTGATATGGAGCACAACAGTGCAGCTGTATGGTGGCACTTCTTAATAGCGGCCTTCCAGCGCCCAGGGACTTGTGGCATATGAAACATTTGAAGAAGTATCAGCTTTTATTTATGTTGAGTCTGGTATCTGCTAGTTTAATTTGGTGCTCAGCACAATCCTGGTGCCTGTGAACAATAATTTCCTAGCCTGCCTTGATTTTTTCCTAGTTTTAAAGAATTACTTCAGCTCTTGCCTTGAGATATTTTGCTATCACAAACAACAATAATAGTATAAAATTATAGTTATTAATCTAGTTTCAACATCATCTTTAGCAGAGGCCTTTTTTTTTTTCCTGTCTGTGTTAGAGGCTCCAGTGGCTTTCACTTGATCTCACTGCAACCTCAGAAAGAGCAACAGGTCCATGGTAAGCACTTTGAGTTGCACTTTCTGAGGTCCTCAGGACATCAGGCTGTTTCTGGAATGGGGGAAAAAAAAGGCATGTTAGAGGGGTGGGAGTGGTGGTTTGACACCTTTTGATTGTCCGTGGTCAAAGGGTGAGCTGGTATCACAAGAGAGAGAGGTTTCAGCACAGCTCTCCTGGTTGTTACACTGCCAAGGTTTAGTTTTGTTTGATACATGCCTCCACAGTGAGAAACAGGTGGAAAGTATTTTTCATCCCTTAAAAACATAAAAAGGAAGCAATTTCTACAGTATGGAGGTTATTAAAGAACAGAACAAAACTTTGTCTTACTACTAATTACTTTAACAGCTGTGGTTTACATCGTTAGGAATTTAACACAGGCTTGAATGCTGGAGCCACAGCCAAGTATGGCCTGAGCAATGCACATCTTTAGTGTAAACGGAAAGAACAGGAGAAGGACTCAACAAGAATTTAAGAGTCAAGCTTGGGCAAAGTGGGACACAGGGAAGAGGGGCAAAGGTACATATTCTGAATGCTGGAACATTTCTAAATTGTCCAGTATCAAGTCTGATGAATGTAGTCAGGACTATACTGGGTTACTTTCTGCAAGACTCAGAGTAAAAATCTTCCACTAACATTCTTTCCTTCTTCTCTCCTGATTTCTTTTTATCTTTTAAAACCCTGCATAAGACACACTTCCTTTGTAAAAAGTGTGAGGCCACATTCTTAGCTGGTGTAAATCTTCATGACTTCAATGAAATCAGTACACTTCTGCTGACTTATTCCAGCCTAAAGTGTTGCACTTCATGTTAAGGCTTGCTTGAGTGACTGATCCTCTATCGTCTTCCAGTCCCTGATTGTACTGGTTCCTGCAAAGTGTGTGGCTTCTAAAATCTTTCACTTCTCCTGCCACATCTCTCATCCTCCTCTTTGGATCACTGTCATGTTCAAGCTTTTCAGCTTCACTGTTGATGCCCTGTGCAATTCTTGCACTGTCTATAGCAATTAATTCTTTCTCCTGCTCCCAAACTCACTCTTCTACTGCCACTTCCTCTCTCATCCCGAAAAAAAGACCCTGTCTTTGCCTGCAATAGATGCCCCAAGTTACCTCTGAGAATATATTTCAAGCACAAAAACCTCTCAGCACTTTCCTCTATGAAGTTTTTAGAAATATTACCATGAACCCAGTGTAAAATATGCACACAACCTTCTGGGCAGCCTGTTCCAGTGTTCTGTCACCCTTACAGTGAAAAAGCTTTTCCTTACATTTACATGGAACCTCCTGTGCTCCAGCTTGCACCCATTGCCCCTTGTCCTATCGTTGGACATCACTGAGCAGAGCCTGGCTCTGTCCTCCTGACAATCACTGTTCACATATTTATAAACATTAATGAGGTCACCCCTCAGTCTCCTCCAAGCTAAAGAACCCCAGGTCCCTCAGCCTTTCCTCCTAAGGGAGATGTTCCACTCCCTTAATTATCTTTGTGGCTCTGCACTAGACTCTTCCAAGCAGTTCCCTATCCTGTATGTACACATACACATGTACGTGTCTGTTATGTATATGAACACATATGGTGGTGACTTTACCATCTCCCCAGGCACTGGAATGGGATGCCCAGGGAGGTGGTGGAGTCATCAGCCCTGGAGGTATTTATAAAGATGTGTGGATGTGGTGCTAAGGGACATGGAATAGTGGTAGTACCTTAGCAGTAATGGTGGGATTGTGAGCTCTAGGCAAGTGGTAGGACTTGATGACCTCAGAGGTCTTTTCCAACCTCAACACTTCTATGATTCTATATACATATACATGCAAAAATACATACAGATATGTGTGCATGTGAATAGAAAAGTATAGGAAAAGCAGTCCCTACTGTGAACTTCTCTTCTACGTGTGGGGAAGTGAAGTTTCAGAGAAGAAAAAGCCATGCACACTAACTTTTTTAGTTAGTATCTTATTTGCATCACATTGCTGTTTCCCAACAGTCATGAGCCCTTCTTAGTGGACTAATTGCTCATTGAGAGAAACTACTGGAGAGTTATTAAGGAGAAACTTGGATAAGAAGGAAGACAAAGAAGAGCTCACTGAAGATACTGGCAGGACTACCTTAGGAGAGAAGAGAATGGCTCCATGGGAGCATCACATTGGACAGCACACTGGCACCAGTAGAGGAAGGAAACAGGTAGTGAATACTTGATAAGAAAGGAGGGAAGATATGTGAAGCACAGGTAGATACAGTAGATCAAGGATGGGAAAAGACAAGATGGGCCAGGCTGACTCAGTGAAGGAAAAAGGAGCTAATGAAAGCACTAGAGGAAGACACTGGCAATGCTCAAGCAAGGATCTGAAGTGATAGTATCAGCTGACTTCTGGAGGTACTCAGAAATGCTGATGGTGATGTGGCCAGGGCAAAAAAAGAAGAGAACTAACTCGGTAAAATTCAGCACAGAACAAAACTTGACAAATGTTTGTAGGTGGTAGGAGGGAGGATTCAAAAGGCACAATCCCATGCAAAAGGTGATCAAAGGGATGAAGCATACAGAACTGGACTGAGGAAGGCTGGGGTAAAGAGCTAAATCTGTGATTTATCTTCATAAGCAAAGATGAAAGAATGGAATCAATAAAAAGAAAAGAAAATATTGGGTTTCCTCAAATTTCTCCTCTCCTCCAAGGAGCTTGTTAGAAAAATGAAAAGGAAGTGAGAAGTCCAGCAGACTACAGCAAAGCTAGCAAATCTATCATTACTGTTTGCAGCACTTTCATCTGCAGAATTTCAGGGAAATGGATTCTCAGCAGCTAGGCACAAGAGAGCAAATGCAGAAACATTTCACTTTGGAACAGGGCTGTTTGAGGTTATCTGCGACAACAGCAAGGCTCTGTGTGTCCATGAGAACAGGGCTCCTGTGCTGCCAGCAACTTACTTTAGAAGATTTTGAAGATGTTATGATTGGGAAACACAGAAAAGTTTTTGTTTATTTTCTCCCTGGCAGGAAAGGATATGCCCACCTCATTGCCAAGAAAAGTGCTCTAGCATGGAGTCAAGGGAATAACGAGCCTGACCAGCAAAATGGTGGTGAAATTGTAAGCTAGACCAGAAGAGATGCTCATACCAGCTTCACACACTGCTAAGCCTGTCCATTCTCACCTCAGGTTTTATATTACTCTCTATAGCAGATGTTCAAGAAGACAAAGTGCAAGGCCCTGCATCTGGGTTGGGCCAATCCTAGGCACAAATACAGGCTGGGTGCAGACTGGGTTGAGAGCAGCTCTGAAGAAAGAGACTTGGGTGTATTGACTGGTGAGAAGCTCACAATGAGCCAGCAGTGCACTCACACAGCTCAGAAGTAGGCTGCATCAAGGGGGTTTTGGCCAGCAGGTCAAGAGAGGTGATTCGACCCCTTTACTCTGCTCTTGTGAGACCCTACACCAAACGCTGTGTCCAGTTCTGGTGTCCCCATCATAAGAGGGACACAGAACTGTTGGAATGAGTCCAAAGGAGGGCCACAAAGATGATCGAAGGGCTGTAATACTTCTGGTATGAAGACAGGCTGAGGGAACTGGGATTGTTCAGCTTGGAGAGAAGATTCCTAAGGAACCTTATAGCTGCATTCCAATACCTGAAGGGATCCTGCAGTAAGGCTGGAGAAGGACTTTGCATAAGGATGTCCAGCAACAGGACAAGGGAGAATGGTTTTAAGGTAAGGGAGAGTAGATTTAGATTGGATCTTAGGAAGAAATTCTTCAGTACAAGGGTGGTAAGACTCTGGAATAGATTGCTCAGGGTGGCTGCAGATACCTCCTGCCCAGGGGTGTTCAAGGCCAGGCTGGAGGAGGCCTTGAGCAGCTGAGTCTAGCTGAGAGGTGCCTGTGTCCATGGCAGGGATGTTGGTGTAGATGATCTCTAAGGTCTCTTCCAACCTAAGCCATCCTGTGATTCTGTGTTCCAGCAGTAGAACAGGGGACTAGGGAGGTTCTTCTACCTCTCTACTCTGCCCTGGTGAGACCACACCTGGAATACTGCATTCAGTTCTGGGCTCCCCAGTTCAAGAAAGGCAGAGAACTGCTAGAGAGAATCCAACGGAGAGCCACAAGGATGATTAGGGGACTTGAGCATCTCCCCTATGAGGAGAGACTGAGAGCCCTGGGGCTGTTTAGTCTGGAGAAGACTGAGAGGGGATCTGATCAATGTCTATAAATATCTGAGGGGTGGGTATTAAGTGGAGGGGGCCAGGCTCTTCTCGGTGGTACACAGTGATAAGACAAGGAACGATGGGTTCAAACTTGAACATAGAAGATTTCACCTCAACACGAGGAGAAACTTCTTTACACAGAGGGTGACGGAGCACTGGAACAGGCTGCCCAGGGAGGTTGTGGAGTCTCCTTCTCTGGAGACTTTCAAAACCCACCTGGATGCATTCCTGTGCAGACTACCCTAAGTGATCCTGCTCTGGCAGGGGGGTTGGACCTGATGATCTCTTGAGGTCCCTTCCAGCCTTTGATATACTGTGAGACTGTGTGACCTGATCTGAACCCCTTCACAGGTGATAGGTATTCTTTCCTACCCAGGCTGTAAGAGCCCAGCAGGATATACTGATAGCTCTGAC
Source organism: Indicator indicator (assembly GCF_027791375.1). NCBI lineage: Eukaryota > Metazoa > Chordata > Aves > Piciformes > Indicatoridae > Indicator > Indicator indicator. The sequence continues at coordinate 10,646,972 of NC_072023.1, read as the reverse complement.
TACAACTGCACTTTTTTATTCATACCAAAGTCAGCTTTATTCATACCAATGTCAGCTTAAAGATTGTGTTCTCCTATACTGCTTTTTACTCATCATGCTCTTTTTAATTTTTCATTTGCTCAATATAAACTCCCACGCTCTTACAAAAGCAAAAATTTCTCTCTCTAAAAGCAGCAAAACGTCCTTGTGAACAAAGTAAATTCAAATCCACTACTTCTAATACTCAGGCATTGGTCAGAGAGAAATATTTTTAAATGACTCTGCTCAGTTTCAGGAACATACAAGCTATTGGAACCATGCCTTGAATTTGTGCTATGCAGAAATATGTGATCATGAACAAAAAATGCTTTCTTTTGTGCTGCCACAGGTAATGCAATAAAAACTGTTTTGGAAAAGCATGAAAGAGCATGAAAAACTGATTATGCATCATAGCTCTGCTCGTTGTAACTGTACAGCCTGTTGTAACTGTATCAACTTTCCAAAGGAGATAAAGTCCCATTATGCACATTTTTATTGGCACAAACCCCAGGTGTGGAGCTGAGCAGCAGGCTGCAATGTGTGATCAATAATCTAACTCTTACACAATGCCTTTCATTAGTAGATTTTAAGACGGGGAGGCCACCTTATAACAGGAGAAACTGAGGCACAAGGTGTTGGAGTGACATTTCCAAGATCACCTGGGAGGTTCAGTGGTGATCTATGAAGAGATGCTAGGACTAGAGACCCAGAACAGACTGTCCTTTTTCAGTTGCCAGTGTAGTGTCTGAACTCTCACTGCTGGTAATAATTTAAAAATTCCCCTCAGTTAGTCCTTTGAGCAGCTTTTGGATTACTGGGTCCTCTGATGGCTGAGTTTTTCTCACCACATCCCTGGATGCTATGTTTTGCTCTGACACAGATTTCCTTTGGGTACATCTCTTGGGATTCTGGGTATGTCTTTTCACTTTCTTCTTGAAAGTGTCTTGAAAGTCAACTGCTCATTTTAGCTGTACTGATGTAAACCTTAAGCTGCCTCTACTAATTGAACAAACTTAACTCAGATTTACACCCACAGTAACAGAGGTTAGCAGCTGGTGGCTGGTTTCTCACTTTCGTTCTGTATAATGAGGATAATGCCTCTGCTTCACTACACTTCATCAGGACTCTGTAATGGGTGTTTGAGGTTGTTGGAATAGCAAATTGTTGGTTATTAGCAATGAACTAGAGACAGAGAGTAAGAGCTTTCTATTATTCCAGACACTGTTCATGGAAACTGCACAGCTGCCTACTTCATATACTTTTGGTCAGTTATTATTTATAAACAGCAAGACAGTAAACTCCCTTTTTGTTTGAAAGGAATAAATCTTCTAAATTGATGGACACATCAGGATTGTTTGTAAGCAAGAAATCAGTAGAAATGTATCATAAGTACTTTCTCTGAGGATCAGAGATGTGCCAGAATGTAGAATAAGTGGCAGAAAAAAACCCCAAGATGAACAAAATGAATGGGATTGGTTTCTTGGTGACAGGTTAAAAAAAAAACAACAAAAACCACAAAACCAAAAAAACCAAAAACAAAACCCCAAACCAAAACAACAACAATAAAAAAACCCTGAAACACCACCCAACAAAACAAAACAGTGCTATATTTAATAGAAAAGGGCTATGGTCACCCACTTAATGTAAAAAAGGTTGCCAAGCTTTTGTATGTGGTGTTGAAAAGCCAAATATGTTGATATGTTGATATGTTGGATTCAGTTCTGTTAAAAAGTAAAGCAGTTCTGCACTTCCCTTTGGCATTGTGGCCTGACCATGCTTTGCAAATTTTTCAGGATAAAAATTTAGGATTTGTCTCCCCAGCAGATCCAGACTGCAGTGAGGTTTTGCCACATTCCTAGCACCTCTTGAAAATGCTGTTAATGGCACTTAATATTACTGACAATCAGTTTATGTAAACAACTCACTTTATGCTTTTAATTATGGGTCTTGAGACAGGTTAGAGCTCACAAACACTACTGCTAAGAATCATTTATGCCTCAGAGTATCAGGTGGAAAGATGACACAGCAAACATTTGTTCACATCTAATGACTTTGCACAACTAGTCCTATACCTGAAAATACGAGAGAGCTCTGATGCCAAACAACAACCTGCTGGTTTGCATCTTGAGCCTACAGAACAAGAGATGTTTCTACCTGGTACAACAAAACAGTGGCTGTATCAGAAGCCTCATGCTTTAGTGATGAGCTCAAAGAGTCCTGGGATCTGTTCCTCATTCTGATGTTGACTGGTTGTGCCACACAGATGGGTCAGCTCTTTGCTGAGCTTCAGCCTAAGTAAGGCATGGTTCTGCAGTCAGGCTAAACAGTGAATGTGTATGTAAGAAGAAAACAACAACGTGGAGAGCAGAATGGAAAATTTTATCCTGACACAGTGGTGCAAGTTACTTTGTCACTAAGACATCAAGCACTGCAAATACCTAATAAACATGCAGAGAATTGCTCTTAAATTTTAACACAACCATTCTTTCTCTATGTTGCTTTCTGTCTTTTAGCTTGCACCCTGGAGACATCCTGATTTACAGGGCAAAATGGATGAGATGTTCTCTTGCTGAAAATGCTTCTACCTATAAACTCAACTTAAAATCATATATAGCATTGAATTCAGTTTTGCTAGCATGTAATAACCTTGTCTGATACTACAGAGTCAAGACTGGCATAAAGATAAAATTATCAAGTCACCACTTGCACAGTACCTCGAGCTTGAAGGCTGAATAGCATGGTATGTCTCATGTATTTCTAGTAAGCATTAGTTACTGTTTACTTTCTTATTTTACAGCTGCTTACTACACATAAGACACACTTTACTATCATGACAATAAGGTCCTTAATATTCCTGAAGAAGAATCCAGTAAGGCTTGGAAAAAGAAGTTGAAGAAACCCTGTTTTTCATTTCCCTTTTTCCCCTGTTTATTGGTTTAATACTCAGTAATTCCTGTCGTTCTGAAGAACCTCAGAGGGAAGTAAAGAGGAAGAAGGATGTCTCAGCTGAGTAAAGGGATAAGAACAAGTGTCATGAAAATAAGCTTAAGCTTTAATTGAGAAAGAAAGATGAAAAATGTGAGCTCAGAATTTTATTACACGGCTCTGAGCTAGAGAAACTTTGAAGTGTTACAAAAGAGTTAAAGCCTGAAAGCAAAGAGGTGAAAGACTGGCAGAAGGTGCCAGTTTCATTAAGTAGCTGTGTTGATGATAACAGGAAGAAAGGGCAAGACTTGCTGTCCACTGAAACACAACAACTCCCATAATGTATTCTGCACATCATATCGTTCAAGCCTCTAATATTTCATTCATTGATTTTATTGTCAAATGAAAAGGCGCTTGTTCCAAGTGGCATTTAGTGAGACAGATGGGGAGAGACTCTGACTTCATTACTGGGAGTTTGCTCTCTGGCTAACGTTGACATTAGATGGGTAAAAAGCAAAAAGACTGCAAAAGAATACCAGTTCTTCTGTTTAGAAAAGTATCTCCAGTGCTCTCCCTGGAAGCTGAAGGCTTTTCACCCAGTCAGTCTGCAGCCTGCCTCACATGTCATCTGCATCTGTGAAAAAGCATCGCTCAAACTTCTGACATAGGTACTTTGAGAGAACTCTGTTAGCCTAGGATTTGTTTTTTTGTGGTGATTGCTGTTTTCTGCTACAGAAAGAGAGAAGATCAGAAGAGAAGTCTATGAACTATTAAACACCCAGTTTCAAAGAAATACTTGTCATTGTGCTTACAAAACAGAGAGGACAAACAGACATGAATCAGTCTGTTATTTTTAGCCTCAGTAGCAAATATCATCAGAGAAATCTTGGAAGTATGCTTACTGTCTCTCAGCAGTTACAAGTGGTTGCACCAATTGAGAGGCAAAGAAGAGCTCAGAGTTCCTTTTAGCCACAGAAATAAATGTATTGAGAAGTCAACCACCAGAAAGAAGGAAACTAACATCTGTATGGAAGTACAAAAAGCATCCCAATACAATCTGCCTGTTCCCAAATCCACCTGCTATGGCCTAAGCAAATACTGAAACAGCACTGGTGAGAGAAAAACACTGCAAGCCTTGCTGTCTTTGGAAAGAATTGGAGGAGGAAAATGCAAAAAGTCGACAGAATTTCTGGAAGAAAATGCAGAACTTTCCTTCTTAGTTAGAGAAGTATCCCCTTCAGTGAATGTCTGGAATTCTTATTCATTCTCCATTCCTTTATAACCTTGTTAATTTTGGATTCCTGGTGCACAGCAGCATGGCCTCACCAAGAAGGTGCCTGCAGCCACATGTTACAGATACTTTTTTAAGCAATAAAAGAAGCTGGTCCAAACCCTTACAGGCTAAAGAAGACACTGCAAGCAGGCCCTCCTTTTTCTGTCTGTGTGCTCACTGCCCTACATTAGTATGTAAAGCATAGCATTAGCACCCTACTAACTCTCCTTCTTGCTCTTCCCCTGTAATGAGGTCAATTTATTTGGACCTCCTGAAAGGTTAGGTACAGAAGAGTCAAGATACAAAACGGATATAGGCTGAAAATAGCTGGCAGTTGTCTGACCTGGCCAAAAAGACAGCGTGTGTAGGCAGGCACAGCAGCAGAACTTTAAATGCCTGAGTGTTGTGGTTAAAAGCAAGGTGCCTATTAGCAGCTTGGAAAAACTTTCATTAACTTCATGTATAAACTCCACTGAGATTTAAAATTCAACAACAGTGCCCCTTTGCTAATCTGAGCCTAATTGAACTGCTTTAGTGATTTTTAGAGCAAAGTTTAGGGTGAAAGCTTCAATATTAGAGAAGAATGATGCTCAAATACTGAGAACATCTAGATAAGATAAACCATACTTCCACAATCAAATGAGAGAGAGGCATGGAATTATTAGGAATTCTGATGACATCAAAATGTAGCAAGACAGCTGTGCAGCCCCTGCAGGAAGGCATGCAAAGGGCAGGAAGTTAGGGTATCAGCTAATCCCCTTAATCTCTACTAATGCATGAAGTGTAAGCAACATTTCTTTTATGAAGCAGTAAAATGCTGTTATGAGTTCTGAATCTATCTTGCATCTCAATGAGTTCTGCAATCAAAGACTAAGAACAGCAAGCCAAACATGAGTGAATTTCCCTTTACTTATTTTCTCTTCACCTGTGTAGAGACAAAATGAAAAACAATATAAAAATTGAAATCTGTAAAATGAACTTGGCTAACTGATTCCCTCATAACCACAACCATTAGATGCAACATTGTACTTGCTCTTAAAAAGGGAACAAACCTATGAGATAAATAAAATGAAGAAAAATATCCACAAATATCTGTACAATAAGCCTCTGTGGGGTAAAAAAGGCAATTACAAAAGAAAGGGCTTCACTCTGTCTTCCTTGGGGATAAAAAAAGTTGAAAACCCCTCACCTATGAGATGATCACAAGACAGACCTTTTATTAGCTCCATGTAGTGGAATCTGATGTCACCTTTTTGTTAGTCATGCTGCAGATCTATTAAGCACCATAATAAATATAAATTAGAATTGAAACATTTAATACTATAGCAAATAAAAAATAGATTGCCTTTCAAGTGCTGAAAAATAGCAACAAATTAATATGCATTTGCAGATCAGAAAGGCCTTAAGTTAAAAAGAAGGCTGATGTAGATGACAATTTCGGCTGTGTATTGGGAAGATCTTGGCTTCCATTGGATTTAACACTGTGAGAATTAATTCATACCTCAGGCACATAAATGCTGTAGAAGCAAGCACACTAATTTGAGAAATTGTCACCCCAGAACAGGAGTTACTACTGCCTACCTAGTTCATCTCAGCATACAGCCATCTGGATTAGCTGCAACCCTTTTCAGTGGCACTCTATAATGGCTGTATGGAGAGAGAGAGAGGGACAATGACTCCCCATAAAAGCTGTTAATGCAGCTCATGGCATAGTAATGGAGAGATGATGTCAATAATTTCTTAAATCACTCCCAGCAAAATTGTCAGGACATCAGTTTATCCCTTCAAAAGCATGCAGTAAATGGGACATTTACAGTTAATCTGTTCTAATCTCTAGAAAAGGTAAATCTTTTTTTAGCACCGAGAAGAGATTCTACAACCTGGTACATCTGTGAGAGTATTTCACTTTAGCTTCCTCCTCTGCCCTTTTAAAATGAAAATTAAACTTTCTCTAGGATTCTTTCCCAGAGATGCACAAATAAAATCCAACTGCATTGTCCCAAATGGACAGACATGCCTTAGATTAACTCTTCATTAGTAAAAGATAATGTAGGTGGCTCTGATTGTGAAATCTTCTGTGCACAGATTTTTTTCAATTGCACCCTAATTAACTCTTAGGTTAGTTTCCAGTTCCAGCTTCCTTCTATTGTAGTGACTTAAGCATCCCCTGGGGCATTTCTTAACTTCCCACTTCATCAGTGCTACTTTTATCGTGGACCTACACTTGTTCCCTAAGGGTTTTCAGAAATTAATTTCTTTTTCACAAGGTTGTTTCTCATTTGCATGATTTTTCTGTCTGTCTTCAATGCTGCAAAACGTGAACTGTGAACAGTGCTTTGCAAGTTGGCGTAAGAAACAGAGGGATTATTTTCAGTGATACATATAAACTCAAAACAAACAGGAGTAAATAACACAACACCTCTCTACAACATGTGAAATGCTAGTTTCTTTCCTTCTAGAATAAGATGTGACCTTCTGACTGAATATAAAGCTCTTATTCTGTTACTTAGGCTCAGCCCATTAATTGCATAAGGAAGCAAAATCCAAGGCATAGATCAAATTCTGAGACAGCCTTCCATTTGTTATAACTACATGAAGAGGAACTCAGCTCCTGCCTTTCCATGAAAGGAAAATAAACAATTTCCATTTCAGCTTTTAAGATCAATGCTGCAAGAAGAGAAATGTGTGAGTATGCATTCACTGAAGGAAAGAAAGATTTACGTAAGATGCAACTTAAGGCACAAAGGCATTAAAAAAAGATCATTATCTCTTTAGGAGGTGGAGAAAAGATCTTCTGTATATCATTATCAGACTCTAATCAGCTCTAGAAACTCAGAAGAACTAGTGTTATTTCATTTCACGACAGGTGGGAAGGTTCACCCCTCAGAAAGACTGAATGAGGGCTGACTCAACAGCAATCATAAATTATTAACTAATTTGAGGGATTTTTCCCCTCTTCTTCTTCTCCAAGTCCTCTAAGCTCATTTTGTAGCTCATGCAAGGACAGATCTGAGAGAGGAATTATCAAGCAGGTACGACAGGATTAAGTAAATGCTCTATGACAAGACAATGCTGGGCTTCTCTCAGTGAACCACTACATAAATTATTTGTGGTCAGGATTAAAGTATTTAATTAAATCATCTTTGTGTAGATGAAACATGAAAATTATTTTTTAAATTGCTGCAAGAGAAAAAAAAGAGTCCCTTCTTCTGCTTACAATATTGAGTCTGTAGTTCAAAAACCAAAGTGATCAAAACAGCAGTGACTCACTGGCAAGAGCATTAGGATAAATCAGTGTACCTTGAAAGTTATCTCCTTGCATACTCTTCTCCCCCAACCAAGATGATTGTTATGTTATGCAAATGTCCTGGAACAAGGACAGCTTCCAGACCAGAAATGTAGTGTCCCTCCTTGGTACAGACAGGAATTCTCCTTAATATAAAGTTGTTTGTCACTTTGTTGAGCTCTTACTAAACATTAGCAGCCTGATAGAGGACTCAGGGAGAAAAAAGGATTGCCAGGTTTTGTTTACACACACAACAGAGGGGAGGGACAACAGGTCTGTTATTTAAGAAAAGATGTGTGTGTAGAACAAAGGATTTTTCCTACCCCTGAGAACAACCAAAAGGGAAAAAAAAATTGAAGATGTAGGTCTTCCTTCTGAGATATATTTTCTGCAGTACCAGAAGGTACTGCTCAGTTCTGGCCAGAATGTTCAAAAAGTCCTCTGCCTCAGCAACTGTGCAACACAGCTAGCCTAGGACAGGAGAACTGAGAAAGACATACCTAGAGTTTTATGCACTGTACCGAAGAACATCCAAAATTGTGGCTGATCTAGGGCAGAAATGAATTTCTTTGCTTCCATGAAAATATTTTTCCAGTCACATTTAGCAAACTACTCTGACAAATGAATGTCTGAACTTGATTTGCCTCCATTTGGCTGCAGAACTGAATGAAATATTCTAGCTGGTGGATCAAATGCAAGGATTTGGACTCAATTCTCTAGCCACTGTCAACCAGGATGGAAGGACTTCAAGCTCCTTCTTGGTATTTGGACTAGCATTCTGCTGGAAGAAAAGCCAGTGGGGAATGAGTTGGTTATTAATGCAAATCTGTAAGATCTCCCATCAGAAGATAAAGGTGTTGCTGACTGGATGTCTACCTCTTACTGTGGAGGGCAAATCAATCATTTTCACTTTTTCTTTTCTGCTGCAAAGTAGACAAAAATAATAATTTGTACAAAATCATTACAGATGTATCAAATAACAAAGTACCATGAACTGATCTTTAGATCTAAGAAGCCATCTCAGAGTCTCTTTAAATGGCAGCTAAGAAGGAAATTCTACCTCCACTTAAACTTTATTATTCCCTCTGCTGCATGGAATGTAAAATAAATAATTTTGTGAAGGTGGTGGTGGTGGGAAAAACCAGATAATTATTATAATGTATTATTATTATTTCTTTCCAATTCTGCTGTTTGGGGAACAGCACATGTATTCTCTGTTCTCAGGAACAGCAAAACCAGGTAACAAATGTTCTATGCAAGCAGTCACTGTGTGAATACAGTGCAATAAAAACCATGACCTAACATTCAGTGATTTCAGTCAGCTCTGGATCACAAAACTATACACATGCACAGGCACATACGTAGCAGAAGCTACAGGAATACTGCTGAACAATGTAACAAGGCAGTTTCTTTTAATAATTCTAATGATTTCTGGATATACTCTATCAGTTAGTTACTGTCTATGAGAAGGAAATGATGAATATGCCTGCAACTGTATCATGTAACAACGCAGGGGATAAACCAAGCAGAAACAAGCATATGGAACTGCTACAGGAAATTAATTGAATTCTATGTAAGGATTCCAGACTGGAGGTCTGAAGTAAGCTATAAGGTATATGATACTGCACATATTAAAATACTTCCACAGTATAATCCAAAAGTGATTTACACAGCGACAGCAGCTTTCATAAGAAGTTTGATGTATTTCTTCTGGACCACTTAACAATCATGAGCTGTTACTTAATTTCCTTTCCCATCATTACTTACTGTCAATAAATGTGTGTGCTAAATTTAATTTTTCTCCTTTGTAATTAGTCTGGGTCTACCTGCCTGACATATTAACTGATTCTACAGTCTCACATTTGTGACATCAAACGATTTCCATGGTGACAGATTGAGATATATTCCTGAATCAGACTGGTAAGTGGGTCATAGTTGACTGGAAAGGAGAGGGGAAAAAAAACCCAACCTTCTTTTATATATAACTTACCTTGGTTAGGCTAATCAATAATTAAGGAAAGATAGAGTCCAAGCAAAAAGTCCAAAATGCTAAATTTGCTTGGGAACTGATAATCACAGAGGCCTGGGAAAAAGTTTTTAAGGTTATTGTGGGTAATGGAGATTTTCAGAATCAATCAGTCACTTTTTTGAGGACTAATTTGATTCATAACTTCAGACTTAACCCAGTGCATAACTTAATTCAACATTTTTTAATTTTATCTGTACTGGAGTATTTTGTAGAATAGGCCACTTTATAGACATGTTGCAGCAGCTTTGATCATTAAGTCTGGTCTACACTTGACACTACAAAGTCTCTGGGCCTTGTCCTTTTGCATAAGGAATTTGTTCTCTTTTCTGGTTTATTTCCATTTATCAACTTCAATTTGTACTGTAGCCTACACTTGAGCAATGAAACTGTATTGCACGTATCTGGGTGTGGATTAAAATTTGATGTGTTCTGCTGCATGGGCACCTGTGTCCTTGAATGCTGTCTGTTCAGGGTGCTCCAGTGAACACCAGTACCACCATGCCCTGGAACCACAGCACTCTTGGCTTTCCAGGGCAGCTGAATAAAATATACTCAACAGGGTGGTCTTAGACATCAGCAAGAGCAGTTGCTGAGGTTCCTGATAAAATGTATTCAGTAGCGTGAGACTATGTAACACGGAATTTACACCCACTGACTGGAAGGATCTATACAGAGATAGTGTAAGCAGGTATGACTCCTTGTATGTCAAATGGAGCCATCCCAACTTGTAGCAGGTCAGAATTTGGCTCACTAAATTTACACTACAGAAAGATGATGCAGTTTTTTTCTGTATTTTTTCATAAAAAACACCGTCTGTTGGCTTTGCTGCTGCTGATTAACAGCCTCCCACTTGCCCGTTCTGGGCAAGTTGGTGAGGAAAGCTGTCAGACCAAGTACAGGATTGCTGGCAAGCTATCCTCTGGCCAAGGCACGCTCCATAGAGCATGCGGCTGTGTAGGAGAGGCTTTGCCATTTGGGAAGCTGGGCTTCATGAATTCTAATCCACAGCAGCCCAAGTTTAGTTCCTAAGAAGTGCAAGCTAAATTAAAACTAACAACTTTCCAAAATGCAAAAGGATTCAACCACTATTTTTGAAATGATACCAGGATGGCAGAGCAGGATGTGCAAATTGATGCTTTAACGCTGAGAGAGTACATCTAATTTGATCTTTTCATGGGAGGAAACTCTGCAAGAAGAAAGTACCAGAATCCTGTGTGGCAGTAAACGTTACAATTCACATAAGACAGTATTTGCCCTCTAAAGTGTCTGACAGTTATCACTCAGGAGTACTCACAATAGCATCTGAGCAACCACAATGAAACCAGACAGCTACAACTTCACATATTCGTAGCAAATATTGCACAGTTATTCCAGCGAGACTAAATGTTAGATAAATCAGAAGGAACTGTGAATTCCCAGTGTAAAAAGGGCTCAGTACAGAAAACAATTATTCCCATGGACAATTCATTTGTCCTAGGTGCTTTACAAATACACAATTTGCAATGAGTAAGCAAGACAGACAATGGGAAGGAGAAATTAAACAACATTTTTGCCTACCACAAACAGGACCCAGAACTGCAGAGGCAGTAAGGTGTGCATAGATGACTGCAGCAGAGCTGGGAAGCAGAGTCCAGATCCCCGCTGTTCTCAACCTTGCTATGGATTTTACCAACTTCACAAGCAACAGAGTTTGCCAATACACTGACAACATTAACATGCATAAAACGCTAGCCTTTATTTCTTGTTTCAACAGAAGGGTCTAAATAGCTGTTAAAATTGCAAATTAGCTCAGCTTTGCTTAAAGGAGTAATTTTTTAGATCTTTCACAAATCAGAGAATTTGAAAGAAAGAAAGAAAAAAGATAGATAGGTAACATTTCCCCAGCGGGTCTGAAGTGACTCCCTCAACAATGCTGCTTTCAACACCAAGTTCTGCTGCTAACCAAATGGCAAAGTGAAAAGCTTTCCATACCAACTTACTATTGTCAGACACGACATTGGAAAATGTTTAGTAACAGGTCAGACACAAAGAAAATATAATACTGCAATTAGCAAGCATGCAGAAAGATTATAGTCCTGTTTTATACATATAGATGGATAGATAAATAAAAGAAGGACAGCAAACAGGAGTACTGAAACCATAGCAGGCTGGACAGTCAGTTTGATGAGAGTAGTTAAGAAGATTAATGTGTACTCTAAAGTGAACTCCCCCAGTTGGCCAGGGCTCAATAATTTAAAAGACAATGCCAGAGCCTTCATTTCAAGGTGACAGAAAATTCTGATGATGAAAGAGGTGGCTGAAAACTTACTTTTAATTAAAAAGCAAACAAGCTGAAGCTCCAATTGCCTAACGTGAAGTAATACTGTTTAGGAAACAGAGGGGAGGGATCGTTATTTACATAGTTCATTTTATTAAATAAAAGAACTCAAGGAGAACCAGTAACAACTTTTCCACCCTAGTATCCTTAATAATATGATTACTCATCGACTCACTGAGAAAAAGTTTGAGGCTAAAGAGAAAGGAATTAAACTGACAGATTTATTGCTACCAAGAACAGATACCCACAAAATGAAGAGCTAGGACACATTAAATGACCAGAATAATTCATGAACATTCCCAGGAAGATGAATAAATGGATGACAAAGCTCACATCTTTCACATGACACAAATAGGTAGACAAGTGACAAACAAATTGATAGGTGCATATTCAGATGGACACAGAGGTGTTATTTTCCTAACATTAACTTAAAAAATGATCAAAATTATTATACTACCAGTTTAAAACATGTGAGAACTCAGAAACAGAGAAAAACAGGTCAGATTAAGCCCCAGTTTCTACAGAAGCTGGAGTTTCCCAATTAGCTCCACTTTCTTGTTACAAACACTTCTAACTTGCTAAAGTTTTGTTACAAAACTTAGTGCTAAGAATTTCTGAGTTGTGGGCAAGAATTTTTTTTTCCTAGGGATCATTGAGCTCTGTAGCCTCAGGCATGCATCATCTGCCATAGCACATGCCAGTGGGGAGCAGCAGTTCATCACGGTCACCTGCGACATTTTGCTGACTGCTCCATCTTTTTTGCAGTGCTAAACTCAATGATCTTAAACTTCAGCTTAAATTTCTGCGTCAAAGGGCTAAGAGGAAGTTAGTACATCACATCTTCTCCTCTGCACTTGGAAAGACCACTTTTGGCAGATACTGTTCAATGAGGGGCATAAAAGAGGATGCTGGTGGAGAGCAACACTTGGCCCTGAATCTATTAGTCAAGACAGAGCTGAGACATTAACAGCCCCAACTCAATGCTGTATCTCAGTGCATCATTATTTTCAATCTTGCTGAAGTCATTGAGACTACTCATGGGCTTTTACACTTCAGCCTATGATTAAGTGCTTCCCTAAATATGGTCATTAAATTTAAATTGTAGATGCTTGCTAGGTACTCCTGAAGGTTGTTCTCTCACCTGCAACATATTCCCTTCAGGCTTATGGCTGGCAAAACAAGTGGCAAAATAACATCCCAATCTGCATGTCAGCAATCCTCCCACTAAACTTAAGACACAGGGGAACTGACTGATTCAGGAGGGAGATGTGTTTGCCCTGATGCTGATGTAGGGAAGAATAGTAGATTTTTATGGCTCTCAGAGAAGGATGAAATACACAGAATAGGAAAGGTGTATGAACCTGGCATATGCCAGTGTCTTGCAGAGATATCTCAGTTTGTTTGGGTAGCAGAAGCCATACAAGTGTGTCAACGCAGCCTTTTGCCACTGTGCGGTTTTGTCACTTCTCAGTGGGCCTAATCAGCCTAACACAGTACTTTGCTACTGCATTTAACTGGCTTGGGTACATGTGCATGTGTTGATCCCTACAGAGACATACCCTAAAGGATTCACACAGCGCTTCCAGAGCTATCAAGCTATTTTCACTTCTCTCTCTGGTCGTGTGTGCACCTCAAAGCAGTCCTCTATCCTGCTTCCTACTCCCAAACAGGCTATCGATCACACTGCAGCGTATGCTAAAGCCGTAATGCGGATAACAGACCATTAAAAGCTCAAATGAGACTGCTAAACACATTTCATTAATCATAACACAATCTAGTCCTGAACTAGAAGCTACAGCTTCAGCAAGCTGGTAATGGAAGTCTTCGTTCTACCCATTTCTAGTGACTGGAAAGGGTAGGATGTCTTCCTGAGCTAAGTATCTTTAAACCTTTTGCCCTTTCCTCCTATTCCTCAGGTGCATGTGACATGCGAGAGTTACACTGACATGGAAAGACAGTGAGCAGAGGATAAAGAATAAAAATAAGAGAGCTGCTGAGAAGAAAGAGTGTGAATGCTGTTCACAGAGCCTGAATTCTCAAAGGAGCCAGAACACCCTCAACTCACACTGATTTTAATAAGAGTGCTTTTGAAAACTGGCCAAACTGGCTGCTTCTCCCTGGCAAGGGGTCTTTATTTAGGGATTTGACAGGATATCAGAAAATGACTTTTCTTCCTAGGAGCCCAGACCCAGTGCTGATTCTGCCAGTATAAAAGCATAGCAGAAAACATTGTGGAAAAGAGATGCCCCCATTGCACCACTTCTTACTGTTACATCTCTGGCTTTTCTCAGTAGCTTCCCAAGCCCCTTCCAGGAAAAGTCATCAGATTACATATTACCCACTAGGCAGCTGGCAGGTTAAGAAGAGTTACTTGCCAAGCACATCTGGCTGTTCAACCCCACTGATGACACATGCCTTTTCATACTAGCTTAAAGGTGGGGTATTGTTTTTTCTTCAAGGAGCAGGTTTGAGAAGGTGATTTCAGCTGAGATAAGTTGTTTCCTTAAAGAGCAGAGACAGAAAACATTGTCAGCAAAAGACCCTACTTTAATAATTGTTTGGAAGAGTGAACAAGCCTGAACCAAAGGAACCTTTCAGGAAAAGGTTTGAGTTTAATCCTAATGAAGGACTTGAATCAGCAAACCTAGGCTCATCTCTAGTGAGGCTTGGTTTTATCCCCTTCTCCTGCTGACCCTAGTTTAAAGTCCTCTTGATGAGCCCTGCCAGCTCATGAGCAAGAATCCCTTTTTCCCTCCATCTGCTGTCAGCAGGCCCAGTGTTGCGTAAACCTCCCCATGATCAAGGAAACCAAAATTCCACTGATGACAACAGCCGCTGAGCCTTGTGTTAATCAGGTCTGTTTCCTTGTTCCTTTTCCTTCCCTGCCACCAAAAGGATTGAGGGAAACACGATCTGTACTCTTGATTGTTCAACCAACCACCCCAGTGCCTACTGTGCACCCATCAGTCTCCTCACTGGCAGGGCAGAGTGGCCTTGGTGCTGTGCAACCATTGTCCAGCAACAGCTGGTGCTATCAGTACTGTTTTGGTCACAAATCTAAACCCCAGCTTCATAGGAGCTTCTATGAATGAAGGTATTCTAAGCAGACCCAGTACAACCAGACGTGTAAAAAACCTCCAACCAACCCTAAGCAGACCAAAATCACCCAACTACTGTGAACAGAACTGAAAGAGAAGCTAACCTGCTTGCTACTAGGATGTTGTTTCTGTCAGTTGGATAACTCAACTAATTTATCTTACCTTCTGTCTAATAAAGGGAAAATATCAAATGCTGCAAAAGTATAAGACAACTCCCTGTAAACACCATTTTTGTTTTCCCCATTAAAAGCACTTGTATGCTGTAAGGAATTCCCCAATTTCCAGCCACCAGTGTAGCTGTATCAATCCAAAATGCTGGACTACACAAAGGTAGCCTGCCATTGTGTGGAATAACTACTCAGTTTCAAGTAAACACAAGTTGCAGTTCATCTTATTTAAACTACAGACAAGTAAACTACATCAAGTATTGACAACCAGAGTTTTAAGCAACATCCCAACAGGAGCAAGATGAAATACTTGCATATGCAGATCAGATTAAATGAGGCTGGTATACAAAGGAGTCCAAGTCATGATAAACACTTTAGATGGGTGAGTATCCAAGGGGAAAATAGGTGAGAGCAATGGAGCTACCCTCTCTTGGACTTCCTCAGCTCTTGCTGCAGTACAGCCTGTACTATGTGGATGCAATGTCTACCTGCCACTAGCTGCCCATCTTTGGAGTTAGGTCTCTTTCTGCAGGTTATACTGGAAAGAAGGAGAGATTCCTGCCCCACTCAGCCATCACAACCTACTGAACACAGGTTTCTTTTGCTGTGGTCTGCTGCCATTTCACACCTTCATATAAATGAGACCCAAGCTTTGAGTGAGGGAGGGAAAATGTTAAAGATAGTTGGAAAAATGCAGGAAAAATCTCGCCACTGTAAGACTGCCTGAGTCAGGTAAGGTGTATCAACAATTAAACATTAAAAAGAAAGAAGTAGAACAAGTGTGGATTAGAGGTGCCTCCCAAATATGGGCTGGAACTAATGAGGCTTTTCTTTTTACCATCAGAGGAAGTTTATTACATGTACTTCAAAGGGAGTTGACTTAGTGAGCAATGGAGGTGGGTCAGAGACACATCCTTTCCTGTGATGCTCAGCATAAAAGCAGAAGCATTTATAATGGAATGGCTGAACTGGCTGTGAAAATAATAACGTGTGACTTGGGAAAATCTTAAGTAGAGGATGAAACATTAAAATAAAAAGAGAGAGAAGGGAGGAATGGCATGTAAAATAAAGCCAGACTCTTGCACTTATTTCACAGCTACATAAAGTATGTGCTGATGCTTCTCATTTTGACCCTCTGGGCAGGTCCATAAATCCTGACCTGTGATACACTGGGTTGTTAAAATTCTTCTGGTCACCTGGTGCTGCCCAATTGAATGTTAACAGTATTGAAAGTGAGGTAAAAAGCACCCCTGATTAATAGTGCAGGTGTCATTGAATTGAGGGCTACTGCATACACCACCAGACCAGAAATCTTACAGAGAGACCTAGAGGGACAAAGTGAGGGTAGGGAACAGGCACAACAGAGCACCTATAGAGTACTGGAGACTTAAAACATCCTCACAACAGTGCTGTACAGCCTGAAAAATCCAGCTGTTTCTCTTGGTGCTCTGCAGCTAACTAGATCTTGTGGTTCACAAGGAATCACATCAACCTGGCAAGTAACTATCAACAGCTGTTGACACTGCAATGGTATTTCAAGAACAGGGTTGTGCCACTATAACATTTCCTATAACCTATGGAACAAATGAGACCCTTAAACTAGGGCTCAGGCATAAGCAGACAAATCCCACGTTATTCAGAGCTAAATGAAAGCTACCACATCTTCTCTTTCATGATCACCAAATTTATCTACCTTTCACAGTTTCCAGAAGTTTGGTTCCTTAATGCTTTCTTGAATTTTAACAGACTTGTATGGGGTTTATTTTTTCAGAAAGAAACCCCATATCTAGATCAATCATTTTCCTGGTTTTATATTGAACATAGATGGTAAGATTCCTTCTGAGAGACTTCTGCTGCTCACTGAAGTCTGCTGTCTTCGGTAAAAAACCTCACAGTGCATCTCATGTATGTACTGTTTTCTAATTAAAAGCTGAACTCATCTCATTTTCACCAATATAAATCCAAAGACTACTTAAATGAAAGTAATGGAGTTACTCTGGATACATTCTATGGCAAATCAGACAAGGATTTTGGCCTAATCTCATAAATGTCTCCCTTAAGACCTCCATTAGCAACACTGGGTTTTTAGTGAAAAATGCACCACATTCTTGCAAGATCCCCTGGTGGAGAAATTTGGTGGGGTTTTTTGTTACATTACTTCTACACAATTACATTAAAACTTTGGTGAGATCTCAGGGGAAATGGCTACAACCTGCTCCCTCAGTATATCTCCTCACCCACAGCACGAGGAATACATAAAGAAACTGAAGAAACACTAGCATATCATTAAATAGCTAGTTTCAGTTTGTGTGTGTTTCAAGTCTATAAGGGGAAAGCATGATTCAACCACACCTGTTTTCCCTCACAAGTATCATTAGTACTAATTACTTACAGCTTCACTCGTGGCAATCGCTGGATGGTATTCAATTGCTTTCGATATATTGCTGAGAGATCCCAATACCACTTACAAGGCAGAAAATGGGTATCAGTAATTGGTAAAGTTGCCTCAAGCTTTTAGGCTAACAATACAATTGTGATAGTACTTTACCCTGATTCATCTGGAAGAGTTTGCTTCCTCTTTGCCCTTTGACAATGGACTCACTATGAACAAGGTTTCAGAGTTACAAAGTTCCCAGGAACAAGTTCGTGTTTTGCCTGAACGCTAGGCCAGACAGAAGCAGTCTGTGGGGAGAAGAACAAAAAGTACTAGCTATTTCGGATGTCCTAAGAAGTATATCCTCAGTGCATCCTTGCATAGAGGAATATGTAAGCATGACTTCTTTTTCTTTCCCTCAAAGCTCTCAGCCTTAAATCACAGCTCTGATGTGAACTCTGGTTGCAACTTCTTTCAGGATTGCTTTTTCAAGCACTGGTCACGAGGGGATGAAATAATGAAAGGTGCTCTCTGGGTCTCCACACACTTTCCAGAGATTTCTAACTCAATCTTTACTTCTAAATTTTGCCAACCTGGAGACCTTACATATTGTTAGAGAAACGATTAAACATTTTCCTCTTCTACCAAGGGATAAATTAAGACTAATCATAGCTTGGGATCACTAAAATCAAATTTCTTCTACTTCAGATTCTGCCTTCCAAGCTTCATCCCAAGAAATTAGCATTCCCATCTGCCTTCAACGTGAAAGTCAGAGCTCCATAGCAGATATCTTGGAGCAACATATTTGAACAAAGTTAGTCCAAGCCTCACTCCAGTGATGGCTCTGTGTTCATTAGTATACAGGATCTGTTCATGACTGAGTCACCCAGCAGAGCAAATTTGATACATAATCAAATGTGGGCATGGAATGACATTTCTATTGCATTAGCCAGAACACATGATTTGGAGTTTATGCTGACTTTAAGCTTACTATGGAAAGACAGATGGTATCTGATCCAGGGTAAAGTTTCTCAGAATAGTTAATCCATTAGTATTTTGGAACAGAAATGAATCAGTGAATTATACCAGATTACCACTTAGTGTTAGGTGTCTATGACATTTTGTACCAAGATCTCTAGTTTTTTAGTTATCACTAAACAACAATACAGTATACAAAACATATGGTGATGGGAAGACAAGAAAAGGGTTGTAAACCAGAAGAATGATGAAAACCAAGGCAGCTCAAATATTGGTGTCACATCTGCAATGACAAAACAGCTCTGAAGTACATGAAGAACTATTGTCACTGCACACAGGTATTTAAGTGTTGTGTTTTCTTCCCATACCTAAATGGTACTGACTGTATTGGCTGGGTCAGACTAACCCTGATTATATGTTCTGTATTGTAAATACACCTAGACTCCCAAGGGAACACAGCAGGTTAGGATAGCTTCTCTTTGTTACCTTGCAAAGAGCATATTGGCAACTTGCAGCTCTTCCTTACCTTTGCTTCACTTTGAAAGGAATTCTCCACAAATTCTCTCTTTGCACAGGTATGTATTTCAGATCTAGATCCATTCCTGACATACTCCCTGGGACTGCAATATTGCTTCAGTACCTGAGCTTGTCTCATACAGCAATCTCAGTCAAGTAAGACAGGGGGAAAAAAAAAATCAGTGATGAAACTGAATAAGGGGTTACTTGTTGATAATAGATGTTAAAAAGGAAGCTCATTAGTACTGGGTAAGATAGCAGCAATTAAAAAAAGCTTAGGGTATGTCTGTTATTTGGTTTGATGTTATTGCTCTTTAACAACCCACACACACACATGCCCTGCCCAAGAGTCTTCTAATTAGTAAACAAGTGGAAAAGGTGGTGGCCTTGAGCATCTGTCTATACTTAGTTTTGAAGAAAATTAAGATCTTCTAATCCAGATATAAAACTCAACTGTGAACCAGTTAGCAAGTGAACTTACAGCAAGACTGGCAAAAAGAAGAGGCTATGGCAACCTGTTCTGAATTGGAGGTGGAAGGACTGTTCAGAGAATGGATTTGTACTGAACACAGTGAGTTAGTAAGATTAATGAGTGGAAATCACACTGCATGGTGGTCAGTCTTCAGTAATTTAATTGAAGCAGGAACTAATTTCAAGGTGATATAAAAGTCCTTTTGATATTTGGCTCCATTTTTTTTTCATGGAGTAGAAGTCAACACATCACGGGGATGTAAAGGAAAAGGAGAAGCAAGTATTTACAACATTTAACCTTTCACTTACTAATTTGAAATGTCTTGACTGGAGAAAGGAGTTGAAGAAGAGCAAAGAGGAAATTGTGTCCAGCAAATCTTGATTTGGTTAGAGGAAACAGGGCTCATCTGGAAACTTCAAGATCACAAAGAGGATTTCTGATACCATAAAAATGAAGGATAAGGAGCACCCTGGGATGTCATGTCTCTGAACATGAGACGTTCAGAGGGAGGCATTCAGAAAGCAACACAGAAACCCTGTTTCATGATAATCATCGCTCCCAGATAGGGCTGAGCCTGGAGAATTGAGGGTCAAATGAGAAGAAGTAATAGAAGACACACCTAGGCTTGCAGAAGGGTCAGTAACCATAGAGCACGTCTGAACTATATGGCATTCCCTGCTGTCTGCTTGATTTTGGCAAGGGGAACTCTAGAAGCTTTTCTGTTCTTTAAAACATGCATATCAGGAATGAAAAGTTTTTTTCATCATTGGTGGAGCTGATTACAGGAAACTGGTAAACTTTCACCTCCCCATAAAAACACTGATCAATAACACTCTCCAGAGCTGCCTGGATATGCTTGGCTAGCCTCTTTCCACATAAGTTGTGTGCTTTGTCATAAAATTTTGAACCTGTAACAGTGTACTCTGTAATACAATGGCTTGCTGGGACAGAGTAAATGATCTGCGACTGGTCCATAAATTCGACTTGAAGTTTGATAGTAAAGATGCATGGCAATCTATTAGAAGTTTGGGGAGCTGATCTGCTCCAGTAGTTCAGATGGAGATGCAGATTTGTGGAAGGACAAGGTCTATGACAGAATCACAGAAAACATCTGGTTGAAAGAGACCTCAAAGATCATCCAGTCCAGCCCTTGACCCAACACTAAGGGTCAACACTAAACCATGTCCTTAAAGTGCCAGGTCCACATGCTGCTTAAACACCTCCAAGGATGATGCCTCCACCACTGCCCTGGGCAGACCATTCCAATGTTTGATAATCCTCTCTGTGAAGAAGTATTTCCTAACATCCAGCCTGCACCTCCCCTGGCGCAGCTTGAAACCATTTCCTCTAGTCCTGTCGCTTGACACCAAGGAGAAGAGGCTGTCCCCTTCTCCTCCACCACTCATCATGAACCCAAGAGACCCTGAAGAGCACTGCTGTTAAAGGTATCACATAGGGAGAGGGAAAGTCCTCAATATAGACAGATCTAAAACAATGTAGGGCTTGCCACATCACAACCCACACCCTGAAGTTTGCAGACTATCAGAATGCAGCTGGAACCACCTCTCAGCACAAAATAGCACTTTGTAAGAGGGCTGCTTCATTTGGGAGCTCTCACTTTGGCCTCTCAATAGCCTCAAGGAGCAGCCCCATGTAGAGAACATTAAAGTAGTCCTGTCTTATGATAACTACATCTAACATGAGAAGTTGCCTTTATACTAACTTCCTGGTGCATAATCTAAACCCTAACTCCTGTTTTGCTGTATTTTTGTTTATTTACTCATGTGGACTGATCAGCTCAATACTTTTGATCTCCAAGTTAAGCAATAAGAATTTGCTTTTACTCTTTCTTTGTTCTCAGTCAACCATGACCCCAGATTTTCTTCCTGGGTTTAAGTATATGCTTAATTTTTGTTGTTTATTATGTCATTCTGACATTCATGGAATGTTGATAATTAACAGTGCTCAGCTGAACCCTGGAGTGTACTGTGATATACCTGCAAAAAGGCCACTGTTAGGACACTACATGAAGAGGAGAGAAAAGGAAATAAAAACATTCTTACAAAAACTGTCACCCACAACAGCATGTTTCTATGGTAATACAGGATTGCTTTGGGTTGTTATGGCAACTAAACTTTAAAAGCAGTAGCATAAAAGCAAAGCAAAAAAAAAAAATCACAAAAATGGAGCTTCATCGCTGCTCTTCTCGATTCTACAAATCATTCTTGGCCCTCCTACCCTACACAAAAACTACACTGGGGCGTTCCAGTGATTCAAACCTTTTAGGAAGAGGAAGAAAACCACTTAGCTTCAGAGCAATGAGTGTGCAGAGCCTTCTTATCACTCTCTTTTAGAAACACAGACTAGAAGTGCTGGATCACAAGCACAGCTCTTGCACCACAGAACAAAGCAAATAAAAAAGTGACAAAAACTACCGTAGCAGTAATTGCTGATGGCAGCCAAGTGGGGATGATAACTGCCCTACCCACTCTGTAGGAAGGACAGGGCAAAATTACACTGAATTAAATGCTGGGTTAGCTCCCTGTGTACTTTGTTATTTCCTTGGCAAGTTTTTTCTTGGCAGCCAGATGCTGCTGCTGAGAAAACACAGAAATTTTCTAAATACATTCACTTGCTTCTATACAGCTTCACAGAAGCTTACTGTGATATATGATGTTCTTAGCTAATCACGGATAGGTTCCAAGATGAATAATTTTGACTAACTCAAGATGTGTTACCACTTCTCTCTTTTCCTATCCCTTCTTTCCTACTCAGTGTCCTGTGTATTCATTCCCACTTTCCATCTCCACACTGTTGTCTCACTTGCCTACCAGTTATGTCCACTAACTATTATTATGCTTAAAATAATTGCATTATCATGAGGACAGAATTGACAATGTGCAAACATCCTCTTCTGCCAAGGTGCCTCAAAACTCATACCCCAGTAATGTGTCCCTTTGCTGCCCTGCTTATGCACTTCAGCCTTCATGCACATCACACCTGGATGAGGTGACCCTTTGCTGCCCTGCTTATGCACTTCAGCCTTCATGCACATCACACCTGGATGAGGTGACCCAACTCTTTTAACTTGTGACCCATACCATGGGTCTAAAGTTGAAAGGATAGTGTATTCAAACATTACCTCTCTTTTTTTAGTTAGCCTACAAAAGAAGCTCTAAGTTCAAAGCAGGAATGCTTACTTAAATCAGGGAATATAGGAGCTAGACTTCTTACTGATGTAAGCCAGTGTCATCCTACTCACTCCAATGCTTTACAGAACTAGTTTATGCCAGCTGAGATGTGTTCTCCCAGGAGTTTAGGACATCAATGTAAACCATATTCAGATCATGATTTCTTAATAGTAAAGGAAAAAGCCTGACTCTCCAAACGCTGTAAAAGTTGCCAATATGACTCTGAAACAGATTGGCAAAAGGACTGTAAGCAGCCCTACAGAATGCCACTTGGTACCTGTAACAGTTATCTCCTGAAGCATGCAGGAAGGAAATATTATTGCTGTCTGTTAAACATAACATATTCATGGCAACACAATGAATGAATGAAGTTCAGGAGATCCTGAACGAGTTTCAGAGGCAACGTGCATTTCTGTAAGTTGCTGTGAGCATATACTGGTAGACATTTTATGGTGATGACAGAAGAGTGCTGATTGCATTGAGTCAGCCAAGGACAACTTTGCGTGAGATAAAGTATGATGGCTCACTTCAGCACAGGGCTTTGTTCCTGTTCCAGGTTACATGTCTCAGAAGGGCAGAAGCAGTAAGCATGTGCTAGGTCCTCAGCCCTGGGATGGTTCATGGTCTGGCCTATTTGTCTGGGTGTATCAGAATAGCACTTATTTGATAGCATCCCCAGCCCTAAAGCAGATAAACGTGCATCTCTTTTACTGACATGAACTTGCACACCATTTACTGCGGCTATGAATGTTGTACTTCAGGTCCAAATTGCTTTCAGAACCACCCCTTGTTCAATTGTCAGTGTTATAGATCACCATACTTGACACTTAACCCCAAGCTATGGACTCCATTATGACTAAATGCAAAAAATAAAATAAAAATACAGAAAAGCTGTGGACACCCTTGGTCCCTGAATTTTATTGTATCTTTATCAATCATCTTTTAGTATATATCTGGAAGGGCAAGGACAAAAATCTTTTTTTTAGATATTGAGGAAAGAGAGAGAAAGCTCCTTCATTTAATTGAAAAGCTTGGCTCATGCTGAATGCAAGCTACAGATTACTGCAAAGAACATGGAGTAGAGCAAGCTTCAGATTTAAGTAAAATAAAGACTCTTGGGAGATGCAGAGTGAAGTGGGCCATTACAGACATACCTAATTCTTTCATTCAGCTTGAGGATTAAAACACAGGGTTCAAACATTCCTGATTCCCTGCATTGCTCAGAAAAAGGAAACCAACCTGTGAGGTTTCCACTATTTCCACAGAGCTGGAACAATTAATGACTTCATTTACATGTCTAACTTTTAGTTCATGTAACTGTCTCCAGTTTTTGCTCATGGTGTGTTTGTGCACAGCCTTAGAGCAGCTATGTAATAAATTGGTTTAATTTTGTACACTCTTTTCCCTCTTCCCTGGTTGCGAAGAGAACAATACCATGTAGTCATCCTGCCAACAGGACAGTCATAATGTTGACCTCTGGGCAATGCATTCTACCTTGCAGCTTGAGTGTGTGAGAATGAAAGTCCCTATGCCACTTTACCCTCTGCAAATCCACGAGCTGCCAAGGACAGTATTACAGATACAATTTACAGCATGAAACCAAAAAGGTGAAATCTCAGATGAGAGCTTTGTAATTGGAAACAGAGCCTTAGGTCCTTAAAAACATGTGGATTGTTAATGCAGGACAAGGGAGGCTCAGAGAATGTATCTGGTTCAGAGAGGGAGAAAACAAAATACCAAGTTATTACAATGCATATCACAGAGAAATGTGAAAAGCACATGTGCTTGATAGAATGTATGTGATTAGAATGAGGGCCTTAGGCATGGAAACCTACCTATTAAATATCATTCTTTCTTTAGGTCTGGTAATACAACTATCAAACCTTGGCTAAATTTTATTTGTTAGGTGAATGACCTGCGTGTCTCATCTGCTTGGCTTTTCCACGCATGTAGAGGTGCCCGATAATTACACATTATTAACTGGAATGATAGACAGGTTGCCACTCCCTCCATATTCTCTGTCTGCTCATGCACTTGCTCTGCTTCACTGTTACCTGGGGAATGCAGAGTGACTGGCCAGGAGGATTAGTACATGGACTTCATTTGTGTGCTCCACCAAAGAAGAATGGTAGGCGTTTGGGTTTAAGGGTTTTTAAACAGCCCTGTAAAAATGCATAGAATTAAACAAGTTGTGAGTTGATGGGGCAGAGGTACTGCTTGTATCTGAGGGGAAAGCATGTCTATAATTGCAGAGGAAGGTAAACAGATTGCAGGAAAATATGCCAACCCAAAACATTTATTGGTGCACAGAAACTCTTAACTGATTTCCCCTTTTTATATGAGATCCAAGGTTATTATTTTCCTCTTCAGTTTGTTCCCACTCTCTATTCTCATTGGTTTTCACTTCAGCACAGCCTACTGGCATCTCATTTCCAGAAAGGCACTCTGACAGGAACAAATGCACAAAGCAGGAATGCTCTGTCTCCTGGTGTGGACCCTCTGGGAGATGGATTTTCTGGCTTCGGGAAAATCACAGCTTTTGCTAGTCAAGGGAGATGAGGATATGCACTTTGCTCCTCTGATGCTGCACTCTGCACAGATTCCACTCAATAAATATTTGCAAGGCAATTCAAAAAGCTCTAGGTCCATTCTCCACGGCTGGAGTACTTGAGATTAATAGAATTAAAGTCTCTTTAAATCCTGAAGAAAGAGCTCAGCGGAGACAGAAACTGTGCTTTTTGCTTTAACACTGTGTGAGTCATCCAAGTTTGAGTATTTGATACAGCATCTAAGCCAAAGGCAGCTGTAGAATGAGTGGCAGATGAACAAAAACTGGAAACAAATAACGTGGGAAAAGGATGAGATTGATGTTGAGAAGGTAGAAAAAAAGTCCTCAAAGTTTTGGTCTTGCCAACAAGATTTTATTAGAAATCTTGTAGTATGTGGTGGGTTTTTATCCTGAAAACTCCGGTTGTGGAATCTAAAGATGAGACAAGAATATTTGCTTTCATTTTTAATTAAAACATTCCTAACCTCCATGGCAAAAAATTTGAAAACATCACTGAAGGGTATCCCTTGGAAATAAAAATGGGAAAATAAAGAACTTATATCTTCTATTTTATTTTACTTTATCTTAGAATTTCCCCCACCGTGAGTTGTACCTAATTTCTATGCACTGTTAGCCTTTCACCTCTAAATATTTCTGCCTGGTGGTAGAAACAGACAAAGAACCATTCAGCTAAAAAAGAACTACAGATGTTTTAGAAACTGCAGCCATTCTATTTTGGCAGCAATTCATAATCAGAATTTTCTGATTATGTTCCTTGTCACATTAAAACCCATAAACTAGACTGTGCACATGCTGATCCATATAATAAACTCTCTCCCCTGGAGCTCATTTACTGAGGTCAGCTTTCTTACATACTGCCTCCTTGATAAAGAAATACCACAGCAAAGCAAACTGCAATTAGGGGGGGGGGGAAGAACTTTCAGCCAGTCAGCTTATCCTACAAGTGTGGAGAGACAAAAGTGTTTTTCCGTAGACTGACAGAATCAGCAAGTCCCATTCTTTGCTTGATCCCCTCCTCATTAAACCTCCAGTCACAGTCAGAAACTTGTCTTCCTTACTTTCTTTGGCTCCTCACCAAGCAAAATCAATGTTCACTCCTGTAGTGTCACATACGGATAACAACAGCATCATCAGGAGATAGAGGAGCATGACACACCCCAACATTTCTGTCAGCCATAGCTAACAAATAGGATTCTTTATCAATGATGCTTCAAAGCTTCTGCAGCAGAAAAAAAGAAAACACCATGATATAACAATCAGGAATAGAAAATCTTGAGCAGATAGAGTCTCCACAGGGACCTTTTCAAAGAGAAAATGTATTTCATTTGTGGAATAACCCTAGGATGAGCTATGAGCCATAGTCTAACCATTAAACACTCACAGAAGTCTTTCAGGAAGTAACAGATGTTCCTTTTATGAGCAAAGACAAGTGCCATTCGGCCTTTTTAGACACCTGTAAAAATTCAGATAATTTTAAACTATTTTAACAGCTACCTGACAATTTTATTAATGCACTCTGCTACAATGTGATCCTGTTGCCTTTGCAGAAAGACTGACTCATACCATGGATTTTTACACACATTAAGGTGCACGCTGCTAATGCCTTCCTCTTGATTGATAAGAAAAGAAAACCTACTGCACTGACCAGAAGGAAGGGAAAGATCTCTGCAGGATTTAACACAAACCGCGTGTCAGCCCACAGAGATCTTGTCTCAGAATGAGAACTGGAAGCTTTAATGATTTACTCAGTGTAAACTGACAGACTGAACTACAGAACCTTCCCAGAATCAATTCTGTGGCTCAAATCCTGGCTTCAGCCATAGGTGACAATGAATTTTAAATTTTAATCTTGGCAACAACTGAGTATTTTACATCATCACAGGAAGAGCATATCTACTAAGAGGACAATTTTTGCAGAAAAAGAGCCTAAATCTATGACAGTTATAGTTTATTACAACAGGGCTTCACTGATAGAGCCAAATTCAGGGAAATTAGTACAGCACCTGATGACTCTACCTGACTCTCACCACTGCCATCAGCATCTCACTTTCTGGCACACTGAATTCAAACACAAATGAAATGTTATGCAGGCATCTGATGTTACAACCTTATGCATTATAGTTCTTGTAGGAACAGCACTACTAAACCACCTACACAATTTGTTGAATTTTCTCGTGGTTGTGATTTTTTTTTGTTTGTTTGTTTATTTGCCTTTTTTTTTTTCTAGAAGAAGCTGCAAAAGTAGCATGAGCCTAGACTGTTATATGCCAAAGCACCCACGTACTGAGTGTTTGCAAATTTTAAGGTTAGGATTGACTATGTGCCAATCTCTCTTCAGCTGTGGGCACTTGATCCTGCACCAAAATCACTGCTGACCTTTTCTGGTATTTATGATGTCAGTATGAATTTTTATCATTGTTTGAGCTCCTGACATAAACCAAACAGGTTCTATAGCATGTTTTTATTCATGTAAAGTATGAATATGGAAATCTCAGTCTTCCTCTCAAGCTTGCCATTTCTACTTCTTGGATGCTGGGTTAATGAAGGTAGGTGATTCTGCCTTATTGCCTTTATCAGCTTGCCAGAGAATATTTACTTACACAGATGAACCCTAACTGTAATTTATATTCTGTGGATGACTTAATCTACGAGTAGAGTTATTTGAAATGCACTAGTTATGTACCATCCAATCTCTATTGTTTAAAAGTACTTAAAATGGCTGAGGCAACCAGCTCTACTGCAACAGGGTAGGAGGCTGAGGCTCATATGAGGTGTTTCCTGAGCCAGGGAAACCCCTGGAAACACAGAACCTTGCCAGGAGCCAGCAGCTCTCAGCAGAGAGTGGGGCTGACAGCGCTAGTGTTAATAGCAATGATGCCCCTCTCCCACAAAGGCAGTCCAAGGGAGCAACAGTGACCAGGGCATGGTGCATCAGTTTGCAAAGGAGGGCACAAAGGGAAGGCACCTCTGCAAATGAGGGACATTCCACTAGCCAAATGGAAAGACTTAAAGTTCATATAACCCAGCAAGCAGGTACTGCTCTGTGACCATTTGCACAGGTCAAGGGTATTCATTTTACTGGACCTTCAAAGCAGAACCAACGGCACTTGTCTGAGAATAAAGGCTGCAGCTCTGGTTGAGGGGTCTGAACCATCAGTGCACTCAGCAGTGGCTAATGCCTCCACCCAGATGGAGCTGCTGAAGGGAGAGGCTGCAGTACAGACCTCAGACTGCAGGAAGTGTCTACATCTTTCTCCTGGGGCAGAGGCAGGCAAAAGACTTGCCTGCAAAAGGTGTACACAGGTGAAGGACCTCCTGCAGTAGGTGGCTGAACTGCAGGAACCAGTGAGAAGGCTGTGTAACATAAGTGAGGCTGAGAAGGAATTAGATAGCTGGTTTGCAGTAGACTCATGGTTAAACTGCCAAAACCTCACCATCCCCCTCACACCCCCACCGCCCCTCTCCCCCAGTATGTATGGAAGGGAGGGGAGCCAATAATGAAGAATGGAAACCTGCTATGGCGAGGACCTGCAGGAGGAAGAGACTTACCCTGAAGCTCTTGCAGAACCATTTCACTGCTCTGTACACTGAAGAGGAAAGACCCACCACATCAAGAAAGATGCTGGAGCTCAGTGGGGCAGCCCAGTCTGCTCCCCATGTAACAACCACTGCACCTAATGATAGGTGCAGGTGACAGGAGGAGGCAACTCTCTTCTGAGAGGGATGGAGGCACCCAATTGCCAACCTGATGCATTCTGTAGAGAGGTGTGCTGCTTGCCTAGGGCCCCTATCAGGGATGTCACTAAGAGACTAATAAACCTTCTACAATCTACTGACTATTATCCACTTCTGTTCTTTCACATGGGCACCAGTGATACAGCCAGGAGCAGCCTGAGGCGTATTGAGAATTACAGAGCCCTGGGAGCAATGGTAAGGGGGTCAGGAGCACAAGCATTTTTTTCATCAATCCTCCTGGTCATAAGGAAAGGGGTTTGAAAGGGCCAATCAAAAGAAGAACATAAGCAGTCCAGGAGGTTCCTGGAATGCATTAATGATAACCTCTTTCTCCAAGTGACAGAGGCCAACTAAGAGAGATGCTCTGCTGTACCTTGCTCTCCCACAAAAAGAGATGCTGGTAGAGAATGTGACACCAGGACAAGCCTTGGCTGCAGTGCCAGTAAAATGTTGGAATTCAAGATCCTCAGGGCAACAAGGAGGACACAAAGCAAGCTCACTGCCCTGGACTTCAAGAAGAACAGATTTTTGCCTCTTCAGGGATGTGCTTGGTAGAGAACCATGGGATAAGACCAGGGAGGGAAAAAGGGCCCAAGAAAGGTGGTTAACATCCAAGAATCACCTCCTTCAACCCAAAGCATTCTATGATTCTATGATACGTACAACACCCAGCACAAAGAGGCTGTGATCCTGACTGAACTGCAAACTGCAACACAAAAAATTATAGTGACTGTTCAAGCCAGGTCCTGAATAAACTCACAATCCCATTTACAATTTAGAATCCATATTTAACATAGAATTAAAGTAAAAATCAGAAGTCTGGAAAATAAGAAGCCACATTTCACTACCAAGAGTCTGGGTGAGCAAGAACAATGAAACAATTAGGTGATGTGGTCTCAAAAAGAACTTTAAGATTGACAGCAGAGAGCATAGCTGTGGACTGGCTCTTTTCTCAGAAGAATTCACACAATTTCTGCAACAAAAGCATATTGGTTACACTAATCCTCGCTGTCTAAAACACTTTGCAGCACTTCCTCCAAGAACGCGTATGATCTACAGCCTCACTCTTCTGCCCTTAGGCTAGATCCTTTCTCAAGTTTAGAACTGTCAAAATCCAGTGAAAGATGAATAGAAAACATAATCAGTGTCAACCAAGTCACAGAAAACACGCATGACAGGTTATCTTCACCAGACTGGCTGCAGACTCACAACTTTGAAGTCAACGATGTGGGGGTATATATCTGTCCTAGAGAAACAGACTGCTTATCTTTGAGAGGGCAAAAGAAAATGAGGCTAAAGCAGAAATATTCAAGTCCTAGCCAAAAAGCTGGACCTGACTCTTTAAATTCAGGTTACTGTTTCCCAAAGAAATGTTTATGCATAGAGATTGAAGCTTGCATACAAAAGGAATAATAATTATGCAACTCCTAGCAACTCCTAAGAGAAATGTTTAAACGTTAGATTGCTTCAGACACCGTTTCAGGCTATGGAAGAGAGGTGTGAATTTCTGCCAAAGCCTAAGGTTGTCACTTCAAAGAAGAGATTTTCAAATAAAATCAAGTATGTGGTAGCCCTAATTTGTGCACTCCATTACGGAATAGTTGGATCATTTATTGCAAGGGTGTATGCAAAGAACTTACCACAAAAGGGCAGAAGAGCAACAGGAGGGAATTCTACTCCCTTTTCCCATCTACAGAGAGAATGTAATAGTAGCTTTATCACTTAAAATATTAAGTTACTATGTAAGGGTCTGATCTTTTCAGCAACTCTTAAGACAACTGGAAGAACAACCTTTGCAGAACAAGGATGCTGGTTATTGCAGGCACCATTTAAAACTTCCTGTGGGGTTTTCTAAACAGCAAATTGGGTGTGCTTAAACTGCAAGACAAGGAGTTTCTTCTTCTCTCTCCTCTCCAACATTTAGGATCATTATTTTGGACACACATGCCTTCCAAGGTCCTCTCCCACCACGCTCAACTCCTGGGCTATGCGATTGTCCCATTAATTCTTTCTTTGTACATGACTGTCTGGAAGAAGAGCAGATGTAGGCATTGACACACTTATTGCCAGGATTAAAAAATTGTGGAGAAGCAGGTGGTCAGTCATAATTAAAAAGACAGACTGGACAACTTATAAAATCGTACTTTTGGGAGTTGTGACACGTATGTTATATGAGGGCTGGCAGTTGCACAAGGTTTCTGTTTCTATGCCTAAGTTAAAGCTTTTTCACAACTCTGATCAGATGAACAAACTTGTCTAGCTCTATAAAGACTGACTTACACCCACTTTTTTACTCCCAGTATATATCCTTTTCCATATTTTCTGTCTGTATTGTTTTCAATCTCAGGCCTGTCCCTGCTCCACATTCCTTGCTTTATGAGCAGCCTTTATGCTTAGTTTCTTTCCCCAGCAAAACTTTCATTGCAACTATAGGAAAAAATAAAAGCAAGGCAATGATTCCCCTCATTGTCTCAATTTAGATTTTGCTATCTTTGATCATGAAATACTCTATGCCCTAGTTCAGTTGATAGACATTTCTTTATCTGCCTCATCATGCTAATACACCATATGCAGTAAATTATTACTATTAATGGAAGAGTAGCACACAGTGAGACAGTACAGCATTACAGAACAGCTCTCAACAACCTGATTTAGTGTGAGGTGTCCCTGCTTATGGCAGCGGGATTGGAACTAGATGATCCTTGAGGCCCCTTCCAACCCTAACAATTCTATGATTCCATGAATCACAGAATTATTGAGGCTGAAATAGACCTCTGAGATCATCAAGTCCATTACTCCCTGTGCATACAATTATGTCAACTACAGTTGTCAAGGCGTATATTTATATGCAAACTCAAGGTTTGGAAAGGCTTGGAGAAGAGATTTGAATAATCCTTGAAGAGGAGGAAAAACTTTATTTTCCATATTGAAGAAAGTTTGTGAATAGTTCAGTTAAGCGAGGAGGTGATTGCTTCCGACCTGATGAATGAACATCAGTGCAGTCAGACAAAGGAAACAAATGCACAAAGCAAGCAACAGAACCTGGTCTTTGACTACAGAGTAGGTTCTGCCCATTAGCTAGGTACTGGGAAAGGCAAAGAGACCTTGTGGATTTCATCACAGGCTAAGTACAGTAAATGTGCTTTCCTTGTGTCACCTTTCTAACGCAACGATGTATTTTAGCTTCTGTAAAGAAACACTCACACTTGCTTAGGCTGACTTTGCTTGATGTGATTTGAAGAAAGTTGATGATATACATCAAGGTTACATTTTTACAGGGCTGTAAACCTTCAAATCAGTATATTGGGATGCCTCTGCACTTACAAGCAACACAACACATATTCGAGGGCAAGAGGAGAACAATAGGGTGCATCTCTGACTCTGAGCCAGGGAGAATTAAATGGTTTTAGAAGTGCGTTAGCCAGCAAAATGCTCCAGTTTGTGACACAAAGCAAGCAACAGAACCTGGTTTTTGACTACAGAGCTGAAGACACTAGGTTCTGCCCATTAGCTAGGTACTGGGAAAGGCAAGGATGCCTTGTGGATTTCATCACAGGCTAAGTACAGTAAATGTGCTTTCCTTCTGTCACTTTTCTAATGCAATGATGTATTTCAGCTTCTGTAAAGAAACACTCACACTTGCTTAGGCTGACTTTGCTTGATGTGATTTGAAGAAAGTTGATGATATACATCAAGGTTACATTTTTACAGAGCTATAAACCTTCAAATCAGTATATTGGGATGCCTCTGCACTTACAAGCAACACAACACATATCTGAGGGCAAGAGGAGAACAATAGGGTGCATCTCTGACTCTGAGGCAGGAAGAATTAAATGGTTTTAGAAGTGCGTTAGCCAGCAAAACGCTCCAGTTTGTGACAGGGTGGTGGGGAACATTTTTCTGATTATCTCCTTACACAGTTACTCTGGAAGTCTCCTTTCTTGGTTAAATTATAAAGGAAATTTTCAAGGAGCTGTGGGAAAATGGAGAAGATAAGAAAAACTACTTGAGGTGGATATTTCAAATCCAAAGCCATTTATCAACTCATTAAGAGGAGCAGGCAGTTACTTATTTCAATTCACGTTTAATTCTGCCCCCTTCATCCCCCTCCCTGGCCCAAGTGTGATCCTAACTTCACTCATGATCAGCAGTAGCATGGAGAAGTTACACTGAAAGTAATAGTTAGGTTTTATAAATAAAAATATAAAGCAAATTCTTCCAAATACTGAATGCAAACAAGTACTTGAACACTACACCAGCCTCATAGGTCTTTATCATCTACTACACTGTCAAGCTCTCATCTGTCCCAAATCATTAGGCCAGTAGAACAAATCACACAGATAATCAGTGTGGCAAATCATTCTATATGGAACATCCTTGAGGAAAGTGCTAATAAATAGAACAATTATATTCAAACACCAAAAATCAACAAAGCCAAAACGTTTAACAAACCACAGACAGCCCTTTTACCCCTGTTTGCTTTAGCATTTTCCCTCCCCCTCAAATAAAGATAGTAAAAAAAAAAATCTTAGAATACCTTTGAACTTGTGAAAGACGGCCCAGAGCTCAGCAATGTCCGTGGCAAATGTTATGTCTGTGTCGAGGACAATGACTCGCTCAAGATTGGAAGGTAATGTCTTAGTCAGAACCAACTTCATCAGCCCATAAATCCCAGAGTAGTGCTTGTTGGGGATCCAAGACACTTCCGACTGACAGGAAATGGGAAGTGGGGAAAAAAGGAAGAAAAAAATGATCTTCATTAGAGAGAAGAGACTCTTCCTGACATTAGTTTCTTGACACAGTGAAAGATCTCTGTGATGGAGAGAGACATCTAAAATCCTGCTCTTAAATTAGCTTCAGAAAAAAAAACCCAAAACCAACGTTCTTTGAGAAAACCACTTCACATAATATAATTAGTTGAGACTTTCCAACCTGGTACAACCCATGCTGAGACATCCATGCATCCTGCTAAAATTGAAATCTATTTTTACTTCAAAACTTCAGGTGTCTTGCACATTGCTTTCATTTTCCAATGAAACACAAACTTTTGGATCCGCCATTCACAGAATTTTCTGACTCTGAAGTAGAAGTAACAAATACAATTTTTTTGCTTTCATTTCTAACAGATTTGGAGGTAGGAACTTCAAAAGGCCAGTGATTTGGAACAATGGGCCAGAAAATTGCAAAAATATTGTTTCTTACAAGCTCACAGTTTCCTTAGGCCTTAAAGCTGCCAATGTTACACAGACATGATCAAAACTGGAGAAAGTAGGAGACATCTTAAGCCACATTTTTTTTTGGTTTTATATACTGAAGAGGCAAAACCCAACATTTATTTTACTTCTTAAGGGCTAAAGAATACATTTCAACAGCTTCTAGAATAAGTTGGGAGATGAAACTCAGTATTTCATTGTGCTACTGGCACTAGGATTCTCCATGACCTATGCTTAATTTTCTTTCTGTGAGACTCAGTTTCTCAAATAGTAAAAGTCACTGCAGAAAGTGGGATATAGAAGTTTTTGAAAAGTTCCTGTTGCCCTGTCTGAAACTTTTCTTGTTTAGTATTTTAAAGGACATGCAGTACAATTCCTAGATTTTAAGTTTTCCCCTGAGTCATGCTCCCATTAACTTCAATTAGTATTTTGTCTATAGGTGACCTGAGTGAGAGATTTCAAGATCTGTCCTGGCATGTTACACTTCAGAGAAAGCAGGCAGAAAGTAAGCGCATTCAGGTAGCTGAGAAGATTTATTTTGTTGTTTAACTGTCTCATATCTATTCACTAGAATTGTAATGTTTCTTACGTGAAACAGCTTTTCCACAGAAGAGCTCATTTCCTCAAAAAACTTTCAAGAATACAGGTCCCTAAACTTTATTTGGAAGTTGGAAGAGTGGTTGAAGACAGTTTAACAATAGGTGATTAGAGTGCATTTCTTTTTGAATATAATGAGGCCTCTGCTGGTGTAAACCAACCTGCTCTTTTCACTTAAAAATGGCACACAACTTTTTTTGGTATTCTTAGCTTTCTTGTCCCAGGGTAAAGCCTTCCCCCACTTCTAAGAGATCAGCTCTCCAGTCATACTGAAATAAAAAGAGTTAAGCTAATTTTAAGGACTTGAGCTTGCTTTTATTGTTACACACCCCTGTGTTGCTTCCAGATGACATGTCCATCATTTCATTAGTCCAAATGCAATAATGTCCCAGAATAAATCCTGATATGCTTCTGCAAACAAGCCTGGTAAGGCCATGGTTCAGGTGTTGCATAAGCCTGAGTCAAGCAGGGCAGGTAAAAGGTGGCTGGAAAAGTAAATCACTTTCAAGGACTGATTACTTTTGTTGCTCTCAGGATTCCCAACAGAATCACAGAATCAATAAGGTTGGAAAAGACCTCAAGGATCATCAAAGTCCAACCTGTCACCCAAGACCTCATGACTACTAAACCATGTCACCAAGTGCCACATCCAATCCCCGCTTGAACACCTCCAGGGATAGCTAGCATTATTGCCATGTATCACTGCAGGGAGATCCTTAGATGGCAGTTCCTTTCAGTCTGGCACACAGAAGCCAATAGCCTGCCATCCTGAAGCCTTATGTCTGAAAGGCTTCCTTTTAAAAATGAAAGGAGCAGTCCCTATTCCAATGGTCCATCACAGCTGGCTAGCACGTGTTTGATTTGAGCGTATGTTGAAGCTTCAACTGCCAATCGTCTCAATGTATCTGAAGTTCTCCTTCCTCTGATGCAGAGCTGAGGAAGACACAAACAGGGGTCCTAATTAGTCCCCAGCACCATTTTTGCATGGCTTTGCTATTCATGAATAATGTAAGTGTTCCAAATTCATGCCAAGGAAAGCTCCTTATGCTACACAACAGCACTGCAAAGGCTCACTCTCTCTGGGTACTATGTATACTCTTACCAAAGAAACAAAATCCCACTAGGGTTGAATAGGTGCTCAGGAGTTAAGATATTATAATTAGGTGACCTAAGCACAAACTCTTGGAAAATTTGCAACCTCCAAGCTGTCCACTTTGATATAACTGGTTACATTTAGCCATTTCATTTATCTAAAATATTAACTAAATATTTCCTTCCTTCCTTCCTTCCTTCCTTCTTTCCTTCCTTCCTTCCTCCCTTCCTGTCTTTCTTTCTTTCTCTTTCTTTTTTTTCTCTAGCACAGTTAAAATGGCCCACATATGGAATGTCTGTGAATCATTTGCTTTATAAGCAAGATCAGAGTTGCCTTCAGAGAGCAAATATTCCTAGAAGAATATTCCTAGGAAAAAAAAAAAACAAAACAGAGCTAGTTAAAAATTAAAATAGAAATTAAATTAGAAATTAAATAGTGTGACGTGTTTTGTCATTTGTGTAACTCAGTCCAGCAGAAGCAGCACATTTTGGATCTCCAGCTCTCAATGTCTGGAATTTTGTTCACAAGAAGAGAGTAAAAAAGAGGCATTTAGTTGGTGCTGACAGTGATTCTCTTAAGTGAGCTCAGTGAAATAATATCTTCTCACTAACGACCTTTCATCAGAACCATCTTTATTCTTTCCATAACTAACGACTGAAAATACACTAAATTATCTAAACCTATTCAGTGCTTCTGGCTATGGATACAGGCCTTACAGAAATAAGGAAATCACATGCCCATCAGTCTGCATCCTGTACATAACTGATCACTCTGATAAATGCCAGAGAAGCAACAGTCTCCAAGTCCAGCAGCACTTTTCCAGCAAGTTGTCTTCCCCAGCTATCTTCTGACCATCTCAGGCAAGAGCTGAATAAAACAGTGGATGCAGAGAGCTAAAAATCAGCTTTCTCACACCTGCTACCACAGTGTAAATGTTCATTACAGGCAATGTTCATTACAGTGTCATTTTTAAACAGAGAAGTCAAACCTAGACATGATAGAAAGAAGGGAAAACGGTGGCTCACACCCTGCCTGTCAATGGATTGTAAAGTGACCACATTCCCAAATCTTTAGGGATTGTTAACTCTTAAAATTTGAGTCTGGTTGCCCACACATTGATATCAAAGAGCATAACTCTTCGAGTAAGTCACCACAAATATGTTCAGCCTGACTTCAACTCTAATACTGTACATCTTCAGGGAACTGCAATTGTTTTTCCCTAAGCATGGTATATTTTTCTCCGAAAAAGAAGACAATGGGGAATTTCCCCAGGCTTTCCAAATGAACACTGATTGCTCTGTAGTTGTGAAATCTGTACATGGGCAGGCATCTTGAGCCTCTTTGAAAGAGATGGAGACTTGGTCTTGTAGACTTAGCAGAGAGCCAGTTTGGAATATACTACCAACATGAACAGAAGGAAAGCAGAAACACTGATCAACAGGAAAGGACAAACAACTTAAGGATGCTTGTCTTATGTCAGATCAAAAGGCCACTGATTTCAGTAGCCCACATCTGATAGTGGATGGTGGCAGGTGCCTACTGAAGAATATAAACCCAGGGAAATTCTACAGTGGTACTGCACTATATATATATATATATATATTCCCATTCTCTGGCAATTTGCACCAAATTTCAGAGCTAGACTGGCATTTTCTTCATCAGCAGCTTTTGATGGATTTTTCATTCATGAATCTGGTTGATTTTTGAAGTCCTGTAAGTTTTCAGCAGCCACAAGCTACTGCAGTGAAGAGTGGCATGCTTATTTACAGCTCCTGCTGATTTGGACCCAGCCTTCTATCAACTTAATTTAGGTCACATTTGTTTTCACAGAACTACCAGAACAGCAAACCATTTTCCCTCGAGTAGTTGTGGCTAATTCAGAACCTATCACTGTAGACATAAATTTATGTTTCTTTTTCTCGTGTGTCTTACTCTGCATTTATTAACAGCTGCCACCTGATCCTCACTGGGATAAAACCAAAGTAAACAGCTCTTAGATGAAAATGGGAAGCAGGGTGCAGGGATGGGTGCCAGTCTTGAGCGTAAGTGTGGAAAAGAACAGGGTAAGTGCTCTAGTTGAGTGAGAAGAAAAATGCACTTAGAAGTCATGTGTCAGTGTCATATTTGCTGAAAGCACCATTAATTAAATTTGATTATTACTACATATCTATTTAAACCCTGTGCTCTCAAAGGCCATCAGTCTTACAGGCTAAGATATTTTGCAAATATTATTTTGCTGCACTAACCCTTCTCTTTGCTACATTACTAAAAGAATGATAAACAGAGAGTAAGGTGAAGCATAAGAAAAGAGATAATGTATTTGCTGTGTTACCTTTGTGCTGGTTTATATAGACACAGACTAGAACATAAAAACAATAGCAAGCAGAGATGCAGAGGAAAGTCAAATTAAGATTCTGTAGGACTGTAAACGTTTCTGTCATTGCTTCCCATCTTTCCCTGAAGTGTTGGAGGTTGACTGAAAACCTAACAACTTGGCTGCTGGGTGCTTCTTGGATTGAGAGGGTTTATATAATAGCATCATTAAACAAAGCACTCAAATTCTAGCTCTGAGACTTCATCTCCCCTCTAAATACAGCCTTTCCCCAGTTAACCAGGTCAGATTTCCTCCCTACCAGAAGGAAAATCTATCCTAACTTTTCCTGATGAATAGGGTGCAGTCCATACAGCATCACAGAATAACAGAATGATTAAGGTTGGAAGGCACCTCTGGAGGTCACCTGGTCCAACCTTCCCCTGCTCAAGCAGAGCCATGTTCAGATGACTTTTGAATGTGTCCGTGGGCGGAGACTCCACAATCTCCCTGGGCAATCTGTGCCAGTGCTCAGTCACCCCCACAGTAAAAAAGTGTTTCCTAATGTTCAGAGGGAATCTCTTCTGTTTCAGTTAGTGCCATTTGCCCCTTGTCCAGTCACTAGGCATTTCTGAAGAGAGCCTGGCTCTGTTTTCTTTGCACCTTCCCTTCAGGCATTTCTATACATTGAAAATATCCTTCTGAGCCTTCTTTTTTCCAGGCTGGACATGGCAAGTACTGTCAGCCTTCCCCGGTGTCTGAGATGCTGCAGTCCCTTCATCATCTTTGTGGCCCTTGGCAGGACCCTCTCTACTCTGCCCACATCTCTCTTGTACTGATGAGTCCAGAACAGCCTCACCAGCACTGAATAGAATCGAAGGATCACCTCCCTCAGACTTCGGGAAATAGTTTTGCAGCCAAGGATTTGAGTTGCCACCTCTGTCACGAAGGCACATGGCTGTCTCATGTCCACCAGGACTCCTAACTTCTTTTCTGCCAAGCTGCTTCCAGCTGGGTGACCCTCAGCATGTACTGCTGCATGGGGTAGGTCTCCAGGTATAAAACTTTTCACTTTTCCATGTTGAACTTCATTAGGTTCCTGTCAGGATCTCTTATTTGTTTAATAATGCTTTTTTCCATTTTCTGAACAGAAGTCCTCACTGCCCCACGGAATACAGAGCAACATAGCACTCTCTGAGCTGTAAAGAGTGCTTCCTGTTCAGCATGGTAAGATGAGGGAGGTTTGGCTGATGAAGTGTTTTCCCTGACAGCATGTCCTGAAAACTTCACACTGGAAAAATGCAACCTTTAATACTTTATTGATTTTCTTACTACACTTGTTTAGTGCTTTGCTGCTTCTATGAATGCTAGAAGTAGCAAGATAACTTTTATTATTATCATTATTGTTGTTGTTGTTATTATTTCAAACCATATGACTTTTATTTAAGACATATAATAGAACTGACATTTTCAGGTGCTTTCTAAACTGGAGGAAAATAGTATCACCATTGTAAGGACAATCGTAATATCAACGGTTTTTGTTGGGTTTTTTTGCCACACAAAGCATAAAAAGAGGTGGGAAATAAACAATATTGTATTGATTGGCACAGGACAGGAACTTTTCTTTATACACAGACGTTTTTTTCATCACTGTTTCTCAATTTCACCCATTCACTTCAATCTGCTGTGAGTTTTTTGCCATACTTTTTCTCCCATTCATGAACACTGAGCCACAATTCCAGCAGAACAAGCACAGATCAGGATTAGTTTCAGGATAGTCTTTCCCATTTCCCATTTACCACACCTCACACTATCTAAACTCTGCAGGATTGTCTGCCTGGCTCCCTTTCTCACCCTCTTGCCTCCAGGTGAGCAATATCAACATCTTATGCTGAGACTGGGTTAACTGAATCACTGAGAAGGGAGGGAAATAGTAGGTTAACTTTAAATGTGGGTAACATTCATGCCTGTCTTTAGCATGATTTGCTTTGTTTTTACAGATAATAATTAACAAAAGAATCAAAATAGAAAGAGAGAGAGCGAGCAATTTTAAGTGATCAAGGTGCCTGGTAGGAAGAAAGTGACTGTCACCTGTAATAGCTTCCTCAGAAGCATTGCCAAAAGGAATCTCCTTGCATCTCACCTTAAGAAAATCAGTGGCTTTGCTCTGGCCTTGTTAAATACCCATCAAACATTAACAGAAGATATTTATTTAAGCAAATCCAGACTTTTCTATTAATATTTGCTGGATAACTTGTAACTTCAACCTTGAACTTAATTTTTGCCTGGGTGATTCACAGGTTTCAACTGTACTGATATTCTTCCCCATAATAGGTCCTTACTATTTATATGAATGGTTGTTAAGGAAACCAGGAATCCAGTAAAGCTGGATAACTTTTCCAGATTCAGAACTTCTGGTGCCTAAGATTTTTAAAGAAATAATAATAATTTGCACTGAGAAACAATTGTAAAGAGATGGGGTTTTATACATTTTTGATTAAATTATTTTTCTCTTTCTGTTGGCCTTTGCTGCTGTTGTTCTTACTTATCACAGCAGCACTGGTGACTTTAATAGAATTCTGCCTCCTCTCTTGCTTTATGAACAGATGATATCTTCCACACATGCATGCAACAAGTTGGGATACAAATAGCAGTGAGCAAAAAAGTTGAGATAGAAATGGATGATTATCTGAACCTCTGGGTCCTGGATAATGTAGAGCAAATGCAGAAAGCATGGAGCAAGCCACAAGTGGAAAGGAAGATTAGATATTAAAAAGGCAGAACAAACAAAACCTCC
The DNA here is from genome assembly GCF_027791375.1 of Indicator indicator. Taxonomy (NCBI): domain Eukaryota; kingdom Metazoa; phylum Chordata; class Aves; order Piciformes; family Indicatoridae; genus Indicator; species Indicator indicator. Next base: position 10,606,013 of record NC_072023.1, on the reverse strand, counting down.
CAAATCAGCATACAGCAAAGGAAAACAATTGCAAATTATTCCTCATCTCTGTAGCAAAGTCTGTAACACAGTCTCCCTGATGATGATGCTTGCTTTTCTTCTTTTTCTTCCCTTTCCGAATCTCTCACCAATGCACACAGATACACAAAGGGCAGACAAATGGGAAAAACCTGATGTAAGAAAGCTTCTTCACAACAACTTCATTAATAACAAAACTAACTGAGAATGCCAAGAGTTAAGCCATGCTCAGTGTTTGGAACCAACATGCTTTACACAGATGAAACTGCAGAGTGTTAAATAGAGTAAAATGGACTTTTTTTTTTTTTTTTGGTCTCTGCCCTTTAGGTAACCTTTAGGTAATTCAGCCATACAGCCTCCTCAGAAAAGAAATTACCAAAAGGTAATTCACCTCCTGGTATTATCTCCTTCCTCTTTTGCTGGCTTTCCTCCACAAGGTTTCCATTCCTCCCTCCTTGCTTAGCCCCACTAAACTCAAACAGCCAGTTTCCACTCACGTTTGAGACATTCTTAAATTTCTCCAATGTTTCTTGCTGTCTCCAAAATGCTGAATGTCCTTTTTGTTTTCTCTGTTGACCTGTGCAACTCCAGCTGTTTTCAGTATGGCAGTCAAGGGTGGAAGACCCACAAGAGTCAGAGCATCCTGAGTGAAGTTTGCAAGAACAAACCAACCAGTTTCCCAGTTCTACCTCTCCAGCAGAGGCAAAAGTGCAAGTCTTCCTTAGAAGGCAAGAGAACGCTTGGTTTTCCCCTTCCTGTCAGTGAATGAGTTAAAAGAGACACAAAAGCTGGACTAGATAAAATGGCAGGAAGACAAAGCTTTCTGCTAAAAGCTGACTGAAAGGTAGATCTGCTTAGAATTTGGCCAGTGGTCAAAAGCAACTCCTGGCTGCCCTTTTCACTTCACCTGTATGGAAAGATAAGAAAGATCAGTTTCATGTTTTAATTGCTAGTGAACTCAATCAACAAGCTCTTTGTACTAATCCATCAGGGAAGATACAAATCCATGGAAATATTGTAATTGCCCTCTTTATAATGTTAGTAACTATGCAAATACATGCACATTAGCTGTAGTCATTACATGTTCTGGCAAATTTCCATGCAGATTTTGGAGTCAAAGTCCAGAGGCATCTAATCTGCATTTTGTACAATGTCAGGATATTAAACAGGTGTCATAAGGACAAACTGTCCAGAATAAAAAGCAACACCATCTCCTGCATAAACACCTTATGTTGGATAGACAATAGCCTCAGCTCAGTGACAAAAACGTACCTGAAGTGTAATTTCTATCCCTACTGGATTTTGTGCAAGTCCTTTTTTCAGGATGGTAAAAGAAAGTGGCAGAACAGTCAAAGTGACTATTATTAACCAAGTAATGTCCGGCAGGAGACTGCAGGTCTGAAATATTAGTTATTACCTGCAAAAAAAAACCCAGCCAAATTAAAAAATGTTGAGGGAAAAACTCATTCTTTTAAGAGTGAAAGACTGCATCCTGTTTGTATCCAGCACAAACCAGAATGTACTTTGATGCAACAGCCTGAGCTGCAGAAGATGATGATTTGTGGAAAGGATGAGGGAACACAGCTTCCACCAGACCTCTGACATCCTAATGTGAAGTCGAAACACAGCAAATGCATAGAAGAAAAAAAAGATTCCTTTCTCTACTTAGAGGGACACCACTAGCCACTCTCTGGCATTCTCACCAGTAAAATCACTTCTCTCCAGACCTAAGCTTTTATTGTTTCTACCTTTAGAGCTAGAATGGTGAAACTTCAACAGATGAAAATTCTGCAAGAAAGATGCATTAGTGGGTGGCACACACATCCAGCTGGTAGAGTAAGAGCTGTATCTCAAAAAGAACTATAACTTCTCTCATTTTCAGAAAAAAAACCCAAAGAATTTACAGGAAAACAAACCAGCTTCCATCCTGCAGGATCAGAGGCCAAGTGATTGGGAACTTCTTATACTGCAACTATTGCTTCAAGAGAATAAAACACATGAAGCAGCATTCCTTTCTCTAATGGTACGTATTCTAATAGGATCAAAACTCCTGAGAACTACAAAGCTCCAGGAATACATCTGGGATAACCAAGATAATAAAGAATGAAATGTATTACAACTGTGAACAAGCAGTCCTAACAATAAGCTGGTATAAGAAGAATTGAATGCAGCAGGGTAGGGGGAAATATTTGTCTTTGTCACTAGAAAGAGATAAGTTGTCTCTCAACAATGCAGCACTAACAATCTGAAGAAAATAAAAACATCCTTGGGCACCTCTGAACCAATGAACTTGATATTCATGACACCAGCTTGGCTTCTTGAGTTCTCTCTAAATATTGGCCAAATACTTCAGATAACAGTGAATTTTCATCAAGGGTGTTCAAAGGAAGCATCCCTGTCAAAAGGTATCTCTTGCACCTTGTGAAACTTCAGATGTGAGTGCTGAAAGCATGAGATTTGACATCGCCTTCTTACCCTAAAAAAATGAAACTTTTGCAGGATTAAGACAGTTTGATCTGAACAGTGATATCTCCAGTAACAGATAAATAAAATGTCACAGTTTAGAAATTCAGATGTTCCCATCTCAAGCTGACTCAAACAGAAGAAGCATCAGTAACATCAAATTAATAACCTTTTTATGTATGGCCCCTTTGAAGCAGGTATTCAAACTCTAAATCTACCTGAATGCCCTTACTCAGGCTGAGATGGTTTCAGAAGACTTACAAGAAGAGTGACCACTCACTTCACTACATGCTCCTGCTATGTCAGATGCACAGCAGGGCTCACAACTTCCAGTGCTGTGAGGAAGTACAATACAAAGAGATGTGCTGTAAGATGAACATCCTATTTTATCACAAGAATTGCCTTTTCAGTCCTACTTCTTCAGAATACTTTCTGCCTACAATGCCTTCTGGACTGCTCCACAGCAAGGAGCTCACATCTGAACCATCATGCAACACTTCCCTGCATTCCAGTTGTTTCTCAGAAACAAGCCAACACCAAGTACTTAACAAATGATGAATTCTAACAATTCCAACTCCCTGGTGATGAATCAAGGATATTCCTGGAGTCTTTCCAGCCTGCTATCTGTTTTTTTCAGCTTGGAAAAACATATACTTCAGTTCTTACTAAATCTAAAAGCAAGGATCACTAAACATTTTTACAAGATGCTCACATCAATACCGGTCCTGAATAGGAATGCCTTGCACAGTCACTTCTATCAATAATTGAAAGCCCTATGACAGGGAGGTGTCCTTCTGAGCAAGTGAAAAGCCATTAAGCTCTAAGACCATAGTCATTATATGTCTTCCTAGCTTTTTATCTGTTAATGCCAAGAAAAATTGTGCTGGAAGAGCGGATGACCATTAACTCGCCCTAACAAGTACCGGAGATATACAACCTATACCCCTTCTGCAGATCAAAGTGTTAAATAATTTCCTTATGTCCAGGTCAGGACAGCAAAATGCTTTCATTTCTCACAGCTAGGTGACAAAGCTCTGAGCAAGCAGTTGCTGTAATGGAGATATGTAGCACATACAATTGTTGCAGCAGGCATTTCGAGGCACTGCATGGTTTTAACATCTTTTTTTTCTTCTTCTTTTCCCTTCTTCTTTTTTTTTTTTTTTCTTTCCAGGGTACACTGGACAATTTTTGTCAAACTGAATAAATTTGGGAACATCTCACGTGCAGTTATTAATCTTTTGCTCATTCTCTGCTAAAACAGCCTTCCCTGGAGGTGCAACCCAGGTTGCTGCAAGGAGTGGTATTTAAGAAGCTGAATGCCAAACAGGAATCCTTGCTATTGAAATGTCATAGTCAGCTACTGGGTGTAGTCAGTGGAAGAGAGTTGGCTCCCTATTCCTCACTGGACATGTTACAAAGAGCAGCTACCTTGGCTTCCTGGTGGAGGTACTGACTGTACTGCTTTTCCCTAGAATCAAGGAAGAGCTACAGAGAAGCTCACAACAATTAAAGACACAAGTTACAAGAACTCCAAGGTCCCCAAAACATCAGCAACAGTAGAAAAGCATAAGGGGTTCATAAAGCCAGGCATAAGGATTTCATTTGCAACAGCCAGTTGTGCAGTTGAATCACTGTACAATAAAACACAGACTGGGACCCTTGAAAGAGGCCCAGAAAATATTGCACTTTCTTCCACCACACCAAATTCTTAGAGTGAGAAATCTTAAATTAATTGACAACATTTGTAAATTCAAGGTGAAATTACACAGAACCCTACAAAGAAACAATTCCACCTTTGGCATCTTGCCTTCCTCCACAAAGACAGAGGTGAGGCTGCTTGTGAAAGGTGACAACTGCTGGAAGTCAGTAACAACCCTTCCCTGACCAGCCTCATTGATTCCAACAGCACTTCTTTCATCACAGACCATTTTGCATAGGCAGAAATTTAAGATGCAGTGTAATTTTATGTAAAATTACTTTTTTTCATATTAAAGGCCTGAACAATAATAGAAAACACATCTAATATTTATTTGTAATGTTGCCTGGCTTTCTTTTTTTTTTTTTTTTTTTTTTTTTTTTGTGCAGAAGAGGGACAAGGGAAGGCAGAGGAAGTACTGCTTAGGCTACTCAGTCTGCACAGATAAATTCTGACCACTTCACAAAGGTTCCACTGTGCTGGGGAGTTTGAATTGCTATCTGTTTCTTGGTAGATACTCATTTCCTCCCAAGCAGTCTGAAGGAAAATATCTTGGCTGACAAAACCTGGTCTGTTAATGTCCAGTGATCTGTACTGAAAACTATGGATACAAGAGCCTGATCTTAGCATGGTAACACTGAGTCACAACCACAAGCATATTTTATCACCTGAGACTTCATGTCTCTAGTATTCAGGATGTTCATCAGCAAATACATGAAATCTCATTTATAATTTTTAAATTCAAGTCTAAAACTAAGCCATGCAATCTAGGAAAATCTCTAGAGTGTTTTGGTTATAGACTTTGATTTTCAAAATCTTAATTCTACATTTTTTTTTTTTGTATGATACCATTCTTTAAAAGAGAAAGGGAAAGGGCAGGAAGAAAGAGCAGTCTATGCAAAGTAGTTCACTGACATGTAAAGAAGGCCAGTTTACAGAAAGACAAAAGCCTGATGAAATGCAGGAGCATTTCAAGCTCACCAAAACACATGGCATATTTGACCAAAACCACAGTGCTGTAGGAACACTTCGATACCTACTACTGTGTAAATGAATGTTGTGTTTCACATCCTTTATTGCATTAATAGCAATTTGGTATTGCAAATGAAGGTGGAAAGAAAGGAAGGAAAGCAATGTACATCTGCTTTATAACTTTGTGTGCTTGCCTCTGAGATATAAAGTGAACTACTTAACAGATAAACCATCAAGCACTGCCCTTGAACAATACACAAGCTGCATGCAGTGCAATGCAAACATAGTCTAACCATTACAATCCATGACAGCAAGTAGTCATAGTAGGCACCAACTATTTTCACTAGTTCTGTGAAAATAAATTGTTATGAATGGCTGCCTCTGCAACATCCACTAGAACTGCTTGACCAGAAAAAAGGTACAAAGCAGAACAGTGGCCAGTTTTGCTATTCAAGCCTCTATTAACACTGCTGTCATTGGTGCCCTCTGCAGTTGATGTGACTAACACTAAGCTAAGAATCAAATATCATCTCCTATCTTTCCAGTTGTCAATCAGGCCCCTCTTTCCCATGTTTAGCAGGTGGTACTTTCAGTTCCATTAGGAACATTTGCTTGGATATGGTTTCAAAGTTGGTATATGGCAATGCATGATGTATACAGCCCCACTGATGTTATCCTTCACTGGAAGTGCCTCCACTAGTAGCAAGAGATTTCATGGAATTTCCTTTGCTTTTGGTGTCATTTGTTGCACTCACAGTTAGAAACATAGCACACTTTAAAACAGCCAACATTATGGGGATATTGTCTTAGGCTAACTCCAGTGAACTGCTGTCACAGCTCAGATGGAAGCGGCTAAGCAATGACTCATCTCATGCCTAAGTAAATGTCTGAAGTCTGCTGATATTTATGCCACACTAATACTATCCAAGCTTGGGTTTGTTTTTTGGACCACAACACTGATTCTTGACCGAGTGTGCAGACTGCATCAACATTTCTGACATGATATCACCTAAGGCAGGACAGGTAGTGAGATTTGTGGTTGATTGTTCCGGGTACAGTAAAAGCTGTAATATTGTCCATACATGCAGCAAAGTATGGAGCTTTTCTCATTTCACTTTCAGGTCAAATGGTCATCTACTGCAAATACCTATTCACCAGCCCTACCTTCAAGTTCATAGATCAATTGCAGCATGTTCATAGGCTGAACTTTTTAAAGGACATGACTTTTCTGCTTTACCAGTAATGAAAAGACTGTGTTTATCCAGGCCATCAAGATTTACACACAGCAGAGCAGACAACTGCTCATTCTACCTTCTGCTTCAGAGCAGACAACTGCTCATGCTAACTTCTGTTTCCCTCAGTTCACCTGATGTTGTCAGCAGACTGTCAGGCAACATCTGGGAAAACAAACCCACTTCATTTGTATTCCACACATCACACATACAGTACTGCTTTATCAGCTGCTCCTTCTGCTTTGGGCCAATGCAGTTCACAATGGGTTCAATGTCTGCACTTTGTGAGTGAACTGACATGAGATTCCACATTGAATAATGAAGTGTAAAAGTAAAGCACTCATGTTGCACATCTTCCATAGTCAGCTCTGCAGTTTCTTCATGTAAGCCTGAATTGAGAAAACCTACAATATCCTGCAGCCTAATATTTGCGAGCCACAGCTCTAATGGATCTTTCAGACCAATGTTTCACAGATATGTTTTTGTTATTTATTTAATGTTCAAAGAAGACAATTTCCAGTTCTTTTGTGGAACACGCTGCTGTAATAACTGCATCTTCTGCACTAGGTCCAAAGCTGAATAACAAGACTCGTGTGATGATACAAAGTGAACCTGCATCACCAGCTAAGTTTCCAGTTTGCAGTCACAGCCATATATGACCACATTGATTTGGAAGAATTATGTATGGGCCATATTGTGTAGAACAAGAATGAAGTCTGTGGCTATGGAACAGCTCAGTTATCGACACCACATAATCAGCTGCCCACACTACAAGGATGCTTATTGAATATCACTAACTGCATGTAGTGAGCTCAGTTAATGCACTGGCAGTGCAGCTCACCATCTGAAGTCGAGGGAGAGGATTTAGGCACAGATCTCCCTTGTGGTTACTGGTAAGGCAGTGAAGAGACAGGCCAAGTTATGCTGGGGGAGATTACAAATTTCATAGTAGAAGTGTCTGTTAAAATCATCAAACTAGCTGTTTAAAAGAAGTATATCCAGCAAGCTCCCATTTCAGCTGTGTCTCACCCTTTTCCCAGAAATGCTGTTATCCTGGCTCATCTCCACAGCCAAGTGCTCTCCTCTTCCACCCCATCCCCTACCATATGCCTCAAGCAGACCTCTCTCTGGCCATTCTTTTCTGCTGTTAATTAAGCAGCACTCACCTCTAGGAAGAGACTGAATATAGGCTCTTTGTGGTGTAGGATGAACAGCTGTGTCACCTTGCAAACTGGAAAATAAGTCTTCTCTAAATTTTAAAAGGAACATCTGACATGCTTAATTAACAGCAGCAGACCAGGTAGATATGTTGGTTTGCTGGCCCTAAAATTTCTGGAATAATAAGTGGTACCTGCAGTGAAGAGCTCATTTCTCTAAAACCCCAAAGAAAACAACTCCTACTACAGAGCCTTATTTTCCACAGCCTCCTTCAGGACATTGGTTGCTCTAATTCCAAACAGCAGATATTTTAAAAACTGCAGGATATGTTAAGAAACATGATCAAATATTTTAGTGTCAAAATTTTGCCTTAAAAAAAAATGAATCCTCTAGTGGAAACTGTTGCCTGAATTCGAAATAGCTACCTGAAAACAGAAACAAAACAAAACATCCATACTATTTATGGAGGATCTAACTTTATGTGCTCCCTTCCACTGTTTGAGCAGGAAGAGGAGGAGGAGCAGAAGCAGGACTTTTCCCAGGACTTAAGGGCTAATATGCCAGCTCCTGCTGCATTAGATGTAATAGGCTGGAAGCTCATACACATCTGAAGGGGAAAAAAATTAAATGAAACTTCTTCTGTAGCAGCTAAAATGCGTTCTAAACCAATGAAACATCAGTGAATGAAAGCTAAGCAGAAAATTCTCAAGCTATTGTTCAGCCTAAACCCTTTTAAATGTTAGAAATTGGCATTGATTGCAGGTTTAAAGAGAACTGTGGAGGGTCTTTAAAACTGAAACACAGTGTACAGTAACACTGGATTCATAGATCACTTCAGAGAAAGGTAGACCTTCTAGTAAACATTCCAGCACCACCTCTGTCTTCCTAACACTGGATAGCATAACCCAGCTCCCAAGAGTACACGTGAAATATATGAACTTAAAATTATTAAGTCCTCTCTAGAGGCTATGTAGGAAACAAATGAGATGAGCTCCTACAGCTGTCTGTAATCAGCTCCTCTGACCTCTTTGCTAAAACTTGCAGAATAATCTGGATATGATCCAGCATCATACCTGGCTTTTAAAAATCTCCATTTTAAATTTACAATTCTTCTGTTCTTTGGCAGTGTCTCTCACTTTGACCGATGCTGGGTACTACTTTATACTGTGGTTTTGGGCTGCTGAAATCAGGGAAATTTCTTGGTATGCAGTATGATAAACTCTGAGCAAGAGTGGCAGACCTGGAAAGATGGATTTATGCATCAATACCAGCATCCATTAAGAAAGTGGTCCCTCTGGGTTACATGAAAACCAGTCCAGTGCTGCTTTAGGTCAACAGCCAAATAAAAATTATAGAATCATACAATCAAGCAGGTTGGAAGAGACTTCCAAGATCATCCAGTCCAACCCAGCCCTAACCAATCAACTAGACTATGGCACTAAGTGCCTCATCCAGTCTTTTGAACATCTCCAGTGATGGTGACTCTACCACCTCCCTGGGCAGCCCATTCCAATGTGCAATCACCCTCTCTGTGAAGAACTTCCTCCTAATATCCAGCCTATACCTCCCCTGGCACAGCTTGAGTCTGTGTCCCCTTGTTCTGCTGCTGGTTGCCTGGGAGAAGAGACCAACCCCCACCTGCCTACAACCTCCCTTCAGATAGTTGCAGACAGCAATGAGGTCACCCCTGAGCCTCCTCTTCTCCAGGCTAAACAACCCCAGCTCCCTCAGCCTCCCCTCACAGGGCTCATAGGCTCCCTCAGCCTCTCCTCATAAAGGCATCTGAAGAAGGGAGCACAAAACAAGACTTTGCTCTCTAGCCTTACATATGCACAGTGTTTTGCCCATACATTAGCAGTTGGGGATCACTGAAGTAAGCTCTCTTGGTTATTATTTACTTAACTAGATTGGATCATAACCAAATGACCTGAAGGAAAACACTAAGAGGTCTGTCTTGCTTAGCTGAGAGTCTAATTAAGCACTGTAAACCCCTAGAATTTGCAGAAAAGCACATGCAATATAGACACGTACAACATTTACAAGAACAAATGTCCTCCTTGCTATGAAGCTGTAAAGAACAGAAGGGAGGTCTCTAGCTAATTAGGCTAATAACAGCTTATAGCTTCACACAGAAGGACTAATAAACCAATAAAACCAGCTAGAAACAAAGTATTTCTCAAGGATCATTTTTTTCTTTTTTCCATCTCTTTCTACAACTTCTTCTACTCAAGATTTTACAACATGGTGTGCTTTGAATTTACCTCATAATTAGCACAGCAATTTGTTAAATTTTGGTTTTATCTTGTTTCAAGGTGCTGTTCAGAACAATCTAATAAATTATACAATTATTGCCACCAACACTAACTGCTAAAATCTGAATATTTCACTCTACCTCCACAGCTAAAACCCATGCAGCTCAAACTCAATGCTGTGCCTCTGTGATCTAATTTAAACTTCTAACTATGAAAAGATAATTAATTCATGCTTTCAGTATATGATTTTATTTTTCCCCTTGAAACTCTCCTTTCTTCATATTCATTCATTTTGATAGATATCCAAATAAAAAAAGGTAGCTATTAAAACATGTAATATTGATACCTTGTCAGAGTGTGTGTCCTTACAGTGTTACACACCTGTGCTAAGGAATGCAGGGAAGTTGAGTGTTTCCAGTAACAGACTTAGATGTGTTGAACAAGATCCTTAAAATTCCACCATTGCTACTAGACAGAAATACCCTGATATTAACATAATGTAAGGAGATGCAATTCAGGCCTGGGCAGCCAGAATCCTGTTGACAGCAAGTAAAATTCTAAGCTGCTAAATATTATCACAGTCTTACAGTATATCAGAGGTTGGAAGGGACCTCAAGAGATCATCAGGTCCAACCCCCCTGCCAGAGCAGGATCACTTAGGGTAGTCTGCACAGGAATGCATCCAGGTGGGTTTTGGAAGTCTCTAGAGAAGGAGACTCCACAACCTCCCTGGGCAGCCTGTTCCAGGGCTCTGTCACCCTCACTGTAAAGAAGTTTCTCCTCGTGTTGAGGTGAAATATTCTATGTTTGAGTTTGAACCCATTGTTCCTTGTCCTATCACTGTGTACTACCAAAAAGAGCCTGGCCCCCTCCTCCTGACACCCACCCCTCAGATATTTATAGACATTGATCAGATCCCCTCTCAGTCTTCTCTTCTCAAGACTAAACAGCCCCAGGGATCTCAGTCTCTTTTCATAGGGGAGTTGTTCAAGTCCCCTAATCATCTTCATGGCTCTCCGTTGGATTCTCTCCAGCAGGTCTCTACCTCTCTTGAACTGGGGAGCCCAAAACTGGACAGAGTATTGCAGCTGTGGTCTCACCAGGGCAGAGTAGAGAGGTAGAAGAACTTCCCTCGACCTGCTGGACACACCTTTCTTGATACATCCCAGGATACCATTTGCTCTCTTGGCCACAAGAGCACATTGTTGCACATTATATTCCATCATCCATTCCAGGGAAGAAACTGCACTGATTTTCACCATTTAGTATCTTCTAATTAAGGGTAATCATGTGGGTCAGAATTAGGTTTAGCCAGGGAGAACATTCTAGCCAGGAGTTCTCCCATAAATTACTAATAAATTCATTTAAAAAGGGATGACATGAAACCAGAAGTCTGTGAGCAACATTTGTGTTTGTCTTTCTTTACCTTCAGCTCGTCTGCATCATAGAAGTCTATGCGCACAGCAGGAACCATCCAAGTCTGGAATAGAGTCGCCAGGATCTGCTTGGCAATTGAATCTGCGATGAGGTGAAAGTGGAGTGGGTTTCGTCTGGTATCAGAAAGAAGAGGAATACATTAGTTCAAATGTTTCTCATTCTTCTTGTAAAAGGAAAGCATCTGAATTTACAAAGCTTTAGCTCTAAGGTCTCAATGTAAAGCGTTCAGAACGTTTTGTGGAGTTCTGCTCTGTGGCCAAAATGCTGAGACACCATTTGAGTACATATGACAACAACAGAAACAGTGGATCAGTTTCTGAGTGGTTGTAAACAAACATAGCTCCTTTGACTTGGGTGTCACTTGACGATTCTAACAGCTAAGGAACTGGTCCCTTCTACTGGTTCCTTAAAAGAAGATCAAGTTAATCCCCTTTGGGAACTTGGGCTGTGAAAGCGATTGCTTTTAGTTTTTAGGTCAACCTGGTAATTTATCTCTGTGGTAAGAACAGTTTGTCTGCAGAGAAGTGGGGGTGGAAGAGAAGGTTAAAAAAAGAATCATCTCACTGAGGTGAAAATTCCAGGACCATTTAGTTTACATGGATTTTTTTCTACAAACTAAACTTGGGGTATCAACAGTTGACCATGGGGACCTAAAATGAGATGTTTCAGGTGAAAATAATCAGAGTGATGAAACACCTCTCCTGTGAAGGAAGATTGAGAAAGTTGGGGTTGTTCAGCCTGGAGAAGAGAAGGTTTCAGGGAGACCTTATCTTGGCCCTTCACTACCTAGAGAGGGCCTATGAGAAAGATGGGGAAAAACCTTTTAGCAGGGCTAGCTGCAAAAGGACATAGAATAACAGTTTTACACTTAAAAGATTTAATCTAGATATAAGGAAGAATTATTTTATAAAGATGGTGCTGAAATATTGGAACAGGTTTCCCAGAGAAATGTTAGAAGCTCCATGTCTGGAAACGTTCAAGGTCAAGCTGGATGGGGCTCTGAGCAACCTCATTGATTTGAAGATGTCCCTGGTCACTGCAGGGGGGTTGGATGAGATGAAGTTTAAAGGTCCCTTCCAACTCAATGCATTCTCTGATATGAGATAATCATGATGGCAGAATAAACTCACAGCTGATCTTCATTGAACCATGTCCAAAACACTAAACCACAACACGCTTTCCATAAAGAGAAACATCTTTTAATCTCCTTCTTGCTCTGGAGTCAGGAGAGGAGATGGACTGGCATAGTCTGCCAGCCACTGACTGTCCCATTACCAAGCTAAAGGGATCACAGCAATTATATCTGCTTCACCAGCTCAGCAGGAGAGAAGAGGACATCCTGGCTCATGCAGATTCCGCAGTAACCAGGCACCTTGCCAAGAAAAAAATCAGGAAAAAATCAGTGATCAGGAAACCCATTTCATTAGCAGAGAAAAGGCCACGAGAAACAAAGTGCAACACCTGTGGCTTTTGGTACAGGCAAAGCAGTATCTTAAGGCAGATGTGTTGAATGTCAAGATACACATTGCACATAGATCCATCTGCTTAGCAGGGGCTGAGTCTGGTATCCAGTAGGGCTATTTCCCAGACAGTGTTCTTTAGGGATTTCCTTTCCTTTCTTTCTTTTCTTTTTCAGGGTCATTTATCTACACATTGCAAAGCAGAATACAAAGAGTGAAAAATCAGTTAAAACCTAGAAAACTACATCTTCTTTCACATCATCATTTAGTTAAATGGAATTGGTATAAAGTATTGCAAGATGAAACACAGTAGTTGAAAAGAAAAAAAATCTGATAGAAAGATACTCAGATGTTCTGTAGCAATTTATACTTATCTGAATGACCCAGAGTGTATGAAACTTAAATGGGAACAAGTGAATGACATTTTCTTTAGTTTAGCTCCTACTGGGAAAAAGAAAAATGTAGTAGTTGTACTCCTACACAGAAATCTCTTTCAAGTTGTTAGCCTCATGGTAAAGATTCAGCTGGAAGGAAAGTATGTGTCAGAGGCAAAGCAGAAGAGTATCACTTACAAAAATATATCCCCTAAACAGAACAGTGACCTGCTGACATCTACAACTAAATGTGCATCAGCCACAGAAAATTTTACTCCAGATGAGATTTTAGTTTTGTGAAATGTGAGATTTAGCACAGTGCTAGAAGCCAACAGAGCACAGGCTCAAACACGGAAGACCTTCTGAAGGTAACAGCACTAGTATGCATGCAGATAGACATCTTTTACCTCTTCTGATGTCTTCAGTATGTAGAGCCTAGAAGATAGAGATTGTTTGAAAGTGTTTATGAAACAATTAAAAAGCTTAAAGATCAACTAACGTCCGCTGTAAAAGACACAAAAGAGATTCTGTAAGTTGACCAACATTCCTCAAGAGAGATGAGTAAGGGTTGTCACCACATGATTGAGTCACTTGCTGTAAGAATAAGGGGTGGCAATCAGGGTGGGAAACTGTGAAGGATTTCACTGGAAGCTATGTTTCATTAGACTGAGATATTTTGCTGTATCATTTGGTGTCAGTGAAAGTTACTCCATTCATCAGACTGGTCTTCTTAAAGGACAGAAACGTTTTGGGATGGGAGGTTTAAAAATAAAACTGAAATCAAACTGCCTCTATGATAAGTTAAGGGATAGTCACGTGGAGAGCCATCTTTCACAGGCATTTAGTAGCCACTGTTTAAAAAGTTTGGGAAAGGTAGAGGGAGACAGCTGAGTCATCCAGAGGGAGGCTTGAGAGTCCCTCACTTGGGTAGCAAGGAATGGTGGTACAGCCTTTACAGAATTTTAAAGAACAGGTGAAGATACTGAAGTTTGAAGTTGGGTGGCATGACACTGGAAAAACATGATGCACTGGTTAAAGGAAAAAAATGACTTCTTTCTCTCTGGAGGTAGATCAAGTTATGAAAAGAATGTCAATGCTGTGGCATCCTGCAATAACAGGGGAGTTAAGGAGATGACCCAACAGATTCTTTCCAATTCTCTAAACCTCCTGACTTCATGCAAGACATCTTTCTTGGGTTGAAGGCAACCTGGAATCAAGTCTCCGAGAAAGTGAAGACCAACGCACACCTCTTCTTTATTCAACCCCAATGTGAGGTGGACAACATAAACCTCCTCTTCTCTCACTCTAAATTCAAGGTGAACTTCCTTTAACTTCAAATTCTGTAACCACCACAAAGCACAGCTGTGTATTGTATTTCTTTTTAACATATATGTTATTTTATAGAATCTCCACTGGGCACATCAAGAGAGCAAAAATACCACACAGTAGAGGTTGGTTATGTCTTGTACTGCTAGAAAACACTATGGTGTAAATGGTGACACAGTGTGTGAAACTATGGAATAACATAGGTCAGAATATGGCAATTCTGATAAACTTCTCTTATGATAAAACAGGTTTGGAAAAATTCCTGGAACTCATGTGAACTTTCATTCTTGGAAGTCAAGGTCTGTATTTGTCCTAGGTTTCAGAACAAGCAGCCTTTCAACACTGAGCCTCGGGACTTGTAGATTCCTTGCTATAGAAGCAGGTATTGAAACAGCCAGAGAATTTCTCCCAAGGTCCAGAAATGATCATCTGAATTTTTAGCAACTACAGCTTTGCACAGTTTTTGCTACATGGGAAATGCTGACATGCTAATGTCTGAATGTGGAAGAATGCCACTTCAAAATATGGCTATTTCTCATCAAGTGGAAATGCAATGTTTTAACCACTGTTTAGAAAACTGCAATCTTCATTTATTAAATTATTTCCACTTATCTTAAGATCAGAGAATTATCTGACAAAGTAAAAATATGCAAAGAGCACACACTTATTTTCCTAAATTGCTTTACTCAAAAGTGAGTGAAAAGAGATTCTGGCCAGGATTGTCAAGCCTGGATGCTTAAATGTAAGTTCTTAGGCCTAAATATAGGAGCTTAAATGAATGCTCTCATTTTCAGAATTGCTGAGGTCCTATAAAGTTAGCAAAATGAGAAGCCAGTAATTTTAAAAGTCAGTCTGTGAATTCAGAAGCCTACTGCAAGGTACCCATTTCTACATTATCACAATATCTTATTTTTTACATTTCAAAACTTCTTAGTCTGCATCAGAATTTTGATCTGTTTGCTCAAACATTTGTGGCCCATTTTTTTTCAAATAGTCACTGCCACAGAGTTAAATACAGAAACCTATCCTTGAAAAAAGGAGAAGTGAACCAAGATTCCCTCTTCCCTCCTGTATTATTCCATGTCTCAACTGCTAGCAATTCAAAAAGCAGCTGCTTGGTTGCAGAGTTCTCTCTCTGCAACAGAGGAATTTTATTTTCTAAGAACATAAAAAGGTCAGCAGCCCAGGGGGTTTATTTCCCAAACCCATACTTTATTAGGGGAAGCACAACAAGGTAATACCTTTTATACCTGTAACAAATGGTTACAAGAACTTCAAACAGAAATGAGAAAAGACAGCCTGGGGATATTTTTTTTTTTTCCTAATGCCCATAGGACAATCTCTCTCTCATATGGGGAGAATTCTCACATGAAAACTATTACAGATATTTCATACCCACTCACATCCAGTATTGATTAAAATGCTCCCCAAACTATGGGAGAAATCTCAAAGACACACTAGCTGCCTCATTTGTGGATTTTCTTGCTTTGTGTTAACTTAGAGAAGCATTTTGGGAAATAATCAGAGATTTCATTGGTAGATTTTTTTATTATATTTTGCATTCTCTCTTATTGTTAGGACACATAGGAAATAGAAAAAAGAGTGTGTTTCATTGATACATCTATATGGATCAGAGAAACCAGCTCATGCTTTATAGCTTTTGCCAGAACAATCTCCCTCAAAACAGACTGACATGTTAGAAAAGTTGGAAACAATGACAGAGGTTTTAAATTCTCAAATTATCTCCATTAAGCCAAAGTGGTCTCCATGGAATACAGCCATTAGATTACATAAGCTTTAATTATCAGCCAGTGTTGACTTGTGACACTTACTTGGAAATTACATGCCAGATTTTTTTACTTAATTTAGATTTTCATTTGGTTTGCCTTATTTTACTTGTTCTAAGAACATACAGAGGTCTGTAACACGGTTTCATTATATCCTGATGTTAAAAATGCTTAGGTGTATGCTTAACTTTAAGGTCATAAGCAGCCTTCTTAAAGCAAAGAGGCAATTTGTATTAGAAAGCATGTTTCTAGTTGACAGTTCTTTGTTTACAAAACCCCAGCACCATTACCATGTCACAATTGTTGCAGGGTAGACAGAGCACATAGTTTAAGAAGTAATCATGACTGCTCCAAAGAAGAGGGACTAACATAAGGTTGGGAAAAAAGGAAATATTAGTTGGCACAAAAGAGTCAATTTTTCAGATTCTCAGTGTGACCTAAGTGCTACCAACAGGTTGTAATTGTGTAATTTTGACCTTTTTGTATTCCCAAATGAAACATGGTGTTTAGCATGTCATTGGAAAAGATAAGAGTACATTAAAAAGCATTTTAGTTCCTACCCAAGTTGATTCTTACCTAAGTGAAGACAAAGATTATCTTTGCAATATGAACTTATAACTTGCATCTCGCTTCTGTAGCAATTGTCAGAGTAAAACATTGAAAATGACCAATGTATTAACTTGAATGAGTAGTTGCAAAGGCCTCTAAGGAGAGTTATTAGTCACAGGTTGCTGCTTCATTTTGGCAAAAGAAATGCAGAAGCTTTTTGCATACTACTATATGCACTGTTTCCATAAGCACTTGAATTTTGTTTTGTCCATTTGACCAAATACCTTAGTTTGTAATGTTTAGTCTTTTGCTTTTGAAAAAAGATAAAGTTTCACTCTGGACACAGCACTATGAGCTAGGCTGAGTTAAACTGGTATATAGGAACTAGATGCCCAAGAGAGGAAAGCATGAATAGTTGCAGACTAGGACTAAGTACTCATTCTACAAGCCTCCTTCTGTGCAGCTCTGCCAATACATATTTATTAGACTCTGCAAGCCCTGCACTATCCCAGCTCTGCTGGAGCTCCTCCTGAGAACAGACTGTCAGTTATGTCAAACTGGGTGTTAAAAGCTGCTAGGATTTTGTAGCTTGAGCATATGTTTTCTAAAGACAAAACTGGAATGAAGCTCCTTCTCTGCTGGGGAAGAAACACAATTCTGAACTATGGTCTTCCTATAAGGAATCAACCAGATCACTGCTTTCCCTGCCTCTTCCTGCTCTCTGGAACATGAAGACAGAGACAGTTTCTCAAATGGTTTGAGAAACTATTAGCTTGCCTAAGTCTCATGATATATATGGTATGACTATATTCAGAAACTTGCTTTTTCAGACCTGGAAAGAGCTGATATGTTCAATAGGCTGGATTTACTGCACACACATGCAAGAGAGATGAGACAGCACACTCCATCTATAGAAACTCCTGTAGTTTTTATTCTTAATGACCCAGTACCCCTGCTGTTTTGTATCTTTTATCTAGCACTCCAGCTCAAAATCAGGAGTATAACAAATATGTTAATGCATGGAAGAAAAATTATTAGACTGACATGGTCTCCTTTACTCAGAATTTTTCTATTAGAAAAGTAGAGACTCCCTCCAGAAGCAGGGAATGTAGGTACCTCTTTGTATTAAAAGGCACAGCTAAACCATGGTTTAATTACTAAACCAGATGGAAATGGTAATAAAAGCACATGGTAACTCCATGAATTCCAGACAGTTTCACTGAAATCAGTGCTCTCACCACAAACACCAATCAACATATTTTTTGAAGGGCATACTAAGATAATATTTGCACATGGCAACCAATGCAAGAAATGAATCTTGGTTCTAAATACATTTGTAGTTAAGTTTGCTGTTTATTCTCTGCCCTTCTTCACCATTGTTACTCTAAAGGTAAAGACCCAAGAAAGGAGAATTTCTCCAGCAGGTCCCTCTGCACATGTAGCCACAGCATCAACAGATGCTTGAGAAGCCTGTGCTCTCTAGGAGATAAGGAAGAACTGCCTGGAAGAAGCTCTATTTCTTTTTTGAGAACATCTTCCCTTTCTAGTGAACAACTTAATTTCTAGTGAGAAGAGCCAGTTTTAGGCATGAACAGATTCAGATTTGTCTTTAAGTAGAATTTGAGCAAACAAGTGAGATAGGTTATCTTGAATGTAACCTATCTGTATTAAAGATTCATTAGCTACACTGGACTTTTATCTTGATCACCTCTGCTGAGCTAGACAAATTCTTTGAGATGAGAAGTACTTCCAGTCACACAGCCAATGGATTCCTGGCAATGGCAGAATCCACCATACTCAAAAATATCAATGGCAATTCCTTTGCTTTGGCTTCATATTTTTAATTAAATATATTTCAAAATGATATAGTTCTGACAGAACAATTCTGGCAGAATTGTTCATAGTTTAATTGCTCAGATGAGTGGCTTATGTAAAACAGGGGCATTTCCTTTAAGTAACACAGAAAGAGATAGTTTGAACCCTTGAGCTGTGAGATTCCTGTGTTTTACAAAACATTTGCAAACAGATAGATTGGATTTCTTAGAATGGATGCACACACTAGGAGGGAAAAATGCAAGAAACTATCCACTAAGGTAACTCATGTCACCACAAAAATGCCTATTTGCAAGAAATCCCTTAGAAACAACAATCAAACTAGACAAAATGCCCCACATCCTTGCAGTATAAAGCCAGTTCAAACTGAATAATTCACAAGTCTAATTGGAAATAGATATTGTTTTGAAATCTAACAGGATTTTAACACTCAGAAAAATTTGCACAGAGCATGAGGCAGGCTTTTACTGTTGATTTGCTTTTTTATGCTTATTTTAGCATTGCTTTTCTGCTCATCTAACATGAACATGCTACTTCTGGAAAGACTTGCAAAGGCAAGCGTTGTTGGCAGTGAAAGCTGCTCTTACATTTTGAAGAACTTCACCTCTCCACCTGCACTCTGGCCAACCTCTTTCAGAATATTTACTGAGACTTTTTCTGCATTGTACAAAGTGAGTATTTGCATTTTTTACAACACTTACCAAAACTAGGGAAAAGTTAAAATGGTTGTAGTAAAAGCACAGTAAGGGAGTGATTACTAGGACTGTTCCAGCAGAGGACTGGAGGCAAAGATAATGAGCAAGGTGGGGGACTGGAATGCCCCCTTCCAGCTAGCTCTAAGAGATACTAGCAAGGTATGAACAAGAGTCATCCTCCTGGTATAAAATTATCACTCAATATAAGGCAATGTATTTAAACTACCTCCTTAATAAACTCTTTATACCCTATGAATATTTTATTAGTCTATTTGTATTGTTTGAGTCAGTTTGATCACTTCCCTATTTTAATCCCCTTTCTGCAACACTGCTGAAAAACAGCTCAGAGAGACATTACTAAATTGGATAAGGGATATAAATAAATGCCCACACATAATACCAGCTCTCCTCTTCTGAAACTGCTGTTTATTAAAGGAATTGGTAATTCTGTCTTTATTGTACTTTTAAGCCTCTCAATTTTTGGGATCTAACTGTACTCTATGTGCTAAAAGCAGGATGCAAAGCCTTCTGAAGGGCTGCAAGCAGCCCCTCCAAAAGTAGAATAAATATTCTGGCTTTAATGAACTAATACTGTCTATAATAACATGGTTACTTTAAAAAACAGATGCCTAAATGGGAAGCTGGGATAGTCAAGTAAACAGGGTGCATTTGTGTGCATGGCTTTCGAATTACTATCTACCCATATGCCATTAACTGATGCCAGAAACAGGCTAAATGAATACAATGCTGTTATTACCACTGTTATTATTTTACAACACTCAGAAGTGTGCAGATGCTTTTCAGTGCAGATAGATACTGTTCCTATTCCCACAATGCAACACAGGTAGCAGGTGGATCTCTGATGCCTCTAATTCACTGTGGTAATCTTTACATGGGTTAATCTATTTGTGGTGATCTTAAATTTCGTGCTTCTTTCCTTCCAAAGAAAAGGTAACCAGGGAAGGGAAATTTTACTTTCTTTTGAAATAAGAGAATACAAAATAAAAGGAGCTTATTTAGCCATAATCAGATGTACAACATACAAGAAAGCTACCCTTACCTGTGAAATAAGACAGACTTGACAAGTGTGACAACATCCCGACTGGCGTTGTACCCTGCACAAACAATGGCAACATGGATGGTCTGTGGGAGAAAAGGAACAAAAGGAATACAAATTAAAGCTTGCTCCTGTGTCCTTGACAGTGTTATTATATAGTGCAGTGGTCATTACAGGTTTGAGTTTGTGTTTTGCAGCTGTTTGCAGCTCACTCGAGGCAGTTTGTTAAAAACATCTTAATTGAGTTGTAACACCATCATCATTTGAAAGTCATTACTATCCCTAAATTACCTCAGATGTCTGAACAGAATTGCATTTATTAGCTAAGAGCATACACGAGTGTGTGTACACACACTCACTTAGCAGCACACGAAGATCTAAATATGCAGAAACACAAACACTTTAACCTTCTGAAGTTTGAAATTATGTCTGACAATTAGAAACAGATATGCCCTTAGAAATTGGCCATTATTTCCATCTTAAAGACAGGTGTTAAGGAGAGGAAGAACAAGCTCTGAAGGATGAATATGAGTGGGACATCTGGTTTGCCAGGGGCTGGGTGCATCCCAGTGATAAGACAGGACATGATCTGCAAGAGCAGGTAGTCATTTCCTAGCCTCTGACTACCAGTATGGGCTATACTGGGCAGTGTTAATGTGAAGTTCAACACAGCCCCTACGTGCACTTCTTCCCACTCCAGGACCTTGGCAAATTATCACTTATTCTGTGCCTTCTTACCTCCCTTTTGATATGAGGCAGAGGTTTACTCATCCACTCAAGAGGGAAGGGAAAACTGGAAAGGCACTACTAGTCATTATTATTAAGGTACTAAGTAGTAATTTGAAAAATGCTGCTAAGTTATTCTTCCCTGATTTTAAAATTAGCCATTGCTATTTCCTAGAGACACCAAAAAAAAAAAAAAAATATTGGCAAGCTTTGACTCCAGCTTCCACATTTTTCTGTTTCTTAGTGGTTGCAGAAATGAAGGAGTTCTCCACGTTGGCAGCACAAAGCTGCGATTGGGGACACAGCTGTGAAACTGCAGGGAAGCCTCATTTGGCTTCCATTTGAAGCTTGGTTAGCTGGTTTCTCACACATACAGCTCTCATTTTCCACAGAAAGCCCATTACACTGAGCACAAATAAAGAATTCTGCCTCTTCACATAGTCATAGTTTCCCAGAGTCTGGCTTGTAACAGAAGCAGATTTACACAAGAGGTCACATCTGTTGGGCAGATCTAGAGAGTCCATAGCCCCATCCATTAATGTCACCTGGTATGGGACACAATTTGATTCCTGTAATTGCAAAGAGGCTGTGCCATAGAGCAACCCCTATGTGAACATCACAGCTGACTCCAGCCCTAGTGTGCCTCATAATCTGAGGCACACTGAAGATCTGAGGTTTTAAGAGGAACTTGAATTATATGAGGCACTCCTATCCAGACAGTTGTAAGGAAGAAAAGATATTGCAACACATTTTGGCAACAGTGCTGTGAGGTAATCAGCACTTTAAATTTATGTTACCGTCAATGGGAGTTGAACATGCTCAGCACTCTGCAGAAATTGATTGTGTTTCTGTCTTGTGATAACAATAGGGGGAAACAGAACTGCTTATTAATGACTTTTATTGCATCAGTGGTTTGTACCATACTTAAAGGCATAAGTTCCTGTGGGTGCACACTCTATGCACTGCCTCATTTCTGATCACTGCCTGGTCTCTCTCAGGTGTTTGGAAGACTTGAGTCCTTCCCTTCAATGCCAGTTAAAATCAAATGAACTGAGTATAGTTTTATGACTGCTCTAAACACTTCACCTGAAGACACTGGACAAGGTACAAACATTTTATGGGTTTTGACAGAATAGCACTGTCATATCACTGTCAACATATTTTTATACTACTGCTACTTGCCAGAAAAGCTCTCCTCACAGCCACTCTCTCTACCTTACAACTCCTCTCAGAATCAGGGCTTACTTTCCCAAGGACTGGCCCATGCCTGTTCTCTTTTTCCTAAATCAATTTGCTTCAAAATTCAAAACATGCTTTCCTAATTGTCTTCTCGCATGCTGTTTCAGTCAGGGCACAGTGAGAAGACAGCACCTGCTGCTCTCTGAACATCCTTATCCAGTTCAGAGATGCAGACATCCATTACATTCTGCTCAGCTCCTCTGCCATGTTTGACACTATGCATCACTTCTATTCTCGCCTGAGATCAGCTATAGGAAAGAGCATAATCCTCAAAGAGAACAGGAATCTAGTCTTTTTTTTCTTTTTGCCAAAGGTTTTGCTCACAGCATGCTGCAAGACTCAGTCTGTACCTCTCCTTTTCTTGGTTAATTTTCTTCTCTCTCATTGCTTTACTGGTGAACAAAGTAAGGAGGAAATTAAGTCAGTCAAGATAAGGTCATCAACCTGAATTGTCTGCAGATATTTGCATCCTAGCACACAAAAAAGTTATTCTTCCAGTTTTGTCCACAATTGTTTCAAATATATGTCCGGATAGAGAGCAGCTACCTGTAGCCAAGTCCTGGCAAGACAAGGCAATAGTGGCTGGAAGAAGGAAGCACTTCAAAGAACTTGCACTCTCCTTAGTACTCTCCTGTGATCATCAGATGCTAGATTATGAAAGAGGGAGCAGCATCACAGCTCCCTCAAACTCCTCATTTTTCACCGGAGCACAGCTAGAAGATTGAATCCCCATCCCCATCCCTGTGATACACAACCACATAAGCAAGGAGTGCTCCAACTTCCATGACACACATCAACAGCTCTGCTTGTTTCAGTACATCACTTCAAACATCTCCCACCAAGGGCTCTGCATGTGACAGTGGCTCCTTTTCACAGTTTGTGGTAATTCTAGTTGTCATACTCTAGCCTGGATATTCAGAGATCACTGCAGAATTAAACTCAGCTCTCTCTACAACTACCTGAAAGGAGGTTGTACTGAGGTGGGGCTTGGTCTCTTGCTAGTATCAAGTGACAGAACTAAAGGAAGTGGTCTCAAATTGAGCCAGGGTAGGTTTAGATTGGATGTTAGGAAATTTTTATTTACTGAAAGAGTGGTCAGGCGTTGGAACAGGCTGCCCAGGAAGGCAGTGGAGTCACCATCCCTGAAGCTGTTCAAGAAATGTGTAAACATAGCACTTTAGGACATGGTTTACTGGCCATGGTGGTGTTAGGTTAATGGTTGGACTTGATGATCACAGAGGTCTTTTCCAAACAAAATTATTCTATGATTCTGTGATTGAAAACATCTCTCCTCCTACAACACTCTTCTTAAAACCTGTGGCAGACACATTCATCACTAGCAGATACTGCAAGAAGGCTGGACACAGGCCACTCACTGGAGATATTTTTAGACAATGGAATCCATTGCAGCAACAGATTAAATGGTGATACATCTTGATTTCCAGAGTTAGTTAGTGAATTCTTCCTTTGTTTGTACACACAGATATGAATAGGTAATCAAAGCACTGTGAAGGTTAATCACACTGCTCTTCCCACAGGGTGGGGATCAGGGACAGAGAGAACTTTTTGAAAAAAATATATTGTACAGAGCACTCAGGGCCAGGTGCTTCAAGGAATTTAAAGGAACTTGAGCTTCCTTAGGAAAAGGAGTTTAAATAATACCAAGGTGCACACTAAAGTAGTTTAGAAACCATTAACTTAGCCACTACAGACCAGGAAAAAAACTGTTTCTGAAAGACATATTTTATATAAGTCCATTCTGGAGAAAAATGAATGGGATGAAAAAGTCCCAAACTACATGACGAACTGGCCCTTAGATCCCATGCTGATGAGGAATATAAGGTGCTTAGATAAACAGATGTTAATTTTTTTCCTCCTCAGGCTACTTTTTGGATTGGTGAAATAATAAGCTTAACAAACTAATTAGTTCTTCTGGCTAAAAATAATCTTTGGTGAAGCATTTCATACTTCAGTAATTTTCCTGTAGTACTAGGCAGGCCTTAAATTAGCAGTTATGTAATCCCTCATAAGTAATTGTTGAGTGTGGTTAAGAGATATTAAAAGCATGTTACAAAAATATAAATATGCTGCAAATGTTTGCCAAAGGCAGGTAACATCTGCTTCTCCTGTGTCACAGTGTTTAAGCTGCATACTTAATTCAAACTAAATGCCCATTTAATGGAGGCACAGGCTGGGAAGATACTGGGATAACACCATATACATATATATATATATATACACACACTAGTATTGTGTATCATTCTGTTGGCCTCCATCAGCATTATGGGCTCCTTCTGAAGTCTGTTATTTGTGCCTACAGCTGTGTAAGGACTAGTCTTACTTATATTTCCAAGGTGCTACAGTTTTCTCCTAATGGAAAGGCATGACTGGCATCTGCTCTCTCCAGGGAGAAGGCTCTTGCTCGGAACTCTGCTTTCTCCTTGCAATACAATGCTGATCCATTTTATAATATCAGAAGAGCTCTCCTGTGATACCATAGAGCAGAAAGCAGTGGCTGGAATGCAGCAAACCCACTAATGTTTGATAGAGATCACAATTATTATCACACAGATAATGCTTTATCAGAGATTTAATGTTCATTTATTGTAACTGCATTTTTAAATGTTTTAATCATCACTTAAGACTATCCCTATTCAGATTCTGAAATGTTACCTTCAGTAAATATAAAAAAAAAATGATTCAATGAAATAAAACAACCTATTCCTAGCTCTCTTTTTCTCCCCAGAGCCCCAGACTTCTTCTCAGGACCTTGATCTTCTTCTACCCAAGTTGTTGACTCTTGCTTTGGCGTATTCCAGACTCAGAGGCTAAAACTGATTCAGTTTATACCTCCGACACACTGAAAACAGAGAGTATATGAAGTTAAGATACCACTCATACACAGAACCAGAATCTACAGTAATAGGATAAATGATGAGACCCCTGGCAAATCTGATAATAAGAAAGTTTAATTTTAGCTTCCATAGTTGTTACTGAATTACTGAGTGAATTCCTTAAGAAAAAAAACGGAAAAGCTATTTCCTTATCAAAATAGTGTGCGATGAGATAGGGGATGGCAAATAAAGTGAGGTTTCCTACTTTATATAACCATTGCCTCTAGCACAATGCTAAACCCCACTGAGCAAGTAAATTCATTGGCAAAACACATTATACACTGAAAGGGCACTTAAACTATTCCTCCTTTAAGCTGCTATTTTTGTGTCACAAATTGGTTTGTACATTGAACAACGAAGGACGGAGACTCAGCTCATCACTCCTTGGCATGATAATAAGGTAGAAGTGAGGTTTGTTTATTGATGGCCTGAGCCTTCCCTTATTAAAAGAAATGCCAACATGCACAAAGGGAGGAAAATCAGGCCCTCATTATGAGGAGAAAGCAAAATGAAAACCAGACCTCTCCTTTTCCCTCTGCATAAAATAATATTGGTTTCTTTTTTTTTTTTTTTTTCACACTGATGGATAATGATGTCTAACTGGAAAGCAATAATTCATTTTTAAACCATCTTTGATATTTTCCCATTAAATAGACTTTCTCTGAAGAGATAATTAGGACTTGTTTTTTTCTCCCCCACTTAAATTCTTTCACCTTTTATCTTCCCAGAAAGCAAGACAAAGGTCATATGGTATTACCCTCTCATAGAACTAAATGGAAAAAGTTATTTTTTATATCTTCACCAGCTGAAATTGCCACAAGGCCTTTAAGCAAGCCTTTCTGGTTTGGATCTATCAGTATTCAGAACTGTCATCATTCAGATATCTGACAACTAAATAGATGGATGGCATCCACAAAACTAGTAGCATAAAATGGAGGAAACTAAACAAAAATAACCCCCCTGAAACCTTCTTGGAAAGATGTTCTGTTCCCTGCAGCTAACCACACTTCTACACAGCTCAGGCAAAGCAGGTGGTTCCATAGTAGCACCCTGGCAGAATCCAGAACTCGACTCAAAAGCACAGGCTGGCTCCATAAGTCACAATTTAATTAACAGTAAACCCTATTCTAGTACAGATGTACAAACAAAGGAACAAGGCTTTTCGAAGCACCGTGGTGCTTTCATTTAATTTAGCAACACACGGGGGCAGTTTGCCATAGGTCTTATCAGCACAGCTGTATTGAAATCAGCTTGGAACAAAGCTTTGATTTTTACACCAGGTTTGGGGACACATGAATGAAAAAGACAAAAAACTCTGATCAAATAATAACTCAAAAGATATTCAGATGATTAAATGCTTTAAAGTTTGAAAAAAAAATAATTAAAACCTATCCAAAACAAAGCAGCTCCCAGTAGTCCTTTAAGAGGCTGGTTTCTGGGCAGAAATATTCAAGGGGAAGGAGACAATGTCCTTAAAGAATCAAATCTATCAAGGCTTGCTTCTGGCAACTTCCTTTTGTTTATTTACCTCACATTTTTCCACTGCTGGTTGCTGCCCACACTCAGAGCTGTTCCCTGCCACAATGCCAGCCCGCAGGCTCTCGCTGTCGCCTGTTCCTTCCTCCATGGAGTAGGTTTTGGAGTGATTGCCGTGGTGGTGCGCGGGGCTGCGACTCTGTGCCAGGCTGAGCTGCTTGCGAAGCACGCGGTTCTCCTCCTCCACCTCTCGCATGCGGACCTCCAAGCTCTCACGCTCCCGCTGGCTCGACGCCGTGTACCGAGGACTGTGGGGCTGGGATTCAAGTGGAGACAGAGACACCGGCTTCCCATCTGCAAGAGAAGGAACCAAAACACTTCTGTCAGAATATACTTGAAGTTGTGTTGTTCCTTTAACGTCAGCATGGCGAGGGCAGGGATGTTTCAAATACAGCCAGGTTTTGTGCAGCCTTGGCACACTGAAGTGTATGGAAAACTCGGACAAAAGCTGAAGTTCTGTGAGCTACAGGTGTTACTAATTTTAAAGCCACACTAAAATATATGCACGTGTTTCTTTTTTTCTGGATAGGGCTGCCTGCCAGTCTCTAGTCTAGGAAGACGGTCAAGAACAGAAGGATTTAATTCAAAGGCAATTCATATATAGTTTAATATATTTTATAAATGTATACACGACAAAACAACCTGATGGTTTTAAGACTGTCTTTTTAATTTTTCTTCACAAAGTTCAAGCAGAGAAAGTGAAAGAATGTAAATAAATCACTATTGGGTGTAAGAAAGCAAAATAATGATTATTCTAAACACTTCCATTGGAGAGGTAGAAATGTTTAAGAATCTCTACTCAAAACAAGGTTAGGGAGTTGGGCAGTCTCAGCTTGCTCAGCTTCTGTCTGCCTGCTTCTTTTCTGGCTGAAGATAGCACGCTGACCTTGACAAGCTAAGTCTAAACAGCCTCTCTGCTTCTTGACTCTCTGCCTTCTGCCAGGGGGGTCTGAGGGGATTCCTTCTGGCTGGGGGGGGGAGGCCCCTTGGGGGAAGCAAAGCGGGCTTGGTTGTGCTTTTCTGTTGATTGTACATATTTGTAAATGTTATGAAGAGTGTATATCTGTACATATTCATTGCATTTCATCATAGATTGTAGTTTTGCTTGTAAATACAGCTTTCATTTGCTTCCAGACTGAGCTAGCTTGGTTATTATGGGTGTGGGACGGGGATTTCCGCTCTCACACTGTTACAATAATTTCCCCATTTTCTCCACAGCAGAGCCACGGCATTTTGGTTACCAATTTGTGCCAAACAGTAGTCCCAGCTGATTCACATGAGGATGGTTTTTATTCAGCAACACAGTATAAGGTGCGTTCTGAGAAACAAGAGGTTCAGAATAACAGAAACATTCAACACACATGTGGGTCAAATTCTCTATTTTGTTTGAAAAAGACAAAAAGGGAATTTTGAGCAAAGCAAAATGATTCAATTCCAAACCTTTATCTGAAAATTTATATTCCAGAAATAGGAAACACTTTGTTTTCACATTTTCAAAAGCTAACTTCTTCAAAAACAGCATTAAAAAATAAGCTTGATATAAACAATAAAAAAGATGCATTAACATGAGAACAAGGTCCATAACCAAAGATGAGAACAGCAACACATGTTACCCTATCACCTCCCCATACATTATTGCTTCCAAACAGGAGTGCAGCAGATGTGCTTTCAGAGACATACTTCTACACAATCTTAATAAAGCTGCACATAAGAGTGTACACACAAATGCTTGAAAGGTGGTAAAAACCTCTCAAACTAAACTACTGTTCAAAAATCTTCAATTAAAATCAAATTGAATCAAAGCATAAGGCTGTGAGAGCTATCTAGTGTCATAATTACAAAGACTTCCTTTACAGTGAAGATACAAGAGTACCTTATACTATGAAATTTCTCTGAAAGAACTTGCATGTATTAAAAATAAATGATTGCTATTTAATAATCTTCCCAGTGTAGACAGTACCTTTGTCTTTATCAAACAAACACCAGCTTGAATGGCTTAGAAAATGGAAATCATACAATTCTTGTGCAGCTGTTCTTAACAAGTACATTTCTCACCTTCTGACTCAAAATTATCTCCTTGCTATAAAGACCAGCCCATTGCTTGTTTTATCCCATTGTTCCATATTTACATGGTGAGCAGGCTTCTAAACTAAGGTTATGAAAAAATAGCTATAGAAATCAAAGCCGCAATTCCAGTTTCCACTGTTGAACTATACAGATATATGTTTCCTGTAAGCTATATAAGTATCTATTCTAGTTTTAAGACACCATTTGGAGAGAATATCTTGGATTGAATGTCTTGCATTTGCTTGCAACTTTATTCTGCAACCATTTTCTAATTTATTATTCTTACCATTAGCAAAGTTTACAGATAAATCTGAGCTTAAAAAAGGTCTCTGAAGTTTACCCACTGGTATCTTGGAACTTGAATGCTCAGGGAAGTAGTTATTAAAAATTAAATGACAGATTTGAAAAGGACAAGATTAAGGACAGAGCCATGCTACAATTAGAAGTGCAATAAAATACTGAATTACCTTTCTCCATCCAGCTTGGAAGGAACAGAACTGAAACTGTTATTTCTCTGTTGATGACGCCCAAGCTTGGAAGACCTAAATTCATTTGGATGTGACTATATTGCATTCTACTACAGGGCAGCAGGAGTGCATTGTAGAGACACTCTCTGATAAAAAGAAAACCAGCACCTCTACTCATGCAAACAACAAGCAGCCTCTGTTATCATCAGACACACAATGCAATGCAAATCTAGCCAAAGACTTTAATGGCAATCACAACTCCCTACTTGGTGAATACCCAGTATGACACAGATGTTACTCATCTCTTCCTATTCTTGTCAGTGGATTCTGCTACCTTCTCAAACAATGACTAGAAAAGGTATCAAAACATGGAAGTAAATCTGAGAAAAACACTCATCAACATTTCAAAATATGGAGCAAATTTAGACATCTCTTTAAGTATTCTGTGGACATCAATGAGTCATAAATATTGCTATGTCAAAACTAAAAAATCAACAAAAAAGATATCACCTTGTACATGTGGAGAATTGTAGCTATATTCAGGAGAACAGTGGGACTGTTTCTACACAATACGTAGAAGAAGCAGCATAGACTGAGAAAGAAACTGACTAATGAGATCAGCTTAGTGTTTATGCTGCCTTAGCTCTAAATGCTAGTAAAGTCCACTAGCGCCTTCTTCAGTAGTAAATATTTCTGCTGTAAAAGGCAATCAGGAAATCATGACAGGACTTATACAACCAGCTAGATTCATGATCTGAAACATGCAACTAGTTGAAATGTATTGATTCACCATAAAAATGATCCCTATGTTGTACAAAATGCTAAGTCCAAGGCATTTTCTGGGATGACTTCCTCAGGGTTCGTACAACTGGACCAGTTGACTGTTTTGTTACTAACATTGCTGATTATTCTCAGGTGTATCTTGATGTATATTTGTTACAATCCAGCTCCCTGCTGCAAATGATAATGTGGCAATTCCGAGACTCACTTGAAATAAAGTATAAAAATAAAAAGTGAACAGAGTTTGACCTTAAGATTGAGAAATCAAATAATTCTTGTCATAAATGCTGAGATGGTCTAGTTCAATATTTTTGCACATCTTAAGTTGGCAAGGTTGGTGGTAAGGTACTATTTGATTTAGTCCTCTTACCAGACTGGACACATGAAGATATTTTTATTTCAGTGAACATGGCAAAATGCCTCCTGGGAGCTATTGTAGCAGGTAAACACCAACACATGCTACCCTGATCTTCTTCCCTTATATTAGTTTTCAAGGCAATGCATGGACTGTGTGTTTCACCTCACTTTGAGGAGAGAGCAAATGAATTACATAAAGGATCACTAATATTTGATTGACTGTGTGTGCTACTTAGTAGAAGAGTTAAACTGATTGCACTACGCTTCAGCTTTATAGTGTTAAGTAACTATCAGAGTGCTCTGAGCTGTCTAGGCACTTTTTCATAGAATCATAGAATTATTAGGGTTGGAAGGGACCTCAAGGATCATCTAGTTCAAACCCCCCTGCCATGGACAGGGACACCTCACATTAGATCAGGTTGCTCAGAGCCACATCTAGCCTGGCCTTAAAATCCTCCAGGGATGAGGCTTCTACCACTTCCCTGGGCAACCTGTTCTAGTGTCTCACAACCCTCATAGTGAAAAACTTCTTCCTAATATCCAAGTCTGAATCTACCCATTTCTATTTTTTTTCCATTCCCCCTAGTCCTATCACTACCTGACACCTGGATCTAAATCAACATAAAACACAAGGTCTGTGTAACATTGGGACAAAAGATCTCCCAGGGAACACTGTAAGGAACATTGCTGTGCTCTGAAGCAAGTAAGACTCTTTTGAATGGTGAAATAAATATTAATAAAGCTATTATTTTTTATTCTTCATTTGGGGTTATTGGTCTATTTTGGGGACTTTTCAGTCTCAGATTTCACCTTTTTTTTTTCCCCTATCTGTGTCAAGACTTTTACTTCAGACTTTCTGTGCTAATACAACTGCACCAAAGAAATAAAAATTACTTACAAAATTCACACTGCCCACAAAACAACACAAACCTGAATGATTATTTCATGGTTGACAGAAGTCAGTGACTTATTATCACAGTAGGTCCAACAATTCAGAAAATTTGACAATATGCAATTTACAAATTCTGTGGATTATTGAATGCTTCTGCATATGTGGAGTCATCTGTATTTAAGGCATAAAAAGCCATTAAACCTTACTTAAGCAGAGTACCTTAAGGTACTAGAAGAAATAAACCCTATAGAATACAATTCAGCATAGTTTACTTGAAAGCAGAGAGACTGAGCAGTGGGATTTTCTTACATACAAACCCTAAAGAATAAGAATTTAAACCAGGTTCCTAAGTTTTGTAGTCATCAGACTTGAAGAGGTGATAGTCCTGAAAAGGACCCAGCAGTGTTGGAAGCTGGGGAGAGGCCCATAGAGAATACAAAGTTTAGCCAAAAAGTTAACTGCAGGGCTGCAGTAAAGGAGAAAGAAGCAGAGTGTGGGAAAGAAAAATTTACTGCAGTTCAGAGGAGAAAACAAGTGCAGAAGCTGGGATCCTGAGCTTCTCAAATAAACCTGATTTGAACTCAAATGCTCAAAACTTTATTAGGAACTGAGGCAGACAGATTTATGTAGCATATTGTCAGATTTCTTTCTGTGTTTTTTGTACATTTCTTTTTCTTTACGTGCAAACTACTTGGCTTTTGGCATCTTTACAAGGTCTAGAGGTTTCTATGTATTTTAGCTATTATTCAGCCCCTGCCTAATAGCATGTAATGCCTTTATAATGAATTAACTGATGACAGTGAACTCTAGGCTGCCTCTGAGATAAGAGGAAGTTATGCTGCTCACAGATAATGTTTCAGTCTCTCTGACTACAGAATCAAGAAAACATGACTCCTCCATTTCCCATTTGTTCACATTTGAAAATTCACATTATCAGTGTACCCTTTGAGGACTAGTAGTATAACAATTTTAACCAAAAGGCAACACTCTGCAGAAAGAACTTGGATAGCAGGAAACCACTCTCATGAAGTTCTCCCTGTTAAGGCCACGAACAAAATCATTTGAAGTTCATCCCACAATTATTTTTTTTTCTCTATAAAGACTATTGTAGAGAACTCCATGCACCCTAAGGGAAAAGAAAAATAAGAAGACTGCAGTCAGAACTATGGGGACATAAAAGCTCTGTGTAAGCAGATAAACTATGCCTTTTCTTCTGGAACTCTAGTTCAGCTTTAATCATCTGCCATCTTAGTACTCCATGCACCTCTACTCAGCTGGATACTCTGGTGGGTATTGGCTATATGGGCAGCTATGAATGAAGCCCTTTCTGTTAACAGTTTGGAACTTTAAGATATATGCTTCCACAAGTAGATGCTAAGGCATCCCAAGGTGCTTGTTCCCATACTCACTTTTCCAACATTTTTTTATGAATCACTGCAGTGTGATCTCAGCTGGAAGTAGAAAATCTTGCCAAATAACTATCTTAATAGTGGAATATAGCCTAAGCAATATATTCCAGGTTTGTGAACAGAGAACTTCTTCATTCTAACGTGACATGAGGCAATTATGAGCTTATCCTTCCAAGATTTAGTAGTCAAAATCTGTGCTGTTGAAAGATTTCACAGTAAGAACAGGGAAGGGTGACGTCCACTAGACAGAGACAGCACAAGAAATAACAACCAAGCCTTTCCACACTGCCCAAACAAGTTTTCTCAGCTCTGACAGAAACACTGCTCTCCTTGGTATTAAGCACAAACCCTTCTCAGGATTTGACACGGAGAACATATGTGCTACATTCCATGTTCATTGGTAAGAAGAGGCTGTTTCCACATGACACGCCAACTAATCATCACTCTTGGACTTAGGCAACAGTAATTGCACTTAGGCAATTCATCATGTCCTTTAAATGCTCAATCTGTGCTAATTTCCACTGCTGCTAATGGTACCTAGGCACATGCTAACATGTTTTATTGAATTCAGACCTGAACCTTTCAATTTCACTGCAGTCCAGCCTGCACTGTCTGCTGCTCCCATACATGGACATGCTCTCCTACCGTCCTTTTCTTGAACAAAATAGCCCTCTGCAATCAGACAGAGAAATTAAACACATCATACGCCAACCCCTCCTCCACCCTCCCAAAATATCATGTTTGCAAAGTGTATTGAGTTTGTGCAGCAAGGTGGTGGTAGTGGAGGAGCTACAGAGGTGGCCTCTGTGAGAAGCTGCTAGAAGTTTCCTCTGTATGCCACAGAACCAATGTCAGTCAGCGCCAAGATGGACCCACTGCTGGCTAAGGCTAAGCAAATCAGTGATCTTGGTAGCACCTCTGTAATAACACATTTAAAAAGGGGAAAAAACTGCTGCACAACAACAGCCAGGAGAGAGGAGTGAGAATCTGTGAGAGGAACAACTCTGCAGACACCAAGAGGTGAAGAAGGAGGAGGAGAAGATGCTCCGGGTACCAGAGCAGAAATTCCCTTTCTGCTCATGGTAAAGACCATGGTGAGGCAGTCTGTGCTCCTGTAACCCATGGAGGTCCACATTAGAGCAGATATCCAACTGCAGCCTGTTGAGAACTCCCTGCTGAAACACGTGCATGCATCCCAAGGAGGCTGTGACCCCATGGAAAGCCCCCACTAGAGCAGGCTCTTGGCACTGTGCAGAAAAGAGCTCATGATGGAGCAGGTTTGCTGACAGGACTTACGATCCCATGGAGAACCCACAATGGAGCAGTCTGTTCCTGAAGGACTACAGCTCATTGAAAGGACTCACACTGGAGTGGTTTGTGACAGACCCATGATGGAGAAGTTCGTGGAGGACTGTCTCCTGTGGGAGGGACTCCATGCTGGAGCAAGATTAGAGTGTGAGAAGGAAGGAACAGCAGACAATACGTGACCATAACTCCATGCGCTGTCCCACTGAGCTGCTTAGGGGGAGAAGACAGAGAAATCAAGAGTGAAGTCAAGCCCAGGAAGAAAGAAGGGGCAGGGGAGAAGGTATTTTAACATTTATTTCTCTTGGTAAGCACCCAGCATTCAGCCAAGGTCAAGCCACCCTGGAAGTCAAACACTCATAGGTTTGGAAATGTGAGAGTTATGGCCTCCTGTCCAATCTTTGCTGTCATTCCCTTGTGCCTTATGACACGATCATCAATTGTGTGCTCATCACTTTATTTCCAAAGAACCTTGGCATCTGTGTGTGCACTGGATGGATGGTACTCACAGCTGTTCAGTAGCTTATTTCAGCTCATTATTCAGTTTGTGACCACAAATACCCCATTCCAAAGAAAAGACTTATTTAATTCCCTCATTTGCCTGTGATGTTCATAATTATCATACTTGAATGTAGCTCAGGGATCAGTGACATATTTTTCAAAGTTATTTGAGGGAAAGGTGATACTTTCAGTCCCTCTTTACAGGCAGGACCCAGTTTGGAGTCGTTAATGCCAAAAGAAAAAGCAGTTTCGAATGCACAATTGAGACAGTTTTGATGTGGTTTTTCAACAAATAAGCAACTTTCCTGTGCTTCCTTTGTTCAGAGGACAGACTTCATCACTTGAATAGGCAGCAGTATATGCCTAACATTTCCTTAATGCAGTGGTCTGCATGCTGGAAACTCAGAAAATGGGAAAAGAGCAGTTATCAGTCACTTGTAATAGATTTGTTTAATGAACATCATGTAATGAACTCAGTAGGAGAGACAGAAACAATTTTCCAGGGCAGATCTGACTGTAGAAACCACAAAGCTGCCCCTCCACTTTCTATACTAACTTGCTTTGCTCATGACACACCTTCCCATCTATTTAATTAAACAGGGTGGTCCAAGAACCACTCCTTGCACTGCTGCATTTGCTCTGCACACAAAGTGAGGACGGGGTTGTGCCTCAGAAAGAGTTAGCAGTTGTACCATCAACGATGGCACTATGTTGTATAGCTGCAGTGGGCTGCCTGTGTGTTTGCTGAGTGAATGCAATTCTGCTACTTCGAACAAGGATAATAGGATGGTGAACAGCAAAAGACTCTATGTAAACAACAGCATGTAGAAAGAGAACGTAGGGAGAAAGAAGGAAAGAAAATCTAAACATATCCTGCATCTTTCCTGAAAGGGGAGGTAGCTTTTTAAATTTTTTTTTCTTTTTCAAATGAAATATTAGCTTATTAGCTCATGCTATGAATGTTAGCTTATTAGCAAATTCCTAGAAAAGGGCCTATAAATCTTAAAATTATTTGCTCATTTCCTTATCTAGAAGACAATGACTTTTTTTTTTTTTCTTTCTTTCTTCTGTTGTATCCTCATTCTTCTTTTCCCTGCTTTGCATTACCTTGGCAAAATAAATGCTTCTCCAAGAAAAGGACTAAAAATAACATTTCCTCTCTTTCCATTGGGAGTGGAGATGTAAGAAAATAACGTCTTATCAGAGTAAGCACTGACTGAAAATAAGATTTTATCAGGGACTTAGCTTGACAAAGATAACATGTTATCAAGAGGGGAGCTTGGCAAAGATAACACGTTATCAATATCAGAAGTAAAGCTTGGGGAAAATAATGTTTTAATACCTATTAGGTTCTAAATAAGCCATCTGTGCTCTTGATGAATTGTTATTTTCTCCAAGCTCCATTTCTGTAAAGATGCTGATTTTTTTGGCAAATCGCTTCTGCAGCAGTTGGGGAAGGGAGGGAGAAAAGGAAACTCTTTCTCCACAAAGCTAGAGGGATATTGTCTTTCTTTTCAAAAGGTTTGCGTGCAGGTAAAGACTGTCAGTGTGATAGCACAGAAAACTGATGAAATGTTCACACACCAAACAGGTATCGCAGGGAAAACTCCTCCAACAATTCTCTGCAAGTATACTGCAGAGAACCCCATAAAAGAAGGTCAGTACCCCTTTTGTCCTTGACCACCCTATCCCAACTGAAAGGTGCTCTCTATAGTATTTTTGGCAGAAGCAGTTCTCTACAGAGCCAATGACCAGTCACTGCTTAGAAATGACTTTTTGTCAAAAACATTCACATCACAATTAACAGTGGTCTCTTAGGGGTACAAATAAATTGCTCCTTTTAGACCAGTTGCAGACATTATCACCATTCAGTTAGACATCACTGTTTCCACTGCTTAGCTGACCCAAAGGGTCACCCAACACTTCTTACCTCCTGCAGTGCAAAGCATCCAACTCAGTTGAAGTGGTGTCAGTGAAGTCAGTTTGAGCTAGCCTGATTGCCTCTGTCCTGAAGAATTCTCTTCTACCACCTCCACTATGGGCATAGAAACAAACCACTGCCTAGTGGGTGCCTGTGCCCTGAGGCTTAAAGCTTCTGCAACTTAAACTTAATTCTTCAGAGTTACAATTTGGATGAATTTAAATAAATTGTGGCACCTCCTGCAAAAGGAGAAATCCAATTCTTAGTAGGATGGACTGCTAACTGCCTTAAATGGCAGAATGTGGGTGAATGCCACTGGTTATTCATAGCAATGGGCAAGCAGGGAATAATTAGAAGGGAAATCATGGAGGGACTGTAGGAGTGTGATGTGAATAACAAAGCACACTTAGGAAAAGGCATATGGATGGTATCTGCAGGGTAAGTATTTGTAGCCAGCTGAATTTCCCTGGTGTACAGTAGGAGTAGGAGGGAAGACAACGAGATTTGTTAATCTGAAGATTTCCTATGGGGAAGCTGCATCTCCTTTTTTCTTTTCCCATTAACTGTTTGGATATCCTATGTCCAGAGATTTCTCTATGTTAAAGTGTGAGCTTGGTGTCAACTTCTGAGGCCCTGGATATGGCAGAATACATAGTAATGGCAGGCAGCCATTACAGCTCTCAAAGGTAAAGCGTGTGCCCAAATGCATCCCTGCAGCTGTACACAGTATTCCTGACTAGCATTCATGGCAGTGGGATGTAAAAAATCGAAACTCTTCTATGTTGGCTTCTGCTCAGTAAAACACTGTGGAAGAGATAGGATGGGGAAAAGTCTAAAATACACCATTTTATAGAGTGGTGTTTTGGTGGGGTTTTTGTTTGTTTTTGTTTTAAAGAGTACAGAAAGTACAAGATATAAATATCCATAAGCTCAGAAAATATTATAAAATTACGTATAGGTTTCTACAATTGCCACATTAACCACAAGCATGAGACAAGCACACTCAATCAAATCCTAGGAGTAGTTAATTCAGATTCTGTGGCTGATGATTAGCCTCAGCTGCTCATCAATAGAGACTCCAGCTGATAATTATTAAGTTAAACTTCTGAGCAGTATTTGCATATGTAAAGCACACTTTCCCTGCTGAAGCAACAATGGGCGCTATAATGCATTTCCTGATTGTACAGCACTTGGATCTGGGGAACCTGGGCAAGAGAGTCTGCTTTGCATATCCTTCCTTACCCTCATCATGCCAACCATTCAGAAGAAATGCATTTACACATACTGACATCTACAAGCTAAAGCAGAAAACAGTCCCAACCTTGCCTAAGAGGAACACTGCAACCATCCCTTTCAACTGAAATGTCTCTGTTATGAATGAGACAGAGTTTTGCACGTTGCTCAAAGCATTTACCTGAGCTTCCTTACAACCTGTAAAATGTGTAGCAACTACTCTGTGACAAGACTGCCTGGTCGCTTTAAAAGTCCTGCAGAAACTCCAGTGGATAGATTAATTCTCTTAATTCCTTGGGACCTCCAGATGTGGCCCCGTCCTCCAAAAGAACATTGAGTATCATTATGTGGTTCTCTGTTTAGCCTCATGTCAATATCACTAGATCAGAACTTCATTTCCTGAATGTGATTCTTGGTCACCAGCCATTAGCCCTGCCCCTCTGGTTAACTATTTTATTGAGAACACAGATAAACACACACAATATGTAGATCACAGTTATGTGTGCAATTTTGCATGATTTCATAATTATATGACAGGCAAAGCATGCCTAGATCTGCTTAATAACAGAGGAGTTCAAAGGCACATTTGCTTTTGGGATAAGGGAATGTGGGAAAGAATTGGGGAGATCTTTATGGAATCTGTAACACAACTACCATGCCACTTTGGTTTAAGAGTCCATCATAAGCATATTATTAACAGAGAGCTTTTATCAGACAGCAACAAATGGTAAAGCAAAAGATAACTGAGCTCAGCTTTGTTTAAAGGTGGGAGACAGGTTGTGTCATGGGTTTAGCCAACTGAATCTGTGGATGGGTATTCAATACTATGCTGATGTCATGCCAGCTTCAAAATGAAAAGTGCTGGCCAGAGCAAAGTGTCATGGGGCTTGAAGTTCCAAATAGGAAGCCTCTCATGTTACAGTTTGGTTCGCTGCTTCTGGTTTCTGGGTTTTGGGGTGTTGTTTGCCTTTTTTTTTTTTTTTTTTTCTGCTGGGCTGGCTCTGAGCTTGGGGTTCATTTTGTCACTGGCTTCTGCTGCTGTTTCTGTTTCTGTTGTGTTTTTCTGTGAATAAGCAAAGGTAATTGTGTGTTGTAATAATTTCACTAAATTCCTTAATTCAGACCAGGGCTTTTTGTGTTACTTTCCCTCCTACCTGCGTGTAGGGGGGGCTTGTTTGTGAGAGTGAGCTGTGGTAAACAGAACAGGTCAGAAAAAAAGGAGGTCTAAGGAAATGCAGGTGGTCAGGCTCCCTGAAAGCCAGCCTTTAGGCTCTTAAGTGATAGTTTAAAATTTAGCTATAGCAAAATTTATGCCAATTGCTAGAAGTCACCTGGTAGCACAGAATCTCTAAAGTTGATTTTCAACACATCTACAGAAATGCTGCAGTATTAGTTCAGGGTGGTTGGTGCTGCTGAAACCTGCTGGAAAGCTTGTTATATCCCTTAATCTCTCTTGGCACGGAGATGCCAGCAAAGAATCATGCACTGGTATTTTGATTGAGGCTGCTAGAAAAGGAGATTGTGTCAATACTGATTGAGCATCAAGGATTGTTCAAGGATAAATAAGTAAGTAAACAAAAAATCCAAATTCTGCACCACACCATTTCTTCCTTAGCAGGAACTAGACTGTAAGAACCTTCAAGTCTTGCAGAGCTCTAGCCAACCAACACAGATATGAACCCATACATGTAAAGGTAGGTAGCAAAGAACATATTATCAAAACAATTATTTTCTTTCTATATGTATCTGAAGATTACACAAGCAGATAGAAATACTGCAAGTCCATGTTTTTAGTTTAATATGATGCTATGAAATAACATCACTGTTATTTCACTGATGACATAGAAGTGCAGAAGTTATTAATAGCTTTTTGTATTGAGTCCTCTATTTTCCCCACACGTTCTCAGCACCTTTCATTTGCTGCATCTGTCATTTCAGCCACTTCAGCCCTGAAGAACAGTGAGGGGAAAATGCAAATAACTGCACATTCAGAACACATGAAGGCTGATCAGTGTTATGACATTTATCTTCACTTATGTAAGAGATAAAATAACTTCATGAGTTAGTTCCCCATCCTCATGAAGAAAAATGTCATAACAGAGCTTCATGTACTATATACAGAAGAATTTCTAACACACTTTGCAGAGAAAAAAAAAAACACCACAGCAGTGATGCAGATGGTAAGTTACATGTAATGGCTGTGACATCAGAAATTAAACACAACATTTTAAAATAGTAGATATAAAACCAAATCATACTACATTAAAAAAAAAAACAACTAGAAGAGTTCACAAATTAGCTGAAGGCAACTAGTTAGAATATTTGCAAAAGTTAAGATTACATTAAGCAGCAATAAGTTGTCCATAAGCTTTAAGGGAATCCTAAATAGAGATTTTTACATTTTTTTATTTCCCAACAAGAAAGCCACAGCTGGCCAATATATTGTGTTTGATAATAATACTTTTTCTACTTGAAGCCTCCCAAACCCACAATACACGCAAAAGGGAGTAGTGAAATTAAAAAAAACCAAACAAACTAGAAAATATACTCTTTAGTTCTTATGAAATCCGACAGACCTCAGCAGTAGTTTCAGAAGAGTGTAGCCAGATATCCACCCCAGGACTACAATCTAGTTTGGTGATCAAGCTCCACTGACATGTAATGTGGAACTTCTTCTTTTGCACTTCACATTCTCCTGCTAAAATATGTTTGGCTGATATATATTAGAGATGCTCCCTCTCCAAAGATATAAGTATGTACAGAACTGATTTTTTTACCAGATTGATACAACATATCAGATAGACAAAAATTTCATTTCAATCAGTGATCTGGGTTTCCTATAAGACATGAGGAAATTACTTTCCTTTATGATATTCTTGTTTTGGTACAAAAGTGAAGACAGCATATCAGAAACATAATCCTATTTCAGGTGAGTCAAATGCAAAGCTCAAGGACTTTGATGAAAACAAGCACAGCTCTTATATGTCATGATATTCTGCATGCATAGAGCATGGTGGTGTTAGCCATTTTTATGTCACACCATAAATGTATACAGTGTTCTGCAGGACGGAACGTGGGCCATATCCCCTGTGACCCATCACAAACCTGCTAAGCTTCCTGTGCAGCAAACAAGTGAAAATTTTCATTTTTTTGAGCAGCCACAAGTTTATGAAGGCTAAATATCACAACAGTAAGATTTATATGTTCTGCCAACTATGATTTTGTCTTGTAGTTGATGAGGTGCATCGCAGAGACTAATTCACATTCCTGCTCCAGTGCACACAAACATCTTCATCTATGTTTAGGATCCTAAATAAGAATCCTAAAGAACATGCCTTCTCTTGTGTAATATGCCACAGAGGTTAAACCCCATTGACATGATTACTCACTATTCTAAAACAGAATTGCTTTACACAATTAGGGCAGCAGTACTCAATATTCATTCAGATTAACACTTTCTTCCTTTTTTTTTTTTTTTTTTTTAAATCAAGTATATCTATTGTTTTCCAAGTTTTCATTATTTCCAGAAATTTCTCTCAAAAAAAGTAGAATATAGTGTGGGAGATCTCCTTACTAATTACAAATGGCATACTACATTATGATGTTTTTAATGATGCCTTTGTTAGGTAGCCTATGATCAGGCCTGATGGCCATAGGCTTTCTACAGGCATTTCTATCACGACCTAACTGGTGTCTATGACAAGTTTTTGTGTTGGGTTAAAAGGAAGATGAAGGTGGAGACCTTCACAGAAATTCTTGTATTGTTTTTAGGAATAAATGGACTGTATGTAGTGGTCAATGTCAATCTTGCAATTGCCCTTTATTTCTGTTGATAAGACTTGCATTAAAATGTCTATCAATCTTCCTTTAGTATTAGTATAATTATAGATTTATTAATTTCTATTATTTGAAACATCTTTTGTTATCTTTAAGTGGAATCAATGAAGACTTGACTAAGGTAGTTTCATATGAAAAAAACTCAAAATCAACAAACCGTATGCCTAAGGACAGCCATACACAGAAAACAAAATAGGTCAGCTACATAAAAAATGCTGCAACCATAGAAGTCCTCTAAAGGTCGAGCTAAAGAAGAAACAAGAAAAATAAAATAAAATTAAGGGGGAAAAAGAGTAGCTTCTCAACTACTCCCATTTTATTCTAGGAAGAGGTAAGGACTTCAATCATTATTTTCAGTTGCATATTCCTTATTAAGTAGTCTAGACAGAGGAAGCAGCTGTTAAGAACTGACATAGGATAAGGTTTAGGAGTGAATGCTTGCTTCATCCTTGTTTTCCCTGAGACCAGGCTGCTGCAATACACACTCTCACAGCAAACAAGGAAACATGGCCCCTTCCCTTCTAAACTACGACCATCTGCCTAGGAAAAAAAAGAGGCAGACAGTAGAATAACAACTGTAGAATATTGTGGTACTATTAGCAAGTTTACTTTTTAAATTCTGCCTTCTTCTGGTTTTAACTATCATTGCAGTAATATAGATATTGAGTTGTATCAGCTCTGACTTCATGTGCTCCTCTGTAGAAAATCCTACACTTCTAGCAGTATACAGTGTGCATTTTGTTGCTTATGGTGAAATTCCAGTTGGCAGGACATCTGCCTGTGATTTCTGATGTTTTGAGAGACAGTCTCTCCTCTTTGGAGAAACTGTAACTTTACCAGATATGTATTTAAAATTCATACTAGCACCTTCTATGGAAACAACTTAGTTCCTTATTTGACAATCACGAATATTTACCGTAAATTTTGTCAAGACAATACTTTCCTTTCTTTTCCTGGATAATCAGACGGAATCCAAACACCAGAGAAAGTAAAATTCCAGACTTGTTTAAGCATCACATAGGCCTGTTCTACTCTATTATTGTGACAATTACTAAATCTTCTTCCAACCCATGCACATAACATGTAACAATGAGCCAAGATTTTGCTGCCTGTGTTCAGTATTTCCAGTTCTTAACACTGTATGTAAAGTCTTGCACTGTTTTAAATGTACTGGAAAGTTAAATCTTGGAGTTACAGGAGAAAACATCAGTGTTTTTTGCTTGTCTGTTTCCTTTGCAGTAAGATCTCATTTTCATCTCTGCAGGAGAAAGATGAAAAAAAAAAACCATGACCTGTCAGGATGAAAAAAAAAAAAAACAAACCAGGACACAAAGCTCTTAAAACCTTATAATTTTAGATATACTGAATTATGACTTTTGAACACTGTGAACTAGCAATCCAAGTTCTTTATCACAACCATTCCAACGACTTGTGCTTTACTCTGATGGGGACATTCTGGAACAGCAGACATGTCAGATAGGGTGGGTAAAAGGAAAGGCCAGAACCTGTGAGAAGCTTGTGATAGCTTCGGCACTGCCATCAATTCAGCCTGAAGAATGCTCCCTAAGGCTCCTTTAAGGGCTTTAAAGGAGCCTTAGGGAGCATTCTTCAGGCTGAATGAAATCATTTAAAGGAGCACTAAACAGCCTGCAGCAACTTTCAGCAGAACTTTCAAGATAACAGTATTATACACAAAATTAACAAGGATTTATCATCAATCGTTGCAACTATTGGCTTTTTATTTTTGTTGGAATTGTCCTTGAAAGAGCTCTGCAGGTAAAGTTTGGTAGTGAAAAAACACGTCATTTTCACTGATATCAACTCAATACACACAACAGGGTTTTCTCCTCCATACTGGGCACTCAAAAGATGTCCAGACTACAGGAAAAAGTGTTCAGATAAAAGTAAAGTGCTATTAGTTCCACTCTGTCACACTATAGCACTTACAAAGCAGAAGTTTAACTCTGCCAAGAATATAAACCTCCAAATCTTTTAGATATCAATTACTATGTATTTAATTTCCAAGCTGTGCCTTTTTTGATCCCCCCGCCCCCCACCACTTTTTTATGCTTTTCTTGTTCAAGCATTTTGGATCCAGTTCTTAATCAGGTCCTGATGATCCTTAATGCCTTAATTTCAGAGCCCAGCATTCTCCAGTTCCCTTCTTCACTTTGAAATTTCTGCAAATTCTATGTTCATCCTCTATGGTGCTGTGCAGGCTGTAATCCTTCATAATAGGCTGATGCTGATCCTGCTCTGTGGATTAACCAGTGTAAAATGCTTATGTAATGAATTTTCATCAATTCATGCCTTCCAAACTCAGCCCTGAGCAGCCCAGGTATATCTAATCTAACTGACTGACTTTTATCAGCTGCACACAAGAGATGTGGAAATAAGCCTCGTTTCAAGCCTCAATTCCATAGCTACAACCATGTTATTATTTATTTAACAGAATGAGTATATGTGAGGAATTCTAAGGTGTGCTCTGTCATTGTACATCACTGGATTTGCTGTAGTGCTTGATTCTTTGAAAATAGTGAAATGACAGTATTTTCATGCCTATTTTTGATTATTTCTCTTAAAAAGAGAGAGGAAAAAAATATGGCTGAACTTCAAGTGTAATTCTGCTGCTTTCTTCTTGTGAAATCTGTATTGCCATGCCAGATGGTGTCTGAGTTATCAAAGTTATTACCCTAAACTCAATTAGGGAAGAATGAAAGTAATTAAATAGGGTATGAAGTGACAGAAGTATTCAAGACATAAAGCATCTAATATAAGTGATGATTCTCTATATTAGATAGAAATTCAACTATAAATTCAGCCTAAAGCACATAAGCTAGAGTCCTCACTTTCAGAGATTCTAAGACACTGTGCAAAATTCAGTACTTGCTCAACTGGGCACAATTCCCAGGGAAACAGTGGACTATGGAAGGTGAAAGGTTTTTTGTATTCTGGAAGGGCTATTACTAGCAATCACCAAACAGCCTCTGAGACAGTTATTGTTCAGATGTTCCTCTGTCTATTGTGGAATGGTTTTTCAGGCTGTTGTGTGACCTCAAGAATGCTGTTTCCTTTCTTAATCCTGGCTGTTTCATACCCATCATGGCAAAAAACAATTCCAGGAAATATTTTTTACCATCAAATCTATAAAGTAGATGCCACAGAAATATAAAGAAATTATCTGCTTTTCCTCTGTATGAACTAAGTATGAAATAAGTATGCACCTCCTAAGCCAGCTGGGCCAAGCCCTCAGGGAAATCCACCTTCAGCTATA
The DNA here is from genome assembly GCF_027791375.1 of Indicator indicator. Classification (NCBI taxonomy): domain Eukaryota; kingdom Metazoa; phylum Chordata; class Aves; order Piciformes; family Indicatoridae; genus Indicator; species Indicator indicator. Next base: position 10,561,266 of record NC_072023.1, on the reverse strand, counting down.
TCCTTTTAACAACCTTCCTGAGCAGGGCTGGTCTCAGATACTTTACCAGGACCCAAAGCAGGTATATTGGAAAGACTCAATTACCTACAGCTCAAAGAGAAAGAAGGGTTGGAGTATGGCCACAGTAGAACCACCACTCAGAAATCTTAGAAAATGCCATCCAAGTGCAGATGTGAAGCTAATTTAAGCCACTAGGAACCACAGTCATTGCTGACAGTAGTTAGGTTTTAAATTGCATTCTCAAACACAAGGTCTGAATTGTATTTTGAAGGCGAAGTGGTTTGATTTGTTACTGATGAACTTTCAGGAGAGAGCAAAAGAAGCTATTGAGATGAGTTGGTGATAAAACAAGAACAAAAAAGAACTCACATAGACCCTTGTGGACAGGAAAGTTCAATGAAAAGGTGGTGGCAAAAGCGACCAAGCTCTGCTTGCCCGGGTAATGTAATTTCCCACTCTTTATTGCTCATACTAAGCACTGTTGTATCACCTGAACACAGAAAGATCTTTTGCTCAGGGGACTAAACTTTGCAGAACCTCTGAGAGCTCATGTAGTCAGTGATCTCAACTAAAAACAGGTCATGAAAAAAAAAAAATCAGGAAAAATAGACTACCAGAGACTTCCCAGTCTCTGGGTAACTGATCCTCTCTGCTCACATACAGGATATTAGGGTACGTTTGGGACTGGCAAACATAGATTTTATGCCTGTCTATTAAGAGCTTCTTTTTGAGAACAACAAATCTCATGTGGAATTACTACCAGTTCACCTCCAACACTAGTGAAAATACAGCAAGGACCCACGAAATTTTGATTATGGTTGCACATCAGGACAAATGATCCAATGGCACTTTCAAGCAGTGTATGAACACTTTCATTCCATGCCACACAGGCAGCATAAAGGGCAGACTGCAAATTGCTTCCTTTTTGACCACTCCTAACATATCAATTAATGTACCAATAAATCTGAATGGGTGTATCTTGCTGACTGAATTTCAATGAATGGAGAATTTTGAACCTAGGGCATGGTACAACGAAGGGCTTCTGTATATCTTCAGGAAAAAGAGCTTAAACTATTAAGGCAATGGAGTATGCAAAGAGCAGTGAAGTACTGCTCTGAGAAACGTAGAAATCAGTAACTTGAGGTCACTTTTCATATATTGCTTTGTAAAATGAAGATAGTAAAAGAGAGAGAGGCACAAAGCCTATGTGGAATCGAGTACACATGAACTAGGAAAAAAAAAAGCATAATGAAACTCAAAAATATTTTACTAAGGAAAAATGTATCTCGTAGATTTTTGGATAATTTGTTGAAGAGAAAGAGATCATACACTTAAAACTCCTCAGTTCTAGGGAAATCTAGAGTACTCTTACTAAATTCACCTATTCTAGTTTCAGGGGACAATGAAGTCCCAGAGAACTAGTAAACTAGTTCCTAGTACCTAAAGGTTTTGTAATGTTGACTTACTTAGAGTTATGAGAAATAAATCTAAATTAACAGATACACCTAATATAAGAGCAATTCCCCATAAGCAGTGACATATCCACCAGCACTTCCCTTGTGTGTGTGTGGGGGGGGGGGGGGGAAACAAAAAAAAAAACAGTGGTAATTCCCTTTATAATTCAGATGAGGGTGAATCCTACCACTCATCTAGCAAGATAAAATTAAGACAGTTGATTGAGAGCTCTTTCCCAGAACATCATGCTCTAACAAAACTAGTTTTTTATCTTAGTTTGAAATTATTCCCCAGCTGTCAAGAAAAGTCTAGCAATCAAAAGCTTCTTAATTTTTATTTTTTCCCTGTTTTTCATTCCTATAACCAGTGTTGACTGAGGGACGGAAAAATAAGGAGATATAAAAGACCCATAATTATTGTTTTTATTTAGGTAACAAAAAAAGTAAGCGTTTTTTTTTAAACCACATGTATTGATACTTTCCAATGAAATTCTATTCCTTGCAATTTTTATATGTCTTTGTACTGTTTGGACCAAAATTAAGTCTTTTAGATCACTTTAGATGATTTAGAAGCAGATTCCACTAAAATAAATAGCCACTGAGAAGCAGATTCTCAAAGAAAAGCAGGTGTCTAGAATGCAGGTAGGTTCACCTTTAGGCATCTTTCCTCACCCAAATTGCTCAAATTACTTTAAAAAGAAAGTCCTAACTAACTAACTTTGCTCTGGAATATGAGACACGATAGTCTTTTGTAAACACTATCCCAAGACTAATTATAAATCAGTTCTGACACTCAGGTATGTGCCAGTGCTCTGGGAGCCTTAGGAAATGCAAGGGGTATGTATGCAAAGGAGGAGAAGAAACCCCACAAGCCTAGAACATTGTCTGTATGTCAATGGCTGCAGCTAAAGGGTTTAACCATGTCCAGCTCTAATTTCTATGGTGTGCAACAACAATGTGGATTTGAAGAAGTTGTTAATGTCTGCTTTACGTTTATTATATTCATGAAAAGAAATTTTAACTCTCTTTCCTATTCTAATGAGCTAGAGAGAGTAGAGTCTTGTCCTACATAGTGATGACTGGCTTTGTGTAAGTAACAGAACAAAGCATTTCAGTCAGCTCTTATGCATGAGTTTGGATAAATGTAGCCTAGTTTTAGGCTTCACAGCTCATTGCAGTGACTCTGGGGCTACCCTTGCTCAGAAATTTCAGAATGAGAGCAGAACTTCTGGTGTTATTAACAGCCACCATGAGGCAGTTAAGCCAAATTTGAGAGAAGAATACCAAGCAGCCTCACAAAATTGTACACATCAAACATCTTTACGCGGATGTGTAATGTGGATATGGAATGCAGTAAGATTTTTGGAAGACCAAGTCATTCATTAATTTCTTCTTAAGCAGGACCATATTAATTAAAAAGAAAATAATCCCCACTTGCTTCACCAGCTCCAAATACACAGGAGGTCCTAGGAGCATCTAAGAGATCAGTAAAATAATAAAGTACATCAACAACCTCTAATGATTTTTTATTATTGTAGTAAAAGCCCTGTTTACTTTGGTAACAAACGGTTGTTCAGGGGGTTTTCAGGCTTTCAGGCAGTACATTTAAGCTTTCAAGGAGACTTCTTGAGCCATGAAATGGTGTATGAAGATGTTTAATCCCTGACTGAGCAGTTATCCTCGTGGAAGCACTGTGAGTACATACAATTACACCAGAAAAGAGTTTAACTCATGTTCCCTGGCAGTACATTTCATTGTTGGGAAGCAGCTTACATCAATCCTATGAGTATTTTACTGGTACAGTTGCCTCCATGCTAGAAATACTTTACCAGGATAATATACAAATGATTAAACACTGGTGAAGTTCAGCTAGAGAAGACACTGGTTAGACAACTATTTTGTAATTCTTTTATTATGTTCTTTCCTTTACAACTCTATAAATGTTTTGGGATTTTTTTGCTTGTTTTTTAATAATTGCCATCAATGTATTTTGTGAGTTTTGGGAAAAGAAATTTCAAGCTTTCTTTTTTGAAACACGAGGCCTGCATCTTTTCACTTCAGTTACAAAGAGACTGGCCAACAATCTTATTAATCTGTCAAGGAATTTTTTTTTTTAATACATAAAATGCAAATATCAGGAAAAAAGAAGCATACACTGATAGTCTGGCTTCAGGCAGTCATATGAATGGTTGGAAGATTGTTCTTGACAGAATAATATCATGACTTTCTGATATTTTGTGCTATTACCAAAACTACAAACTGCACAGAGATACCAGATTCTGTAAGGCATGGGTTAAAACAGTATAAATTTGACATCTCCTACACTACTTTAGTTGTTTTTTCATAAGAAGTTTCATGAAGACCAGCAGTTCAAACTCATACAAGAATTCTGGTAGAAGAAATGCTGGAAGAGGGACTACATAAAGCACATGCTATTTTGCAGCAAGAAATTGTATTGAAAGTTATCACAGATATCACATTTATTCAGATACTGCTATGTAATATTGTTCTGATGACAGCATCAGCTGTCAAAATAAAGATTTGGATGAGAAATGGGACCAAAAAAAAATACCACATCAAGAAGCATGGGTCTAAAAATCTCCTCAGTTGCAATTCACTTAAAGAAGTTCTCTTAGCAGCTATAGTAAATATAGAAAAATCTTCCTTTGATCACTGGAAAAAAAAACCAAACAAACCACACACCCAAACAAACCAAACAATCAAACTTGTCTCATTTTCTCACAGTCATGGTGGTGGGCTGTAGAGGGGGGGATACATAACATTTAGATTCTCAGCTGTAATTGTAAAATTTACTACCTATAAAATCACAGTACAAGGAGTCTCATTTTCCTGTAATGAATCAGCTACAAGCACAATGCTCCATCTTTTTAGTTTAAATGAATTTCATGGCACGATTGGACAAAGCCATCTGCTGCCAATTGTCTTGGCAACTAATAGCATTGCTGCTGGCAGCTGCCAAAGCTGAGCACATTGCCATACAGCTGTTACAGTTGCTAAAAAACAGACAGCTAGCTTCATTGCTCTTCACCATTGCTTCTTCCTCCCAAATCCCTGAAGGCTAGATCATACCCAAAGCACTATTGGCATGCCAGAAGAGAATAGAGAGGCCACAGAGGGAAAGGAAACCTCACCCAGCACTGTTGAGCACGCAGCACCTTTCTCCTACTTTTGTCCATCCCTCTGGACCACGCTGAAGTCAGAGAAAAACTGTATTGGCAAGCCCAGTAGGCAGAGCCTCTCTTCCAATACTTTGTTGATGTGCTAAAAAGGCTACTGGACTCAGAAGCTATTTCAGGATGGCAGCCAGAGTCTGCTGAATTTAGGTGATGCATCTTCCTCCTTCTAGCAGCTCTACAGAACATTGGGGTCAGTCTGCCCAGACAGAATATGACCTTAGCTGTTCATCTCTCTCTAACTTAACTGTTGCAATTTAGGCACCTAAATAGATGATGTGAATTTAGCTCCTGTTTTTAATGAGAGGTTTGATCAGTCGGTACCATGCTGAGAAGACCCTTGAAAGCTCCTTCATGAACAAATTGATGAAACTTTAATTTACAGTGCAGTTGAGAGTGGGAAGATATATATCTGGTCCATGAGTCAACTACTGTCAATCATTCAGGAGAATGAGGTTATAATGAACTGTCACAACAGGAAACTAAGGAAACTATGGTGAAGCACCTAGGCATTATAAGCACTGACATGAAACTCACACCATGAGTTTGAAAATGCTCAGTGATGTTCTCCAGTCTCTCACAACTACCATAATACAGGATCTCAGGTTCTAAATGAGTGCAAAAATACACTTAGCCTTGGTAAAGACATGGAAAGAATGAAAGGTAGTTCCCATGAAGATTTTCTGAAAGAAGTCTTAACCCACTGATACCATGGCAAAACTTCCTATTTTCTGATGGTGTCTCTTTTGGTCTTCATTAAATCACAAAAATAGATACCAAAAAAAAAAAAAAAAAAAACAAAAACCAAATCCCCCAAAAAAACCCAACAAAACAAAAACCCCAAAACATGTAGACACAGATGCTTCTTAAATCTCCACATTTACTAAATATAGGCAAAGAGACCAGACTGAGTTCCCTACTCTGGTGTTTTCTTAGAGGTTTCACAATAAAAGAAATAGAAGGTCACAAAAGGCATAAGGAAATACCAATTTGTTCTCAGAGCATATGTTTTCAAAAAGAGACAAAATCCCTTACTTTTAGGGTGCTTTCATGAATTAGAAGAAAATTCAGTATATTCTATAAACTAGCATGCTAAACATGTCAGAAATGAACACAATAGTATGCAGACCTGATGCTTAAGAGGGAATGAGTCAATCAAGTGGACACAGATTATTTTATAATATACAGACTACTGAGTCACAAAGGGATGAATTGTGGGTTAAGGAGAAAGGGGAAATTATAAATCCTATTACCTTTTATTACAAACTGCTACGACTAGAGCCAACAACACCTTTGCACATGTAATAATAAGGACATCAGCACTAGATGACCTACAGGCCATAAAGACTCTCAGCATTAAGTGAATTAACTTGATTCTTAGCCAGTTATTAACTATTAGCTACAAGGGAAAATATCCAGTCAGAGGGAATCCTTGATCTACACTACTGCTCAAGATGGGAAGTTCAGCTGGCAAATGAGCAAGAACCTAGCCACCTAGAGAAAGAAAATGTGCTTTGAGAAGTGGGGCAGAGGGAAACAGACAAGGGTACTGTTCTTCAAGAAAATGTACAGTGCCTTTCAAAGTCACTGGGAAGCACCATGTATTTTTTTTGCACCTTGCAGCACAGCAGAGCATGCTGGTGACCACAGAGACAGTCTTTAATCCCATGGGATCTTCCCTTCTACTCACATGAGGTGACTTGTATGGCTGTTTTGCTATAATCTAGTGCACCCTCTCTTACCATGCCATGGCCCAATGTCTCATGCTTTTTACCTTGCAGTTTTGCATCTAAGCATTGACTATCAGAGATATTTAAAACAGCTGTCCTGGAAACACACTTCGAGACACATTTACCCAATTCTAGACAAAATACCAACATTGCCACTTGCATGTGCACCAGAATTTCAAAAATCTTCAATGGTAGGCCACTCTGTTTCCAGGATGCTAGTAACTAAGCCCAATATAAGCTTATATGCACGTTAACCACATGAGGTTACAGCAGGCAGTGTCATTACTTAGATGCTTCAATTTATGTAAGCACTTAAGTTTATGCAGAATCAGGGCCTTGTATTTTTGAATGAGACATAATTCATTCTATACTTTACATATGCAGTGGGAAAACAGCTGGGAGGGAGTGCAGTCTTTGGGTTCTGAATTTAAAGTCCAGAAATTCAAAGTCATACATGGTTCCCACAGCATCAATTACTCTCTCCACTGGCACATATGTCGTGTTCTACATTGCTGTTTATGCTAAGAAATTTATGCCCTGAAGTGTATGTAAAACATAACGAACTTATGTCTCCCACAGCTGCTGTAACTCTAAAGTTCTTGGCTTCTCTGCATTTAAATTAACAGACATAACAATACACCAAAGCCTTTTCTTGAACTAAAATTCAATTCCATATATATATATATATATATATATTTTTTTTTTTTTACAGTATAGAACGAAAACATTCATATTGATCTCCTGCTGAAAAAGCTCTCCTTGTCAGTTCATTCTGCAATAACACTGGCAGGTCACTTACTGCTGTTCCTGCACAACATCTGATTTTCATACCCAACATTTTCTCAAATGTGTGTCTTTTTTCTCAGTGTCATAGTCACTTGTCCTTGTGAAAGGCTGTACTCACAGCACATGTGAAGTTTTCCAGTTAAGCCTTTTTCAAATCACCCATTCTCAGAAAATAACAACAGAATGAGACAGTTATACTGGTTTGTGCCCTACCTTGTGTCCATCTGCACAATATTTTAGTCAACTCTTTTAGACCTGCCCCCTCCTTGCCATGAAATAAATAAATTTCTAAGCAAAGAAGTACTTGAAACCTCTGTTCAGTGGGTAACAAAACCTCTGTTCAGTGGGTAACCTCCTTAAAATCAGAAACAGCAAAGGTAGGGACAAGGATCACAACTACTTCCTGTCAAACAGTAATTGGATGATATTTAGAAGGTAAAATATATTCTCCCGGAAAATAAGCAATTTTCACAAATAATTAGAAATATCTTGCCTAGGTTCTGCATGAAAAATGCAAAATTTCAGCCTAAACTGTCACAGTCTTTGAAAAGCCTCTTAAAAAGACATTGAGAATGGAAACCTTTTGGCAATCTTAGCTCTTGACACTTCAATATTTTCCTATGTGTGTTCATACAATATACACACATGAAACATATGGAACATGGTTCTGTTCCAGTGATCCTTATTAAACAAGAAACTGGATAAGAAGGATTAGGCAAAGAGCTGTAGAATGGCACAAGTGCTAGAAAATGTGTTTCAGAATGAGCTGTTGAGGAACAGAAATCCATTGAGATAAACAGAAGTATTGATAATAGGCAATTTGCTCATATTCTCCTGAAGTGCCTTTGGGGAATCCTAAAATTCAATCCAGGAAGACTCTTCCTATTGTGAAAGAATGGTACAATAACCAGTGGCTGATTACTGAATTTTCAAAAATGCAACCCAGAAACAAGGTACAAATTTTCAGCAGAGAAAGCAATTAAGCATTGAGAAACAACTAGCAAGAATGACCATCAATTTTCTGTCTGTAGATTTTAAAAATCAAGACCAAGGTTTTGCAAAAGGTAGTAAAAAAAAAAACCAAAAAACTATGGCTGGTGTCATAAAGAAGATTCCAACTTTATCTTTTTTTCTTGCTGTAGTAGAAATTCCCTTTATATCGCTAATTTTGGTGAAGCACTGAGAGCACCAGAGCCAAAGAATGTGCATCCCACAGCTCAGTGATCTGCACTGCATCTTAGCCCCTGCCTGAAGGATCACACTTCTGAGATTTCAAAGAGGAATTTAGAAGTGTGATAATTCAAAGGTTTACAGTGTGTGAACTAATGCAGTTCTACCACACTTCCATCAGACAAAGCCAAACTCTGCATTTATCTTCTGCCATATCAGGCAGCAAAATGGTCAGGTTTTGTTTCAAAAATCTACTAAATCATACAAACCTTACACTTTTATATTATTGGCTTCAACCTAAGAAAGAAAAAAGCAATATAAATGTTAATGAGAAGATGTCTGTCTCACTTTATTTAAAAGCCAGACTAATCCCATAATCCTAACAAACAAAAATATTGGGCTCTCCACAATTACAACGTAACAATGTCCAGATGGTGTCTGTCTGTGGGGAACAAGAAGAACAAGGCCTTTAGAAGTTAAATTTCAGTGGAAAAAAAAAAAAAAACCAAACTTCAGAGTCCCAAGGAAAAACAAGACAGGCCCTGAAAATGAGATTTGAGGGCAATAAGCAATACCTATTGCTTACATAGTCATTCCATTTGATTTTTTAGGAGGAATTCTCACAACAAAAACAGAGGAGCCAAGTGTATATCCTCCAATGGTGTAACAGAGCTTGAAGATTTGTGTAACAAGCTTGCGTAACATAAGCTTGAAGATTTTTGAGCTTTACTTCCTGAATTTGAATGGTTTATTTCTTTTAAAAGCTATACTATTTATAAATCAGCCCTTGAGTTCTCAACAACAGATGCAAGATTTAAAGGTATGCATTAACAAAATAGACATATGGAAATCTAGAAAGACAAAGAAGGAAACATCAGGAAAGAGTTCATAATTTTTTTCCTTGTGAAGCCTCACTGTGGCACATAGTTTGAAGTGGCATTTTAGTCACACTAAAGTAGAATAATTGTGCAAAGATATCCTCATTCAGTTCTTTGTAATGCAATACTCCTTTGTATAAATTCAGCTCCAATGCAGGTTTAAAATGGGGCCTTGGCAAAATTTCAGAAGGGGTCTTGAAGCTGGACGATTCAAAATAGAAGGATATTCCCTCAAGCAAAGCTCTTGAAATTTAACCAAAAAAAAAAAAAAATGCTGATGGGAAAAGAGGAGAAATAGGTCTACTCATCACATACTGAGGTCTTGGAAAGCACTGCATGTATGGAAAACTAAACGTACTTGAAGTAAGTCTGAATGTGACCTTCTCCTTATTTAGAAATTATAGAAAATCTGTAAATGTTTTGCACAATAAGAACTGTGATTTTATGTAATGCAAATAGTGGCATTGCAGACAATTTTAAGCCTTGACTTTTGTTAACCAGAGTATCTTCTATCCAGTGGTCCATACTAAATAATCTGGGGAAGACAGTGTGCTCAAAAGTAAAGGAGGGAATTTGTCCAGGGAACAGCCAAGAACACTACATAATACCTACCAGAAAAGATAGACTGTTTCATTGATTTGAGTACTTATTCTGTGCCAGTACTCAAAAAGGGGAAACAAAATGATCATGATGACTCTTGGGCCTGTTACACTGATGCCAAATGCACTAAGTGCACTTAAAGTAATGAAAAAGTTAATCCAGAAATCAGTAGACAGAAAAATAATTGATAGGAATATAATTAAAGATACACAGTTGCCTTCCCCCCCACACACCATTTTTTACTATTGATCTGCTCTGATTAGGCTGACAAAGATTATACACAGATGTAATATATTAAAGCATCTGCAAGGTGCCTGATCTAGTAACAAATATTTGTATTGAAAAGATACAATGCCAGGCCATTCTATTTTATGAACTAAACACTGGCTACTTAAGCAGATTGCAAGCAACAAGTGTCACTTTCTGAAACAGGAATATCTGCTGGGTCCTCAAAGGAATCAGTATTCTATAAGTTTCTATTTAACATTTCATTGATGTTTTGGAAATAAAAATAAAAGATAAAAAAACCACTACATAGAATGCCAAGTTTATAGTGTAAATTATGCTGAAGATAGGGCAATCCTGTCCCAATCAAAATGCAGCTCAGTAAGTCCAGCTGGAAAGGTATACTTCTGAGAACAAACAATGCAGACTACACCTATAAAACAGAACCATGTATTTTGGAAAACAAGGATCATAGAAGGGAATTAAAAGTCAGCATAGATAAGCAAGCAAACTGAAAACCAACTTCAAGAATCAAAGCTATAAAAGCCAGAGGGGTGTAAGTAATTAGGTTTTTGGAAGTCTAGTTGAGGGACTAAAGCATAGGGTGAGATAAATATATGTAGTACTTCTGTAAGCAGTACTGAGAGGAATGACACTTCATATACCACTATGACTTCTGTCACGTGCACTTTTAAAAGCATATTGAAAACCTGGAAAGGGTTCAGAAGAGAGTCAGAAAATGAGTTGAAGACGAGATAATGCTTCACAATTGAACGAGATCAATCCTTTTACCTTATGAAAAAGAAAACTGAGAAATGAGTTGATTAAACTGTATAAGCTCCCTCAGAGGGAGAAAATAGCAGGTACTGCAGAGCTCTTTAATCTAGTGCAGAACGATACGGCAAGAACCAGCAACTGGAAGCCAGTCAGACAACTTTAAACCAGAAATGAAGTATGTATTTTTGGCTTTGGACATGACTAATCACTGCACAATCTTCCCATGGGGTGTGCTGATTTCCCATGTTTTGAATCATTACTACATTCCTGAAGGATAGGCTTTACCTACATAGAAGTAACACTGCAGTAAAACCTAAGCAGTCTCTCTCACTGCAATAAACTTCAGGGTAAAATAGAATGATGTGATACAAAGACCAGCCTGGAAAGCTGGGAGGTCTTTAAAGGCCTTGAACTCAAAGAACAAATTACTTCCATCAGGCTTTATAATTGGTTGTGAAAAGTGCACACTGACAAATCTCATTGATGCTGCCAGGATCAGGTCCTATGCTGCCTACTCCACCACTGCATACAAGGCTACATGCAAGCCTAACATACTCCCTGCTGTCCATCCCCAAGTGTCTCTCTCTTGCCACATTTTAATTGGAAAGCAACCTGAAGAAGCAGCTATTTCACAACCACAGGCATCTGTGGCCAAGTTTCATAGAGCCTACCAAGCTGCCAGATGTCAGTGCAACTGCTGGAAGCTGCATATTGCAATGCAAATTGGCGTGGATTACCACAGAATTTTCTAAGAGCTGTCATTCCCTGACCTGTCATCTGAAAACTAATGATCCCTGTGTCTATTTTAGAGTTAGAGAGACAGATGCAGCATTCAACATTGTCATGCTGTAAGTAGTGAGGACAGTGAACAAGAAAAAAAAATATTTAAATCCCAGCTACTACTTGAGATGTCTTTATTCTTCAACAAATCTTCCTTGGGACTACATGACAGATTAAAGAAACTTGAGCAGTCATTCAGATGACAAGCCTATGTAACTTCCTTATCAGCACTGCTTCGATTACATAGTCTCCAGTAATGTGAATGCTCATGTGGATCGTTCATAGAATCAACAAGGTTGGAAAAGATCTCAGAGATCATCAAGTCCGACCTATCTCCCAGCACCTCATGACTAACTAAAGCATGGCTTCAAGTTCCATGTCCAATCCTTTTCCGAACACCTCCAGGGATGGTGACTCCACCACCTCCCTGGGCAGCACATTCCAATGGGCAATCACCCTCTCTGTGAAGAACTTCCTCCTAATCTCCAGCCTATACCTCCCCTGGCACAGCTTGAGACTGTGTCCTCTTGTTCTGGTGCTGGTTGCCTGGGAGAAGAGACCAACCCCCTCCTGGCTACAACCAGGTAGTTGCAGAGAGCAAACTTGTTACTTGAATTGTCTTGGGTTTTTTTTATAAGTGGATTTCTTGTTCCACAGAATGCCAAAAGCAAAGCTTGAAATTGTTATCTAAATTTTGACCTAGTAATTCATAACCCAAATGGCAACTAATGAGGACTTTTATTTTTAGAAGAACAGATGCAAAGTTGCTTTAGAAACAAAACTAAAAATTCAATGTCATGATTTTTGTGGTCCAGAGCTCATGATATTAGGACATTTGGGACTGGCAATATTGTAAATTACATTTTTTTTCCTCACCAAAGAGATATCATCAGTCAAATTAAATCTTAAAAAATGGACAGTGCTTAAAATATTATGAAGTTTGAGGAAGTGCATTCCTTCTTTTATCTTTCTGCCTCTTTTTGTGATTTTACTGCCTATTTTTGTGATTTTACTATCAGATGTTCTTATTTTACAGGCCAAGAGCAAGGTTTTCTTTTCACACAGAGACAGATATAATCTGTACCTATTTTTCTGATATTGAAAATAGGCATGCAATAAAGGTTTCCTGTGGGTGAGCTCAATTCATTCATGAAAGTTATGTATCACCTTGCAATTTTTTAAAGACATCCCCATTTTTTAAAAACTCAGTTAAAAGAAAAAACTTTAAATTGCCAGAGATAACATTTATCAGCTTCAGGGTAGGACTCACCAAAAAGCCTGAAGCTCATTGAAGTCTTCATCTTCTTCCAATTAATCAGTGTTTTTTTTCTTTTTTTAAAGGAAGAAAAATATCTATAAAGAATGGTTAAGATTTACAGACTAATTACCCTCAAAGGTTAAAGATTTTCAAACAGTTGTTAATGAAAAGAATGGAACTTTTTTTTTTAAGTACTGAATTTTCTTTTTTGATAAATTTCAATAAAATTGAGAAGATGACTTTGATTTATGTGGTGAAATGCATCTTAGTGCCCTCTCTTCCTTGCCTCCAGTGAGCTTATAACTCATTCCCTTCCTGAAGTGGCTCAGAAATAAACAACAAAGCTATATCTTTACTGATACTCATGAAAAACTTAGTTGCAAATACTGAGATATTGGTCATGCCTCTACAACCTGGTGTCTCGCCATATGTCTATTTTTGGCTTCAAGAAAAGACACCCAGATGAAAGTTGCCAGGTTTCTGTGGGAAGGAGGGGGATCCTACTGTAGAACTTATGTCAGGTTCTACAGTAAAGGGAAGCTGTGTTTCATATCCCACTGTGCTGCTGGCAGGGAGGATTCCCACTCTAACCAAAGCAGATCTCAAGCTAGGAGCAGACTACCTTCTTCTGCCATTTCCTTTCTAGCACGTTTAGCATTGTTTCCTAATTGCACACAGCATTTCCCTCTTCACAGATGTTGCATAATACGCACAGTTTTGCTTGTCCATTTATCAAGCCCAAATTGCTCACTTTCTCTTCAGGTAACAGGCATTTCTGTTCTGGATAGACATTTGTCACACAGGCCTTATCTGCAATTCAAGCAACCCAAGACTGAAAGGAGAGCATTAGAAACAGGGAATAACATTTTTTCCCCTTTGAACCCCTGTTCCCAAAGAAAAATCAGCTTCAAACTCTGATGATCTGTTTAAACCTCCATCATTCAAAAAGACAATCATTTTATCACTGTAGAAAAAAAAAACCTGACATATCTGTAGGCACATCATTGATAACTCTTATGTTCTTTAAGTAGCTTCTAAAGCAAACTGCCTTTCGGACTTTGGAAGTTCTACTTTGAGTAGAGATATCAAAATAATGGCCCATAATTACTAAAAGAAATCACCGCAACAATTATTAATTAATAATGTGGGAATTCTGTTGAATCTTTTGCCCCAAGGCTTTTCAAATATCTGACAGCAAGAAATAGGAGTAGGAGATAAATCACCCTCTCTCTGCTTGCCAGGAGGAGATCCAAACCTCCCTAGTAGAAAGCAGGTGCTGCCTGAGAACAAAATAACTGGATGGATCAGTAGCTTGAATGACTTGGAACGGACTCTGTTCTCCTCTGTTGTCTTTTTTTGGGCTCCCTTCTTGCTCCATACTCCTATCACACTAAGCATTGTAACGTTATATATAACTGTGGTGATGGGTCATGGTAGCTCTGAAGCACAGACACAACAGCAATGCTCTCATTAACTAGTTCAGACACTGGCAACACTGAGATTCTATCAGTTTGGGCTGCCCATGGAATCCCAAAATATCCATGCTGTCATGGTACCAACAGGAGTGAATACATGGGATATGCAACAGCAGTGCTCCAACTCTGCTTTTAAATGCTATGTAGATGCACTTTGAGTTTTGCTATCATATCAGAATGAACTTCTTTGCTTATTTCTGCAAAACATCTAAGCATCTTTTCTCTGTCCTACCA